>NC_136695.1:21054592-21450062 GCF_947650265.1 Symphodus melops
GATTGTTTCAAGAAAACATCCTTTTTGTTTATTATGATAAAATATTTCCCAATTTCTTTCAAGAAAGATAATTCACCAAACTGTAGATTTAATAAAGACAGAAGTTCCTGTAGCTCTTTTTAAATCATTTGACCTTCTTCCTGAGGTCTGTTGTATTCTAGCCATTTTTACTGCGTTTTTTTTTTAAAATATAAACCTTGTTTCCATCCATGAAACTATATGTCTGATTTTTGCCTAAATGCAAGAAAACATATCAGTCTAAAACATATTTCCCCAATTAATGTGTGCCTTTATTTTGAAAACCACCATCATTTTTAAGCGGTTCCTGAACATATTATTTAAACTAATTATTTAAAATTACCATAGCAGGAAGGATAACAGAAGAAATAATGTTAGTTCCATTTGTTCCCGTTTTTATCTTCTGGCCTTGATTATTTATCAAGAGTTGATCCGCAATGTACTTTGACATTTTGCCCTTATCTTTTTAAGGATCATTGATTTTTAAGAAATGGCGTCGAAAAGAGATGTTGTATGCTTAGGCAAATAGATAAATAAATAGAGAAACAGATATTGTACCTGACTATGTTCCTTCTTGTTCCTCAGATGAATCGTCCAATCCAGGTGAAACCAGCTGACAGTGAGGGCAGAGGAGGTGAGACATGCACTTAAAATAGCAACACACTCACACATGCACATTTGAGTGTGTCAGTGGTCAAAGCTGTGCTTGCTGGCTTACTTGGACTCCTGCTTTAAGTACATAAACACACGCGCACACTTTTGTATCACAATCTTTCCATTCCCCTGTCTTATTAGCTTTCACATAGTCAAGACTGCACCCTGGTGGTCGGTGGACATAAATGGTAGTGTCCAGAAACTGTTTGATTTCCATTCACACAGCTTCCATAGTTTTATTGAAAGAGGTTTAACCAGGTAAAGGGAATTAAAGTTAATGTTATATTCTCTTCTCCCCTTCATAAACATGTCCTCCAACTCTCAGAGGACAGGAAACTGTTTGTGGGCATGCTGGGAAAGCAACAGAGTGACGAGGATGTCAGAAGACTGTTTGAGCCTTTTGGAAGCATAGACGAGTGTACTGTGTTGAGAGGACCTGACGGGACTAGCAAAGGTGAAACACGACAGTACATCTGCTCATGCATACACACAAACTGCCCTATATCATAAAGTACTATTCTGTGATTTCATTATATGTGTGCTCAAAATGACTTTGTTTTGTTTCAGGTTGCGCGTTCGTAAAATATCAAGGACACTCTGAAGCACAGGCTGCCATCAACAGCTTGCATGGGAGCCGCACAATGCCTGTAAGTTGCACGTATAAGATTACAAGTGATTTAAAACAGGCACACAAAGGATATGCATACATTACATAATGGCTGTGTGGTCCTCCAAGGCCATGTACATAAGTCACAGTGGAGAGTTTGCTTTGGTCCTGCCCTGACAATTTTTGTAGTCTTGCAGGATTGGCCTGTGCCCGACAGAGAAAATAAATAAATAAATATATAAATAAATGAGATTCAATTTATTTGTCATTTTGCTCATGTATATGCATACATAAAAAAGACGAAATGCTGTTCTCCCAGCTCCCCAAGCAGTGTTACAGAAAAAAACAAACAACAACAACAACAATATAAACATGTAACATATAGACACATATTGTATATACCTAAAAATCTACAAAGGGATAAAATCATTCTAAAAATATACTAAGGGATAAAATCAGATCAGTGAACATGCATGCATGCCCATTAGAACACGACATGTTCATCATTTCATTCATGACATAAATCTGCAGCTGAAACTCAGTTACATTCTTTTACCACGCAGGGAGCGTCATCCAGTCTGGTTGTGAAGTTTGCCGACACAGAGAAGGAGCGGGGACTGAGGAGGATGCAGCAGGTGGCCTCCCAGCTCAGCATCTTCAGCCCCATGACCCTCAACTTCCCCGCCTACAACGCCTACACACAGGCAGTCAATGCACAGGCAAGCAGTGCACCAACAAACACTGTACTCTCTACGCACACATAATACACACTAAGTTTGTAAAGGGAGTGCTGTGCTTATGAAAGGATGTAATAAGTTTGAAGAGGCTATCAGTGGTCTAATTGGAGCTAATGTTATTACATAGACAACAGAACATACGTCATCTGGCATTAGCTTTCCCGCAACACACAACCATTAACCCACTGACTCAGGACATAATGGTCTTGTAATTAGATCTCTATTCATCTGTTCCTCCATCACTCCTCCTCCATGTCCTTTCCTCTCATTTCTTCCCTTCTTTGTCTCTCTCTCCCTTTTTCCCATGTCTATTTAACTGTTCCCTTGTCTTTTCCTCTTTTTCTCTGTGTGTTTGTCCTCCTTCCTTCCTCCTCCCACTCTTATTCCTCAATCCCTTTCCTCACTCTTGCTATCTGGTTCCTTCTCCGTTTGCAGCTTGTTCAACAGCAGGCCCTGGTTGCCCAGTCAGCGTACTTGTCTCCTGTGGCAACAGTTGCCGCCGTACAGATGCAGCAGATGGCGGCGCTCAATGCCAACGGAATCATTGCCACACCCATTACATCCATTGCGCCGTCTTCGGGTAGGCTCAAACTGTCACACACTTACAATCAGACATATCATACATACAAATAAAGATTTGACTATGTTTTTAGGTGCGAATGAATAAAAGATTGTAAAGGTTGTGTATAAATCTGCAGTCTTTGGATCCTTTCTCTATCAAAAATCAAAGTCGTGATGTTTTTAAGAACTAGCTTTAATGTTGTCAGTAGTGTTGTTGAAAAACTGTTACAGGGTAGCTGCATGAATGATGAAACAGAGTGAAAGAGTTGCAGTAACAGAGTATTATTATTTTGTCTCTGTCTATAGGTACAAACACTCCACCGACTATGGCAGCTACGCCTGTGCCAGCTCTCCCTCCTCCAATGGGAGTGAATGGCTACAGCAGTTTGCCCGCCCCAACCAATGGACAACAAGCAACAGAAGCCCTCTACACCAACGGCGTTCACCCATATCAAGGTGTGTTATTATATCCCAGAGTCACATAGATTTATCTTCAACTGAACTTCTGACGTTAAAAGGAGAGGAAAAAAAACAAACTCCTTTATTTATTTTATCACAGCTTGCTTTTTTTCTCGCTCTTCAGCCCAGAGTCCAGCAGCTCTGGACCCTCTACAGCAGGCATATGCAGGCATGCAACACTACACAGGTTGGTATATGCACAGACGTACTTTTGCTCCTTTGTTCACAACACCTCCAGTTTGGGGTACATCGCAACAACAAAGCACGATTCTTGGTGAACACAAAGGCCAAGTGTATAGAAAGATATGACCCAACAAATGTTTATTTCTCAGGGAAGGTTTGGATGGTATAGAGCGAAAAATTCAAATGCAAAAATGTAAAGTGCTTGAAAATCTCTTCAGATCAAGCAAAGAGACACATTTTGCTCTGCTAATTGCACATTTTAGTGTCATTATGTCTCTAATCAGCATTAAACGTTATGGCTCAGTAATATTAATGTGCTGATAAGCAGACGGCTCATGTAGTCAGTTAAGTAAAGACTTTTTAAAATGGGGGACAAGGAAGTCAAACTGTCTGTTTTCAGTGTGACCGTCCTTGTTTCAAGGATAGTGTTGTTTCAAGGGCAGTTAATGGAATTAGTTTGACCATGATTTATTTGATTTCCCCTTGACAACACAGCATTTGCTGGTAGTAACCAAAGATGATCACACCATCACATCTTATGTATATACAGTATGGATTGTTTCTATGGAGTCAGAGGGGCACTGTAGTGTGTAGATAACAGGCTCAGATCAACACTGACATTAACACTTGCTCCATGTAACTGTTACAGTTAATAGTTTTAACCTTCAGCAGGACACATCTCAGTTCAATTGAAAATACTCTATTGGACGCTGCTGTGTTGCCACCTGTTGTTTTTACCCAATCACACTTTGTTACTGTCTCTCCCAATAGCGGCGTATCCTGCTGCTTACGGATTGGTTGGGCAGCCGTTCCCCCAGCAGCCAACACTGGTTGCCCAGCAACACCAGCAGCCCCAGCAACAGCAGCAGAGAGAAGGTGATGTGACTTCCTGTCTGTCTGGGGGCCACACCCCTCTATCCAGTGATGGTGTTTAAAGTTGTTTATCACAAGGGTTTCACCGCCTGACATCATTTATCACACTCTGCATAATTTCTGTGTGTGTCTGTGTGTGCATGTGTGTCTCAGGTCCAGAGGGCTGTAACATCTTCATCTACCACCTGCCTCAGGAGTTCAGTGACTCCGAGATGCTGCAGATGTTCCTGCCCTTTGGCAATGTCATCTCTGCGAAGGTGTTTGTTGACCGAGCCACCAACCAGAGCAAGTGCTTCGGTGAGACACAGAGACGGGGAGAGGGGGGGTTGAGGGAAATGGGGGAGAGCAGACATACTGGAGAAAGTAAAGGACAAGACAAAAACAAAGGGGGTGACTTTGCAAAGGACAAGATATTGCGTCAGTTTAATTATTGCGTCTTTGGAACATTGAATAAAAGGAGCTGTATGGAAGAAATGTAAGAACTTTCTTTTTCTATCTTCTAGGATTTGTGAGTTTTGATAACCCAGCAAGCGCTCAGGCTGCCATCCAGGCCATGAACGGCTTCCAGATCGGCATGAAGAGACTGAAAGTGCAGCTCAAAAGGCCCAAAGATGCCAACCGCCCATACTGAGTGATATATGAGAGGAAGAAGAAGACATGAAATAAAGGTGAGGGGTGATGATGGGGTGCTTTCAAGAGGAAGCGAGGTGTTGTATGTTTGAGGACCAGGAATATTAAATTAGCTCAGCGCTATCTGTTACACTGAAAAGCTAATTGATGGTAAAAAAAAAATAAAAAAAAAGTGAAAAAGAAAAGCTAAACATGAAATATCAGTAAATTAAAGTTGGGTTACTCATATAAACACAACTTCGTAAACTCAGGAAAAGTGAAAGTACTAAAATATTGTTTTCCTTTTTATTTTCTTTCACAACCTTTTTTTTTTTTTTTTTAATTTTCTTTCCTGCTGTTTTGATCTTTTCCTGAAACGGCAACTTACCTCACCCAAGATCCTTCCGTCCAATCATAATACACGAGGACCCCATCGCTATGGCAATGGTTGCCTAGTGACTGATAAAGCCCCGACCCCCCCTTCCTCTCACATTGTTGTAAGTTGATTGGTTGGCCTGTGTTTGGGTTGCTGTGGCGATTGATTGCCTGTGTTGGTTGCCCTTGGCAATTTTTGTTCTGTCACCTCGAGCAACCAGCCATGCGTTGACCTGCATGTCCTGTTGCTGTAGTGACCACAGACTGTGTTTGGTGCATTGTGACTTTATTTTGTATTGACCTGTGCACATACTGATCAATAACTGTCAATAGCCAGGGCTGTACTCAGAATCAATTGATTTAATTGGATATTTGATACACTTAATGATTGTATAGTAATCTGATCAATTTTGTAGCAATGCTTGTTACTTTTTTCGCAGCTTTGTTTTTGATCAGTTTCTGTAGTGTTCTGTTTGGTGTCATTATTATTTGAACAAACTGTTTGGGTAAAGTAGTGAGCGTGGGCATCTATGTGTACATATGTGTCTGTGTTACACTGTTAGCGTGTAATACAGGAGTGCATAATAATCCTTGTGATACGGTGTTTCCCAGAGGCTTCCATAGTGGAATGGTGAATCCATATAAACTACTGATTAATAAAAATGTTTAAATGAATTCATGCTTTATACAATTAAAGCAAGCCATGTTGGACAAGAAGCAATGTAATGATAATGCATTGATAACTTTAAATATGGCTTAAACTGGACATACAGGTCAGGACAGAAAGGAAGAAAGGCTATCTGAGTTAATGACCAAAGCGTACATTTATGGGCGAGCATGCATTTTGTTGAGCTGTACTCTGATAGACTGAGTTTTAAATTCCTGGATTCTGATTTGTTACACTGTTTAATGTGGCACCTCAGTTTTGTGCTCCTTTGTTTCTCTTCCTTGGCATTCTTTTACATCTTCTATCACTGCTTTTGTGGTGTTTCCTCCCTCTTCCCCTCACTTTTCCCTTTCTCCTGCTCCTCCAGTCTCTTTATCTCCTCTTACTGCCCCCACCCCAACCCGTCAGAGTCTTTCTTCACTTCTCTTCATCCAGACCTCCTCTTTCTGTCCCTCTAGCTCGTGTTTTGAGGTAAAGGGTATGTGGTTGTTATGGTGGAAAAAAGTGCCTCTTGCTTATTGGAGAACAGCCTTCAACTATAGGAATTCTGGGAGAAATATAACACAGAGAGAATAGAGGATCTCTAAAGGTAAATCCTCTACAAAAGAGGAGAAAGTGTGAGCTGCTGGCAGGCCGGTGTGTGGACGCTTCGTCACATGGCAGCACACTTTATAAATAAAGGATTCTATTTCTATTTTGAGGCAAACTTTTCCAAACAGATCCTTGCACATAGTAGAAAACATTGTTATGTGTTTTGGACCTATCTAACATGAATTGAACACATCAAACTGCTGCCTTTAAATCAGCCAGATTAAAACTATCACCCAGAATTTCTATACTGCAAATGCCAGAGAGTGATGCATGTCGGTAGTAGTGTTTGCTTGCCATGATCAAAGGCACACAAGCGCAGCACATGTCGATAAAGTCACACACACATAAACGCTGAAACTGAGCCTTTTAAAAGCACACACGCAAACCTCCAAACACACACTTCCAATCACACACGAGAGAACATGAATAATCGACTTTCACTGTGTTGATCTGCATGATTCAGACACTGTGTTTGTATGTGTTCAAGCACCATGATTTATTGCTGATGAGAGACGAGAGCTTTACAACTGTGAATGATGCCTTCGTGTTTTACTCACCGAGATGAAACTGAAATAAAAAGACGATCAAGGAGCATCCCAAGTTTTAGTTTGCTGCAAAACATTGACAGCAGTATATGTCATGCCTACAAAAGGGTTTTTTGTGAAGGGAGAGGGGCACATTTGGTCAGATGTAAAGATGAGACAGAAACGTGGAGTTCTGTTGTAGTTATAACTAATTCTCTAACTTATCCTCCTCCTCCTCTGTCCCTCCCTCTCTCTACCTCCCAACTCTCCCTCCCTTCGCAGGTGACCATTCAGAGTCCAGCTGAGGTGGAATCCCAAGGTTCATAGTGCTTTCAGACTGTCTGCTACCTTTGAGCGTCCCGGGAGTGCAGCCACATACACACACACAAAAATACACATGCACTCTGAACGCTGAATCTTGAATGGTACAAGGCTGATATACAAATGTACATAAAACGCACAAACATTCACACCTGCTGACACACAAATACACACATTTGACACAAGTCAGTCAATTTACATAAAAGAGCCAAGAGCTTGGTTGGACGGTGGTCTGTTGGCAGTTTGCTAACAGGGTGATTAGTACAGTTAAGACGACTCGGACCAAGCATATAGGGAAGGTACTGATGAGAATATACCATGTCTGTTACATGTCAAATATAAAGGGGCCCATGTTTCATAATAAAAAAAAAGAAAGAAAGTACAAAAAAGACGACTAAATGAGTAGGATAAAGAGACTTTGGAGAAAATCATAATGATGTGTAAATAATTTAGTTTACAAAGAGCTGCATTTAAAAAAAACAGGAAAAAATGCAAAAAGAATAATACTTTAGATAAACACTTGAAAGGTCACAGCGACATTATTGTTATTATTATTATTATTATTATTATTATTATTATTATGATTATTATTACCACTAGTACCATCGTCATCCTCATAAAGGGATATTACATTCCAAATTGTAAAATGGGAAATCACTAACCTATTTTAAATTTCTACTTAGATTTTAGGTGAAACTTGGGGGAGGGGGGATTGCACTTTTATTCGGGAGGTTTTAATATTTGAGCTATTTTTTATTTATTTACTAATTTATCAATTATTTTGTTTATTGGGAGAAGGGGTTTGAGTGGGTTGCAATATTTTAATTTTAGAATTTTCTAGAAAAAAAAAACCTTTTGAGGGCCTGTTTCTGTCAGACTCTTGCAATGGAGTAATTATAATGTATGTATTAATTATTACAGCAATTATATTTATTTCTAATTTATTGAATCCTGTTTTTGATCCACTCTCTTTTTAAGTTAAAATAAAAAGTATCATACTAAATGTCCCAATGTGGTTTTCTAAGTGTATGTGTTTGAATGATTGTATTTTACTTTCAACAGTTGTTGTGGGGGTTTTAAATGATAACCTTTTCATTTAAAGACAGTATGTAGATTTGTATGATTCACTTATGAATGACTAAGAGAGAACACTTACATATTGTGACCAGCAGAGGGCATACATAGGGAGAGGCTGCCTATTTATCAGCAGAATTGCATGCTTTATTTATTTGATCTTTTGGCTTAAACTCTCCTCTCTCGGGACAATCATTTCCCTTGGAAAGAACACCTTAGTTTCCTTTTCCAAAAGAGTAAGAACACATTATGATATAAGATATGATTGAGCCTAATGACCAAATAATACATGAAAATGTTGATTAATGTAGGCACAAGAGATGTAAAAAATAACTAATGCAATGGACCTTTAATATATATGTGGTTCTCAAACCTTTTTAATTATTATACTCTAGGCCATGGGTTCCCAAACTTTTCAGTTTCTAACCTCTAAAATACAGGTATATGCATGGGGGCCCAAAGCCTGGAGACTGGAGGGGGTTAAGGCATAAAACATAGTGTGCAGTCCCTCCCACGCACTAATAGACCTCTGCAAGCACTGGTAGCACAAAAAAAACAACACAAAAAAAATACAACAGCCGGAAAAACATTCAAATTATTTAGTATCGTAAATTATTGTCGGTAAGGCTAAGAGCAGTATACAAATAATTTCAATGTATAGACTTTAGCATTGATAGAACATACATACACAAACAACACTTTTTGGAAACGCTGCTCCAGGCGCCCAAAGCTTAGAGACAGTTGTTTGTAGCTGTTGGTTTAAAAAATACAGATTTTAACATTAATAAGAAGTTATAAGTTGGAAGTGTAAAAAAAGGGGTCAACAAACAAATCTTTGCTTTGGGTTTGTTAGTTTGTTGTACTGCTTGCTTGACTCCTTTCTTCAGTCCTGACCCACTGGTGGGCTAAAAAGAGATCATTCCCATATTACCTGTTTGGGCTACTGTGCTTCATGATACATGAACAATTAAGTGAGTGGTTGTGGTTACCATTTATAGGAGGAACAGTGGCAGCCTCACTGACCTTGTCCATTGAACCTGTGTCACATGTGCATTGTTACTATCTGAAGTGTACTGTTTTAAAGACCTGAGGTTAGTGAGACCTTTATTCTGTGACACATGTCAGCTTGTTATCCATTCATGCTTGTTACATGATAAAAGGTCAAAATGAAAGATTACCCTTATGACAACCTCAAAACGTTTCCACGCCTTTTGTACTTACAGTTTACAAGAGTTATAGACAAATGTGGGCTAAATTAACTTCACACATGGGTGCTTATTTATTCATTTGTATTTATTTATTGGGTCTGTGGAACATCTAGGGAAAGGAAGAAAAAAAACCAAATTAACACCCTATGATAATAGAATTGGTTTACTTACTTCAATTTTATCAAATCAAGACAATTAATTTGCAAATGTGCACATAATAGAGGGGCCAGGGGTCATAATGGATAATCAACAATGAGACTACACTTAAACTTAATTAAAAAGGAATAGTTCTATAATAATATATAGTGTAAATAAAGGACTGTGAAATTAAAATTCTGATCAACGATTAAAAAAACAAGATAGGTAAACTTTTCCCCGACCGGAAACAAAGGCATGTATGCCAAAAGCTCTCATGTGCTTGGACGTCATCTGCGTCCCTCCCTCTCCGTTATCCCCCCTCACTCCTCCCTGTGCCTTCTCCTCTCAGTCCGCTCTCGTGCCGGCCTGACCTCCGCCTCTGCCCGGCCAGACGTCCACTCAAACGCCACCGACTCCCCGGACTCACAACAGAAGAAGGTGGGGGGGGAGGAGGGATAAATTCTCCAGGACACGACGGGAGAAAGAAAAAAAACAGCCGAACATTTTGTGTCGAGAAAAGAAAAGCTGCCGGTCGCATTGCAGCATCTCACACGCTCTCCAGTTTGTAGAGCTACTTTTTTTTGTTACACTCCATAAATGTTCAACTTGAGAAGGAAAACAAACTTTGTGCTCCATGGAAACATGTAAAAACCCATCTGGACACTAAACTTGGGCACTTACTGCGCCCCTTTTGCACACAGAGGGCTGAACACTCCACAGGATCGTTATAGGATTCATTTTTTTCCTCTCCATGCTAGCTTGCTAAGAGGGACCAGGACGCCTTTGTGGAGAACATTTGTTTGTGTTTGCAGGCCATACTATACGCAACACAACGGGGGAAAATACCAAAGTAAGTACTGTTTCACTTTCACCTCTGCAAGTACGTTATTCCCTTATGTGCGCGTGAGGAGGGGGCGCACGCTTCGCATCCTTTGCTCGGACGTCATTACGCATTCATATAGGAATCAATTAATTAAAAAAAAAAAAAGATGGGGCACCCATGGGAGGTTCAACGCCTTAAAATAGGACAAAAAAACCCCCAACAACCTGGAGGTGTAACTTTTATTACACGGTAAACGTTGTTATCTGTGATGAGTACACGAGGGCTGCCTGGCGCGTGGCCCAACACTGGGTCTGTTTCTAAAGTTTGCTAACCAGCAGCGGATTATGCCACATTATCGCTGCAACTACAGCACTGGAAACACGCCCTTAAGCACACACTAATATCCCAGGTCTAATTATATGACTACATGTTTTTTTTTAGTGTCTCGGTGATTTGTTTTCGTGTAGGTCGGACATCTGCTCCTAGCTCCATTGTGGTCTCTCTTCACTTAGCTTTTCCGCTATTCCCTTTTTGCAGGATAGCAACATTAAAGCTAGCATTTGCATCACAATGACATCGGAGCTTAAAGGAAGTAAGGGACAAATATATCACAAATTTATGTTTAGTAACTACAAAGTCATTGATGAGACACTGCTACATCCAATAGAAGTCATTTAAAAAACGTAGAGTTTTCCTCTTTTTCCCCTCTTTAAATGTGTTTTGTTCATGGCCTTGAAACACATGATTAATCAGCTTTATGCAAATCTGTGATATGATAACATGGAAATTTAAAATGTAGATGTTGACTGTCTCTGTATCTACGCCAGCATCATGTAACTATTGGGCAAAGTCTGACAGTGAGAGCCTGACAGTAGTGCTCAATGAATCAGTCATTTATTTAACTAAAATGCAAATAATTTGATGCTTCCAGCAAGTCAATTGTGAGGCTGTTTTGCTTACCCTGCAGTTAACCAGGGAGCATTACAACAATTCATTTTTCCTACAGGTTAAACTTTAAGTGAGCCAAGAAATTGGGGCGGCAGTAGCTCAGTCTGTAGGGACTTGGGTTGGGAACCGGAGGGTCGCCGGTTCAAGTCCCGGCACGGACCAAGTCCGGAAACTGGTCTGGTAACTGGAGAGGTGCCAGTCCATTTCCTGAGCACTGCCGAGGTGCCCCTGAGCAAGGCACCGAACCCCAAAAACTGCTCTGGAGCGCTCGCTGTGGGCAGCCCCCTCACTCTGAGACCTCTCCATTAATGCATGTCACTAGAACCCTGTTTGTGCATGAGTGTGTATCTCGGCCTATGTGTGTGTTAGACAGAGTGTAAAAACTGAATTTCCCCTTGTGGGATTAATAAAGTGTAAATTATTATTATTAAAAATTGGCTCACTTAAAGAAGTCCAAGAAAACCTATTTAGAGAAAAAAATATAGATGTAATAGTTTTTGGCTCCTCTGTCCTTCCTATCCTATATAGAAAAATACATCACTTATCCTCTGTAAATGAAAACTGTTGTCTCGCTCAAATATCTCCAGCTCTGGCCCTCACTATCTTTCCACAGCAGTAGGTTTGCTTATGTTTGAAGATCATGACCCACTCCTCTGAGAGAATAGCCCCACATGTGTCCAGGTGCCGGTCTAATTGCTCAGGCTGAGGTAACACTGCTAACTCAAAAGAGCTTCATATAGCATCCAGTCTGAAAAGAATCAGCATAACAATATTGGCCTCACACCTCCTGAACGGGTCTATTCAAATCAGTTTGCAGACTGATTGAATCTCCTCATCAATAATTCATCAGGGCCACAGATCAGTGTCAAAGATATTGAAGTTGACTTTCTTCTGATCTCTATTTCAAACAAAGATAACACAGATGAAACAGACCACCAGAGACTGGCTGTCTGCCCTTAGGATGATTTCACGTTTTCTCCCACTCACAGAATATCATTTCCTGTCATCTCTGCATTTGTCCAACCCCTGAATCTTGTACTTTAATACAATTATGCTCAACTGTTTTTTTCCCCAAGCATACTAAGATCCAGAGGAATGTCAAAAATGGGAATGATGACCATGAGTCACCCCTTAGAACCCTCAGGCTCAAAACGTCCAATGCATGACATGATTTACAGCTCATGAACCATTTGTAGAGATGACTGCAACTTATCCCTCCATATATGCTCGAGGATTTATATCTGTGGTCGACAAACAGATTTTTTTGTGGGACCGCAAATGGAAGTGAATGAATACAGTTGGCATTCTGAAAACATCGTCTGTTAGTTAGACTGATGTTGGGCAGAAACTCAACGTTTCCATGAAGTCATTTGTACTCATTAGGGTTCACATTATAGGAGAACATCATTAAAACTCTGCCTCAACTTAAGTTCAGGTATTATTGGTAATTAGAAATAATTGAAAATCTCCCACAAAAATCCACCTTGTCATATTAGAATAAGGAGATGTTTCTGATCAACATTTTACTACATAATTCATTAACCTGCTGTCATATATGGCATATAATAATTATGAGTCATTCAAATTTAAGATGCTGGAACAAGTAAAACCTCCTCATCTGTAATCATCAAAATGACTAACTTTTTTTCTCACTTTTAATTTCCTGATGATCTAAGTTGTAATATACACAGAACACTAATATTTACCCTCATCAGTAGTTTTCAGCTCTTTTGGACAAGGTCAGTCATTCTTTATCATGTCTCATTTAAATGGCATTGGAGAATTTTACAATCATTAAGTTAATTAATAAAACAAACAGATTTATGAGTGAAGTGAGCATTTGTTATTACCCTTTTATAGCCCCTTTTATTGTAAGGAAATCCCTGCATCATGTCAGCAATGGACTCCATTAGTCACTGAGAATGAATTACTACAGGGCCACTTAAAGCCCAGTGTGGTATGAAGTAAACCAATATAGCAGGGTCACAAATCATTTTCTACTTGAATGTCAACTAAGCTTGTTTAATTTCCTCTTGACTTTGCTCATCTTTAAACATTATTCTGAAAGTATCTCATCAAAGAATGAAAATGATAAACGTTGTCAATGTACCACATTCTAAATACAGTTACAAGACAAACTAAAAATGAAGGAAAATTAAGAGGAAAACTGATTGAAAGTTATCTAAAACGTGCAGCCGGACTGGATAGCCTATCAGTGACATCACATGTACAGAGGTCATAGTCCTCCAAGCGACCCTCGGCACTTTGCTGCATATCATTCCCCACTATTTCATCCCAGTGTTTTACTCTGTCCACTGTCCGTCTCTTTTTAAAAAGACTAACATTATTTTACACATCCCGACACACACAAGTGATCTGAAGTGTAAAAATGACCCCTTCTTTAAAAGTCATAATTCAGTAAAGGCTTTAGGGGAGGCTTGCTGAGACAAACTCAATTTGTATTTCTATTACTCAACACGTTTGAACGTGATACCCTGCACCTCATTGGGTAACCGTTATCCTTCATAGGCAGGTTGAGCTTACCTGTTGTATTAGTTTGTGTTATAGCTGTAAGGCCACAACAGTAAGTACACATAATGCTATAATTTAACTGAATTGGTCTGAACATTTGGACTCTTTCCACCTTGTGTGACATCAACCGTAGTAGATGTGCCACTCTGACTTATCAAGCCTTCAATTGAGTTTTTTAAATTTGATTTGAAGGATTCAGATCAGAGAACATCCTACATAAGGATGGATAGGACTAAATGGGTCGTTATACAAATTTCGACAGACGTTTTGAGTTACTCACAGTCAGCATTTTGCTCCTGTCTCGTGACTTATGTTCCTCTTGTCAACTCATTTCCTATCAGTCAGATAAACAAAGCGCTGGTTGGCTGTGAAACTCACTTAGATGTTATTCATGCGTGGAGTGTTGATGGGAGAACTGAAGCTTTCCTCCTGTATGGTGGCAGTGTGTTTACAGTCTCTAAATGTTCCTCGATTCTGAACCAGGTTCTTGTCTGTTGGGTTTAGGTATTTCCTCGGAGGCTGGTTCCCTTCATTTCATACATTCTCAACCAGCTGCATCATGGATTTATAAACTCAAAATAGAAGCATGTGGAGCCTGATCTCTGTTTACAATCCCCACATCCCTATAATGTATGTACATCAATCAATCAATCAGAGTTTGTTTTTAAAGCACTTTTCATACAAAGACTCATCACAAAGTGCTTTACATCGTAATAAATCAACCAAAATTCAAAAACTAAGTTGAGATCACATAGTAAAAGAAAGAGGGGAGGCTGGTTGGAAACTTCCTATCTCCCTCCCCTGCCAGAGGAATCCTTTCTTGTTATTGGACCTTTGAAATGGTCAGAGTCTGGTCATCTGATCATGTGGACCAATGGGATGTGATGTTTAAAAAGCTGTGTGGGGGAAAAGAGATTTAACTTGCTGAATTCACTGAGATCTCAACAAGTAACCCTCCATGTATGTCCTCTAAACTCTCCCACACAGCAGGGATGAGACATGTTAAGAAATTGATCATGTGTAAGGTGATGCTAATTATCCATTTATTTAAAGCTCAAAGTAGGTGTTTTTTTTCTTCATTAGAAATCATTTATAACACATGTAGTCTGATTATTTGTCTTCCTCTCACAGCATTTCTGACCTTGGAACCATTTGTATTTTTTCTCAGACTCTTAATGTGTCATCTTTGTTTGGTGTGATTGTTTTTCTTTATATGGAGACAGACTTACGCTCAAACTTATTGCTCAGCCAGATTTGTCAGGACAAGTTGAGGAAAAGTGAGATAGAGTGCGACTGAAGAGTTGGCAAAGTTAAGGGGAAAAATGTCACCCCTTCCCATCCACCACTACCTGAGAGAGAGAGAGAGAGAGAGAGAGAGAGAGAGAGAGGGAGGGAAGAGCCCAGCGCTCTGCAAGAAGTGCTGTTGCAACAGGAAAAAGGGGCCATGACTAACATGACATGATGTGGAAAACAAGCGACTCACCCAACCATGACATGTCTCATAGACAGTGTCAGAGGGTACGAAGTCCCAGCCATGAGTTTCGCCTTTAGGATAGACTAAATAATGGAAGATCTGTGTGGAAAACCCCCATCAAGAAGTGACCAGATTTGAGTTTGATTCAAAGAACTAATCAGGATAAAATGACCTTTTATTAAAAAATAGCAGGTGCTTTTGGTCTGCCTGTTAAAGGACGAAGTAAAAGAAGCTGACACATTAAAAACTCTTCCTTGTCATTTTAATGGGTTTTTTTTCACTGATTTTCATTAATTTGCCAGTATTTCGACCACATTGTTCAGGTATTTTAAATGATAGAGTTCAGTATATTATTTCCTTAATAAACAAAAATATCAAGGACTTATCCTGTGCTTTGGGGAATATTGATTATTAGGCGTAGGAAAAATGGAGATTCTTATCTTCTGAGATTTTCCAAAGTAGCTTCTAAAAATCGACTCTTTAACTTAGTAGAAAGCCAAATGGAACAAAAGGAAATTCAGCTGGAGTAGACCCTGAAGCATGTACTCATTCAAAAATAGACTTTGAACCATAGCTCAATGAATCCAAAATTGTTTCAAATCGGGAAAAAATAGATTTTTAATCTATTTGTGACCCCAGGAATCAAAATCGAAGCAAAACATGAAACATCCAAAGATTCACAGGCTTACAGTCTCAACACTGACTTCATATCTGAATTTCCTGATATGCCATTGTACAGGTTTCTGATAATACCAATCAATTTCCCCAATGAAGGCTCTTTCTGGCTTCCAGCAAAAGTACACAGCAGCGGATACGAGCCGATATCTGTCTCATGTGAACCTTCAGACACAGCAACTTTATGAGTTGAATGTATTTCATTCAGGAGAGACTTTCTTACTTCATATTGAGGATTAGAAATGTGCAGTGTCTTTGGCAATTAGAGACCCCACTGTGATTTCTTCATGTACCCAGAGTCGTAGTGATCCCAAGAGCAGGATAGGAACCTTACTTTTTGAGAAAATCAGCCAAAGTTACTTTGGTTTAAGACAGCTTAATATATTTTTTTTCAGGGTTATAGTCAGTTACTTGGAGGTTTAGGTGTAAAGTTCAGATATAACCTTAAGGTTTAGGAAATTAAACTTTTTTTAAGTTGTATTTTCAAGAACAAATGATTAGTTGAGCAAATTATCTGTAGACGACTTTACATCAGCATGATTTTGTAAAACTGATTCACATCCAGTTTGAGCAGCACATTCTGAAGACAGCAGCTAGAGGGAGAGTATTTCAAACAGCTTTGGTGCTCTGGGCCAAAGGGGGAATCCTTCTTGATTCCTGGCAAGGGAGAAGCGGGGCGGGGACGGGAGTGGAAGTAAAGCAGTTACAGGGTTTAGGCATTTACAGCTGCACTGGGTGTGAGGGGAGTTACTGCAGATCTGCAAGGGGACTCCAGAGATGTGTGGGGGCTCTGCACATATGGACCAATCATGACTCATATCCTCTGATGATACTTCTCCCTCGCGAGTCACCGCCACCCTTTTAACTCTTTCTTTCAGCCACTCCCTCATCTCATCTCAGCAGCAGAAACATTCATCTCTGAATTCAACTCTTGCAGCTGCTGTCGGTTCAGGGCAGCACTGGTGGTGTTGAAACGTTGAAGCCCACTTGTTGGTCCGATTTCTCCTCCCTCACTTGGGCCTCCTGAGCTCCCTGCATGCAGCTTGTGCTCTGTTTTATGCATTAGGGAAACCAACAGCCGGGCCTCCAGCGAGCGTGAACCATCTCTTCTCCTCTTAATTACATGGTGACAAACATTCCTAATCACAGATGTCTTCCTGTATACACAGCCCTCCCTGTAAAGCTGCAGCCTTTACAGTGCCTATGATATATGAAACCAAGTTTGTTGACATACAGTGGATTCTACCGCTAGGACGTGAATCTGGAGTGAAATAAACTCACAGACTTGTTGTTGAGCTTTCATGTTTCCTGTGTTGCAGGATGCTGTTGGGGCTGAGGGATTGGTTCTGGCAGGAGCGGCTGTGGTTTCCAAAGGGCCTGGGCTGGGCTGACCTGGAGGATCGGGATGGACGAGTATACGCTAAAGCCGGTGACTTGTGGGTGGCGCTACCCATCGCTCTTGCGTTCCTTATCATCCGTCAGATCTTTGAAAGGTCAGTTCATTTTTCACCGTGTTTTACTGCCTGTACTGGTCACTTATGTTTATTTAGTTCATTTGAATGTGTTTTGTTTAAAATGAAACACTTCCCATGCTCCTTCTTCTGAGTCTTACTCTTGCATTTTGCAATCACTGCCATTCTTTTTTTTCTCTCCACTTTAGTCCATTGTTTAGTTGTCAATAATCTCACCTGCCATTACTTGATTTTCCTCTTTTTTTGCAGTGCAGTTAGTCAACATTTACTGTGCTAGGCCCGAGATTAAAATAACTAAAGCTCCAGCCTTTCAAGTATCTAATGTTGTTGCCCAAACAAGTACAATGTTATTGTTTCTAGGATTTAATCTTTTGGAAATCAGACAACTGTTTACGAGTCTACCTGTGCTTGATGGCCAATACTAAGAATCTCCCTTCCTCAGGAGTGTTTTTCATTTCTACATCCCGTCCAATCAGAGAGTGTCAGAAATGTGAAAGTTGGCTAACTACACTTCAGTAATGTAGTCAGACACTTACAGACTTGATGATAAAAAAATACTTGATGATATTTTTGTTCGCACACAACAGTGGGACGTACGTTTACATTCACAGGTGGAAGATCCATTTATATATGTTGTTTAGGTGTATTTGTCTCCTTTTAATAAAGACAAATAAAAGGAGTTTAATTTGAAGAAATGCTACAACACAACTACAAGAGGCAACAAAGTCTTTGCTAAAGCAGGCGTTAGCAGTTTCTTAAAATGGCAAAAAATGTTGAATTTTAAAAGCACCTGAAAACAGGAAATGACTCTAACTTTGGGCAGATCATAACTCAAACCAAATCAGTTTCGAATATTCGTGCTTTATCAATGCTTCTTTAGTTTAATCTCCTTTCGATCTCAGCAACAGTTGTGTTGTGATTGCAGGACAGTGGCTACACCTCTAGCTTCCTTGCTCGGGGTCAAAGACACAGTACGGCTCAAAGCCCCTCACAACCCCACACTGGAGTCCTACTTCTGTAACACTACCAAAAACCCCACACAGGTACATGTTTACGCACAGCCGCTCATAATTCAAAAGATACAGTCTGAATATGACATACTTATATCTGACTTCTATGTGCTGCTTTAAGACTTCTGTTGCAAGTCTCTGCAAACAGACGGGCTTGTCAGAAAGACAAGTGCAGCGATGGTTCAGAAGACGAAGGAACCAGGACAGACCGAGTTTGCTCAAAAAGTTTCGAGAAGCCAGGTAAGAAACACGCCTCAAACATCCTGTACGGACACTTAGTGTATATACAGCTATGGAGCAGGTAGAGACAGCTGAGCACCCTGGCGTTCCTCTGGCTATATGTGCACATTTCTGAAGGCAAAAGCAGCCCTCTATTTTTAACATGCACCCATTACAATGCTACTCGGCTGCTACCAGGCCTGTAACCCCCACTGTTGTCTCAAACACACACACACACACACACACACACACACACACACACACACACACACACACAAATCCAACCATTCACACACTCGTTAGCAGGGCCTCAGTCACCACTGTTAGTTATTTTTATATTTGGCAGGAGTTAAACCAACAGTATGTAAGCGTGAAAATACAAAGCTGCTGAAAGTAGCTAGCGGCAGCTGGCTGGATCCACAATGTGGACTGATGACACAAAACTAACGTGGCAAATATTTCAAAGACAAATGCTTCATATGATGTTATCATTTAGTCCAACGCATGTTCTTTTTCATGTATAACAACCGTTAACATCAACATCAGCTTCATTGTCATGAGCATTTCATGTTTGCCGACGAATCATTTCAAGCATTTTATGTGACTTAAAGGGTCAGTTCACTCAAACGAAAACAAGACATGCACCTTTAAAAGGAATTACTTTCTTACTGCTTTGTTTGGAATTACAGTTCATTCAGCAGGAAGAGATTTTTTGCTATAATTCCTATTAACATATGAACACTACAGACATGAGAGGTACCACTCAGTCCACAGGACACCTACAGGAGGCTTTCAGTACTCAGACAGTTTTTCAACATGAACATGTTTATTGAAATCTGGGGAGATTGTTTTTGTAAACAAATTCCCTTCAGCATGTTGTGTTTGTTGTTACAGCGTAACTACATAAACCTTAACCCCTTGTCCAGTTAAACCGGAATTTAAAAACTATTTGAATTTTGATGAAGTGACCCTTTAACCCTTTAATCTACAAGAAGATAACTCCACACGGATGAGTTTGCTAAAGATGTATGTGCACAACACGTTATTGAAGTTAGTCCGTGGTGGATTGATGTTTTGCATTTCAGGCTTGTCTCGGTCCGTGCAGATGTGCATGTGACTGCATGTTTGTGCCTTGCTGTCTGTGGTGTGTCTTTAGCTCTGCATGTTGTGACTTTTCTCCACTGAATCAAGCCATTGTCTGTTAGTGAACAGGCTTTCTGTGTCTCTCCCTGATTTTCCTCGCCGGTCTCTTCTTCCTCTTTGTTCATCTTCTATTTCTTTCTCTCGTGTTTGGTGCGTGAAACTGCCTCACTGCATCTGTAGCAGAGGCTGTGGTGGGAATGACCCCCTCACTGTCTGAGTTACAGGATATGAACAGGGAGGATACTGTCTGACAGCACTCATTGTGTGTCAGCGTGTGTCCTGATTAGAACTCCAGGCTGTTCACGCAGCCTGCTGTTTCTTTCCTAGCTGCCCCGTTTGTTAAAGTCTGTATGTGAGAATGTGTGGGTTTATGAGATGCATTTTAGTGTCTGCAGGTTGAAAAATAGTCGATTGTCTTATCCCCAGTGACTGAGTAGAAAGTGTGTATGTGTGTGTGTGTGTTCTCTTACAGTTGGAGATTTACCTTTTACCTTCTTGCTTTCATTGCTGGCCTGGCCGCCCTCATCGATGTGAGTACTTCCTTGTTAAACTCCGCCCCTCCTCATTTTGTCTCTTATCGTAAACATTCTCATTAGTGACCAACCAACCATCAGAGCGATCTCATTGCCATGCTTAGTTGGGTGATATGATCTCACCTGTGGGGCTCTGCTCTCTAAATCACATCACTTCATCTCTCCTTCCAGAAACCTTGGCTGTATGACCTGCAGGAGATGTGGCAGGGCTTTCCTGTGCTGGTACGTCTGTGGGATGGTTGTGTTCACTGAATGAACCTTTTAGGTGCAGGTGTTGAAAAGTCTTTACAATTTATTTGAAGTTCGGCCTCAACATGAAAAGACCTTAGGGGGTTCTTTAGATTCTTTTACAGAGGTCTTGAATACGTTCCTTCAATGTGGTTGGATGTTCTCGGACGCTTCACATCTTTAAGTTCAGAGTGAAAGATCTTGTTTTTGGAGGATTGGATTCATCTTCTGAGAGAAAACTTAAAATAACTGCCGTCTCTCTTTCAGACTCTCCTACCATCTCAGTATTGGTACTACATGATCGAGCTGGGTTTCTACGGCTCTCTGCTCTTCAGTGTGGCTTCGGATGTCAAAAGAAAAGTACGTGAATATTTTCTGGGGGGTTTTTTGTGTGTAGGTTCTGTACGGTTATGAGTCAAACATTTCAATGTACTTTTAGCAACATAGGAAACGTTCTCTCTGGCAGTTTAACATCTGGTATACACTGCAGGTGGACATTAGAGTGTTGTTACACGTGTGTGTTTGAATGTGTGTGTGTGTGTGTGAATGTTTGGACTTTGCTCAACCTGGGTCAGCTGAGCACAGTGGGGAAAATCCTGCCAAAAAGGCACAGTGTGTTTCTCCAACACAATCATATAATGAAGTAGCCTCTAAGAAGGATTTAACACTCAACAAGCAGACCCACTCAATCACACATAGCACAAATTCCAGACACTACGCGTCACTAACACGTTTCCTTTCTTTCTTTTTAGGACTTTAAGGAGCAAATCGTTCATCATGTAGCGACCATCCTCCTTATCAGCTTTTCCTGGTGCGTTAATTACATCCGTGCCGGGACTCTCATCATGCTGTTGCACGACTCCTCTGATTACTTTCTTGAGGTAAAAGTCTCCACAGGGTCATTCCAGTAAATTACATTCACTGACAACAAAACTGTGCCTTCAGTCACAACCAGTGAGCTGGAAAAGTAACACACAATGAAGGTATACAAATGAATGGCGCCAATAATCACTTCATCTTATTTTGTTTGAATGTCATGTATCCCCCCCCATTCAACAGCAATCCATTTGTCATTTCATCACCACACAGTTGAAAAGTTATGTTCAGACATGATGACGTGAGCGCTGGGGTTCATTCTGATGATCATACGCTGCCACCTTGTGGACGAAGCTACAGTGAGGTTAGCAGTATCTAAAAAGAAGTGTCGCCTCTCAGTTACAAAAGTGCAGCCAATTTTGATCGTAGCTGAAAGAAGTTTGCAAAACTACCCTGCTATATAACTAATTTATGACCACAGTTAACAACTCCCTAATGAGTCTATCATCATAAATTCTAGATTTCATTCTCTTCACTGCGGTATGAGGTCTAAGTTGTAAATGATAGGTCCTTGAGGAGGAGAACAGATTTCAAAGCAGAGTATTATTTACAGTGTAGCTACCTGTGGTGAACAAATCACCACAACCTTTCCACCAGGATAAAAATCTAGCATTTTCCCCGTGGTCAACATGGCTTCTGGCTCCACTTCTTATAAACAGTGTACGAGCAAAACCAATACAATTTTTATTATTCAAAGAAATGTATTATTAAACCACAACTATCCTATTTGACCGTTTCCTTTCTCTTTCTCTTTGACAGTCGGCAAAGATGTTCAACTATGCTGGTTGGCGAAATGCCTGTAACTACATCTTCATCATGTTTGCTGCAATCTTCATCATCACTCGTCTGGTCATCTTTCCCTTCAGGTACTAACACGTAATGATTTCATCTCGTGTTGTAATATTCCTCTGCAGGATAACCAAGTGACCGTGTTCCTAATCCTCACTATCTCTGTTTCAGGATTATTTACTGTACGTGGGTGTACCCAGTGACCATATATGAACCCTTCTTTGGCTACTACTTTTTCAACAGCCTTTTGATGGTTCTGCAGTGTCTGCATATCTTCTGGGCCGTCCTCATCATACGCATAGCAGTCCGCTTCCTCACCAACAATGTAAGAAAACCAAGAAATCGAAAGCACAGTTAAAGATTCTGTAACAATAATTTTTTTTTAAAACAAAACTGAAAATGCATAGTGACTGATGTGACTAAATCCTTACCATCCATCTTTGGTTATGACATGAATATACAAAGACACAAATTAAAGAATCTGAAACTTCTCAGTTCATTTTGGACTTTCAAGGGGAAATCCCAAATGTTGTAGCTCCAAATGACTGTAGACGACAGAATCAATGAAACATGTGACATAGCAGTAAGCTGCTAGGTTAGGTAGCTAGTTAACATATTTAACTTATACAGCTTCTACTTTAAAATAATCTACAAACTTTTGGCATGATTTAGCAGCCGAGATTAAAAAAAAAAAAATGCAATCCAAACATTTTTTTGAAATACTGATGCAAATGCAGAATGTCTCAATTCAGTGGCGGCCATCTTTGTTGTTTACTAAAATGCCTCAGCAGCTGAGTTGTGGCTGTCTTCTTGATTAATGACAAGTTTTGGGGTTTTTTTGTTCTCCAGGAAAAAGTGGACGATGAAAGGAGTGACAAAGATGAAACAGATGAATCGGGAGACGAGGAAGACGAGGATGGGGTTAAAAAGGACACAAAGAAAAATGGACCAGTGCAGAATGGTCACACAGTTCACAACAACAATCACAACAAGACAGAGTGAAAGCAAAACAATGTAAGGACGCAGGACTGTGAGAAGGACTCATTTCCCTCTGTAGGGGGCGCAGGAGGGAGGGAGAAAGAGAGGGAAAGAAGACGAAGACAGTGTGTGGGTTGGGGGGTGGGGCAAGTCATTCCCTAAAACACAGAACAGCAGGTATGTTGATAAAATGTGACACTGTTACTTCTGCACAACACGAAAACACTCTCACGCGTACTTTTAGAGGGCACAGAGATCCAGCAGAAGATAGACACTACATTCAGTGGCACGACTGTTCTGCTTAGTCATGTGTCACTGTCAGTGTGGGAAGTCAGTTCCAAATGTTCAAAGAGACAGGGGAGGAAAGGGAGAAGAGAACTGTGATGGTAGGTCGGGAGGGGGACGGCAGTGTTGGTGGGTTTGGGGGGGTGATGCTGCTTCTTCTACTGCTTTCTTGTTCAGTGTGCCTTAGAGCCAGCTAATGGCTTATAAAATGCCATGTCAAAGCTTTCTGCTTTGATCTTGTGTTGCTTTATGTCTCTGTTTTGTTTTATACTGAAAGAACAAAATAAGATGTAAAGTGGATTTTAATGAAAGTGAGACATTGGGGCATTCATTTCCCTTATTTTTTGTCTATGCAATTACATAAATGTTAAGCTATTGCACCGTCTTTGCACAAACAGTGTCTCTTACATACAAGAGTGTGCAGTGGGACTGCGTGCTTTTGCTCTCCAAGGGCGCTTGTGCCATTTCTTTTTGTTTTATGTCTGCTTTGTGAGGTAAAATGAGCAACTGTGGTGTCACTTTTGTAGATATACTGAAAGCAAAATCATACTTTCGATTTCTGTTCTATTCTTTATCCAATATTGCGTAGTACGTAGACTTCTTGCTTCCGAAAGACAAATCTCGAATCTCTCTTAATCATCTTGCTTTCAGGAATCAGAAATGTTACCCTGCAATATAAATCTCAGCTTCCTGCTAGTTTTCGACGGAGCTGAATGTTGTTTTTTTCCCCTCTGGTTTGTTTGGAACTTTTTGATCCAGCTGAGTCACACGGTTGATGCCTCCCCCAGAAAACTGATGACTCTCTAAAATCATGGTGAAGACGGGCTTCTTTGGGGGAACGCAGGAGTTTCACTAAAGTGAATGAAATGTGACATATGAACCATTTCCAGATTTTACAAACATGAACCAGATATCTCCAATTCACTGCCTTGTACCCTGGGTAATGTTTTTTAACCTGGGTTGGAATATAACTTGATCTAAGTGAATGATTTTAATAATGATTCTGTATTATGAAACGGGTTTACAGGTATTCTGTTTGAGGAGGAATAAGATGATGTAATGCCTTTTTAGCAGTCAGCTTTTGAACTCTGAGATTATGGAGGAGTTCATTAAATGAGTGTCGCTTTTTGTTTTCATGCTTTACGTTTTTTTGAATGTTAAGTGCCTTATATGTAATGTATGGGAAGCTCCCTCTTTCTCTCCTGTCTTTATGTCCTCTCCTTTTCTGTCCCGTCTCCACCTCACATCAGAGACTAGTCTCTGTATCATCCATCACTCACCTCTCTTCTTTATAAATCACCTCTCAAACTCCTCATTCCACCACCACATTGTTTTTTACTAACCCAGACCAACCAGCATCCTCCTCATCCCCAGTGATACAGAAGAACCAGCTGTCCTAATTACAGTGTTATATCATTTTTTTGTATTTTTTGTTTAATAACTAAGTGTTGTTATTATTAATAAATGCAAAGATCATGAATCACAATGAAAGCATTTCAAGGTAGTTTTTATTTATTTATGCACCATGGCTGCAAACATAATGTGCACTTCATTAAGATTATAAATTAAACATGATTTTTTTTTTATTTCTGCTTTAGTTGCTTTTATTTAGTGAGTTAATAGAGTGTGGTTGTTAAATCTATATCAGTGTATCATATTCTATGAGATCATCATACACTCGTGGTGTATCGGTCTCTAAAAACTGTTGACTTTACATTAGCTCTGTAAACAGCGCTGTCAATTTAGGCTTATTTGAAAGCAACGCAAGAAAAGCATTTCTATCTAATCCAAAGGAGTTTTGAATTACACCACTTTCTCAACCTTTAAAGGAAAACTTAAAAGTCAAAGTCAAAATATTTTAAAGAAATTTTGACTTTACTTGTTTTAACAGTGCAGTTGCTTTATAAGGCAAGATATTAAACCCAGTTGGAAAAGTGTGTATTCAGCCGTGCTTGTTAACAGTCCAATAGTAGCTATTCAAAGTTAGTGGGATCAACATGTTTGATGAAACAATATTCCAGAAAAGAATTTTGTGTTTTTTGTTTATTGTGACACATGTATAAGAGTCTTGCACACCATCAGTTATCACAGATGCAATTGTCAACCAACCCCCGTTATTAGAAAAGTCCATCCTCTCCGTCTTCTGTTTACTAAGTCTGTGAGAAAGAGAAGACAAAATAATAATTTAAAAGAAAATCTTAAATGGAAAAAAGAGAAATGCATCCAAATAAAAGTAAGTACCTGTTCTTCTGCAAAGCCTCTCTGAAGCAACACCTCCGCTGAAGTCTCAGCTCTCCTGCAGCAACACACCTCCAAAACCCTGTCCACTCACATTCACACACAGATCAGTACATTTGAACACACTGTAATTAAGCACCATTTAGAGCAGGTGGTTGAAAAAAATGTCATTTGATTGAATAGCAAAATGCCATGGTATGCATTGTAAGCAGGTTAATGTTAGCACACTGTTAACTGATAGCTTCACATGGAACTTAAATTGACACAGAATGATCGATATCTAAACACACTTACAGAACATCTGAATAAGCAGCAAGTATGTTATTCTTATTTTCTCCAGTCCTTGACTAAAACAACGTTCTACGCAAGACCGTCCCAAGACTGCGACAACAGTATAGCTGGCGCTTCTCACTCATTGTAGACACTTAAAGAGAATTGATTTCTGCTGTGTTTATGTAAAATGTTGCACTAGCTCCATTATAAAAAAAAGTTTGTTTTTTTACATTCAGCTGTCATAAACATTATTTTGGCTTACATATGTTAATTTGAGGAATATATAATATATTTATCAGAGACGATCGCTTTAAGAACATATCCTTTATTAATCCACATTGATTTTTGTGAAAACCTTCAATAAAAAAATTTGAAAATAACGTTAACACAGGGAAAGTAAACATTACATAATATTTGTTTCTAATTGTTTAATACTAGGTTCTGGTAGTGACAGATTTGGGGAGAGGAAAAACTGTCTGAAAATACAATAATACAATTTGTTTCCATAGTCTGTGTGTCCACTGTGTGTTAGAGAATGAGCATCTGGGTGACAACACTCGCTCCTTAAAACTCTCAGTGAGGCCAGCAGCCGCTCAGGGATCCTGTAACTTAATTTTTACACCTCTCATCTTTGCACCTTCTCTCACAACAAAATAACTAAAATAGCATAAAACATAAATTAAGGCAAATTCAGCCACAAGAAATGGTAATAACTTTAATCAACTTTAAACTCTTTTACTTTAAACTCCCATAGGCTAAGCCGGGAGAGATTATTTGGAGTAATACGAACAGAGTTCTCTGTGTCCATAAACTGTGTGTTTTGCTGAAAATTCATGTTCTGTCTCAAAGAATCAGTCAGTGAAGTGACTGTTAAACTTCAAAGTTCTTGCAGTGAAGCTGTGATCTTTCAGCAGTGAACAGGAGACCTGCATGACTAAAGAGTCTCTCACAGAATGCAGATGCTGGAAGACTTGTGTTGACTTAGAGGGACAGTTTCTTGATTTGAGGAAAGGAGTGTAAGACATCCATACCTGCATTGGACCGACATGCCTCTCCAGCTCTCCCGTTTCTGATTTTCCTTGGGCATCATCATCATTTTAACTTCAAGTCAGTGTCCAGATGATTTTTGATGTAGTCAAAGCTTGTGGAAAGATAAATTGTTTTCAAAAGAATTAGGTGCACACCCTTTACTGTATAGCCTGCCCTCAGTGCTTGTAACTCTTGCCAGCCTATAGTTTGTCACTGACAGAAATCATGGCAGAGTTTTTGTAATGGATGAAATTAGATTGTACAAGTGGACCGAATGAAGTGGCAGGTAAGTGTATGTCAAGGTCTACAGATTCACATTTAAATTGATGCATAAGTATATTTACCAGCTTTTAAAATGCTCTCTTCAGAGATCCAGGATGTCCTGAATTTTGGTACGAGTATAGCTGCAGCAATCAGCTCAGGTTCTCTCATGATGTCTCCAAAACATTTCTGGGTCCCATCCTGCAGGGCGTCAATGAGAGGTCCACACACTTTGCTAGCCGACTCCAGCTTCTTCAACTTGTCCTGCAGCAGGAAGCCCATATGCACAGATGATTCCCCTTGGAGGATGTTAAGGGCCATGGCAACAGGCTTCATTACAGCAGTGTACTCAGCCAAAAATCCCATGTCAGCTGGATTGAGCCTATAAAAGAAGTAAAGAGGAAAATTAGCTATTTCTAGTACATATATTTATTGCACATTATCCATGTTAAATAAACAAAAAAAAATACAAAATAAAAATAAGTTAATGAACTATTTCATCCAAATCAACAACAATTATCATACAGCCATGTAAAGAAAACTAAATCATATTGCAATATATTAAACTTAAGACAGGCGGATGCACCCACCTTAATCAGCAATGCTGACATCTGTTTCATTACTCTTTAACAAACAACGTGAGTTCAGCCAACTTACATCTTTATCTTCAATGCTGTGCATACATTGTGGATTGCTTTTTCTCCTTGCTCCTTCTGAAACCCTTTCGACAGCGAGGAACAGGGAGCTCCAATGGGTCTGATTGGGTCGCAGGAACTGCAATTTGCATTCACGTTCCACCGTTTCAAATGCTGTGGTTGACCTGCTGGTTTTATTCCACAGAGCATTGCATTTTTCAAAATCAGACCAAGACAGCCTCTTGTATGTTTCACTGCCAGCTCCTGCAGCAGTGAAGTGTCAACTGTTGATATGAAATTGAGGAGATAGCATGCACACTTTTGGTGCTTGGGACGTTGGTACTCCAGGCCTGTGTCGTCATCCAAAATAGCAGACACATTTTGAAACTCCACCTCACTTTCATCTCCTGACACATCATCAAGAATGGAGTCTCTCTCCTCCTGTCCATCAGCGAATTCGTCCTCTCCTCCACACCATATATTCGAAAGGCCTTCAGGAAATTTGAGCCACTGTCTGTTGTCGTCCTGGTCACTTTCTCCCTGACGTGGTATTCAGAATGGATTTCTTCTTATGCTGCAGCAAGGACATCAAACATGTGCGAGCCAATGACACGTCTACAAGCCAATGCAGCGGAGAGCCTCTCGAGAGAGTTTTGATCTATCCAGTGGCACCTAAGTTAATACATTGTCTGACAGACCGGCAGTCTGGTGAAGTGCTCAACTTTTTGATGATTAGGTTCTTCATGTTTTTTGCAGCTTCATGTATTCTACAGCATAACGTTTTCCTTGTCATTACTGTACAAAGAGGTTGCAAGCTTTCAAACGTTGTCTTGAATGATGGTGTCTCAACCATAGAAAATGGTTGGTTGGCCTCATATACAAAACTAACCACACCTTGTCAAGCGTTGCTTGTGTTACCTGCCATGGAGGGACAGCCAAGGATCCTCACATTCTTTTTAGGAGGTTTTTCCTTTCTGTGGGACTCTATTAAGTCTCTGTACCCCGTCAGTTTGTTGGGGTGAACCCTCTGTTGACAGAAAAAACATCAATGAAGGTACAGGGAATTTATCCATTAAGACAGACTCATCACCACACCATGACAGTAGGATACTCTATGACTTAGATATTTGAAAAAAAAAAAAAAAAAAACCCTGTTTAAAATTGTTTTTTTCTTCACTGAAATTCACTTTACTTTCTCTCCACTATGGTGACTGCTTTTCTGTTCACTGACTCCGTATATGTGCATGTATGTGACTGTAATGCTGCAGTGTGATAATACATTACTCCAAAGCAATGTACATCTGACAGCTATATAGTGTTAAAATAGGGCTAACATTAGCTTATCCACAGCCAGAACAAACATACAACTTACCATAACATGTTTTCTCAAGTTAGAAGTGGAGTTCTTCGCACTTTCTTTGTCTTGTGACCAGACGATAGTTGCTGAATTCAAAAGCAGAAAAAAGTTGTGCTCGTCAACTAAAAACTGGCTAATTCTATTGAATTGGATTCATTAAAAATTCTCTTAATTTAGAATTACATAAACATAAAGATTATATTTAATGCAACCAAAACAATCAGATACTATCTTAAATATTTTTGTTTGAAAGTTAATTAAATAATTGCCACAAAATCAAGGACGCATTTATATTTAATACATTTTATCAGATATATTAAGTTAAATGTACATGACTACAGAATCATTTATTAGTGTACCGGGTCATATTGCTGTTGGTTATGTTTAACGTGATGTTTGCGTGCTGCGCGAATACAGTATAGGATTATTAAAATATGCGTACTGGCTGATAATAATTGTGCCCCCCCCATGCATTTCATATGCCCCTGGCAACGAGTCTGCATGCCTTCACGTCCCTCCTCTGGCAGCCGGGGGGCGGAGCAAAACATGGATTTCCCAACATTTCACGTCATCGTGTCATCCAATAGAGAGAGGAGGAAAGAAAACACAGCAGACAGCTCGCGCTCCGCTGGCCCTGAAACGCCATCTTAAACAGAAAGGGGGTTTAAACCGGGAGGTAGCAGGAGAAGGAGGGGAGGGTGTGTAGGACGAGATAAAAAAACAGATATTTTGTCTTGTGTATATTCATCCGGTCGCTTTTGGACTGTTTTAGTCATGGGTTTGGGGCGTTAACGGCGCAAAATAGAAGGCGTGTAGGAGAGGAAATCAAGCAAGGCACTTGGTAGCCTGCTAGCACGGGGGAGGGGTGGGGGTATTCAGGTTTTTTTTCTCCGCAGCCGAAGTTGTTTGTTTATGTTATTCAACACGGATATGTCCTCTTCAAACCCAGGTAAAGTGCTATAAAAAAAGGCATAGTGGTGGTTAAATTGAATTATACTTTCCTGCTATTAATGTATTCAGTGTTTTTTCCCGTATGCACAGCTAAAGAGGACACTTTCCTAAAGATAGCGTGACAGCACCAGCTAAGTTAGCTTTAGAAGCTAAGCTAATGCCACAGCAAGCACGGCTAGCTGGCCATTGCATAAGTGATAGTTTGGCATGCTAGTCAGCTCATAGTGTTTAGATTAGAACCAGATTGTGTTTTTTATTGCTAAATGAGACACGACGAACACTTAACAAAGTCACCTCTCCCTTGTATTCTGCTGTCTTTTTTTATCAGTACAGTTTATATGTAATCAAAATCAGGTTTATTTGGACAGGTATGTTTAGCACACTTCAGTAGACTGTGCTCTCTGCACAATGTAAACATTAAATAATAACAGTAAGCTAAAAAATATAAACGGGTAATTAAAGACTAATATGTACAAGACTAAATGAGATAATAGTGCAAAACTATTGAGGTAAGCATGAGGTAGTTATATTTTACTGTATTTATATTAAAGTGTGTAGATGGTCATTCAAATTAAATAATATGCCTATATGTACCTTCACAGTGACTGTTTAGTATTTAGTTTTTTAGTTAAAGCTTCACACAGACATGATATATATATAGCGTTTTCTTTTTTTTTAACCTTATTTATGAAGTTGTGTGATTGTGCCACCTTCCTCTTTTCATGGTTTAGTTTCTTTTCTCAGTGCTTGCACAATAGGAAATCAGCTGTCATCCCATCCACAATGCATCTCTCTCTCTCTCTGCCTGTGTTATTTATAGAGTTAGCAGACCCAAATCTGGGTATGGGGGCGAGTGGGACCCAAGGAAGTGGAGGGGCTGTTGTACCGAAAGGGACCAACAAAAGAAGAGCTGTGTAAGTGTGTTAGTGGTACAGTTTGTGCTGATGTTAGTATCATGTGTGTATTTGCTGACTGGGTTACTTTTGTTTTGTGATATGCGGTCACATTTTTTCCGTGAGAATGCTTAAGTGTGAAGTTAGTCACATGGCTCTCTTCTCCTTCTTACAGGTCAGACTTTGATGATGATGAAGGAAGCAAGCTGTTCAGGTAAATTAGTGCCAGCATGTTGTATCATACAGTAAGCTGAGGTGTTGCTTTAAAATGTGATATTACCAAGGATGCTGAGATGACAACCAATGCTTCCTCTGTTCCTCCTCAGGTGTGATGATGACACAGGAGGCTCTGGCAATGACAAAGAGCGCTTTGCGAGGTAGGGGGATGAATCAGAAGACTTAAATGTGCAGGTTGGGGGGGTATGAGAGCAACATTATTGATTGCAAGGATACCCCAATGCTGCTCTCCCTATCCCCTGTGAATTTATTTTATACTTACTTATATTTTAGTGAGTTGGTCTCATTTCCAGGTATTTGGAAGACGATCAGAGTTTTGCAGATAAGGAAAAACTAGCCAGGTATGGCCTGTACCACTTTGGAAGGCATCCTTTCCTGCTTGTGTTCATACAAATATTGAATGCTCTCATCAAATACTTCTATGTCCTGCTGGGACCCCAGCACAATGTTATTTTGAAAGTACAAAAATACTCGTATATTTCGCTGCTCTACGCATCCGTTTTGATGCTTGTCAGAATGTTATGCCCAAGAATGGTTGTTTCTCTCAGCCCACTGATGTATGTGCAACTAACCCCAATGCTGTGTGTGATTGAAGTATGTCTTTCAATTTGGTAATACCTTCATTTTGAGAAACTTCCTTCTCTTTCTCTTTTGTCTCCACCCTCTCAGGACACCTGAAGGGTCTTTCCCTTTCTGCACCTGCTCTCTCTCGTCACACCGACTGGCCTTTAAAGCCCAGACTCTCTTGCTTTCTCGTGATCATTTTTATAGATCATTGGCTATTCTTTATTGTTTCTTTAAATCAGTTATTTTTTCTCACCTTCTTTCATTACCACTTCTTCCTGATTGGCATACTTACATTGCAGCATTAACTCTAAACTATACTCCATGTGTTCCACCTACCCGTCTGTTTCCCCCACCTCAATCCCTCCTGTCCTCTCCACTTCTGCCTCCCTCCCTCGCTTCCTTACTTCAGGGAGAACCACAGTGAGATCGAGAGGCGGAGGCGGAACAAGATGACTGCCTACATCACAGAATTGTCGGACATGGTGCCCACGTGCAGCGCACTGGCACGAAAACCTGACAAACTCACCATCCTACGAATGGCCGTGTCTCATATGAAATCTCTAAGAGGAAGTGGAAATGCTAATGCAGATGGGTCGTACAAACCTTCCTTTCTCACTGACCAGGTACGAGGAACTGAGAGAGATAAATGTAGACATTATGGGGTGTGAGATAGATAGTTAGAATAGATTTTACACTAAATCATTACATCTACAAACCTTCAGCTAGGCCTTAGTCAGGGAAAAAGACAAGTCAGTCTGTACTCAGACCTCTGTGTCAAAAACACTTTGTTCACACTGACCCTCTCTGAGCTCTTTGAAAGTAGCACCTTCTAACCCTGCAAGTTTCTTATCTCAAACAGGCAGTTTCTATTTTGACTGAGAGACTTCTCATTGTTGATGCTGGTCTTATGTAAATTTGATGTCTAAACAGTACCAGAGTCTTTCCCCCAGGCCCTTGGTGAATTACTTTCTCTTTAAATCAAACTTTTTGAATGTGCTGTAGGTTATTGTAAGTTATTCTAATTCAGCCTTTGTCAATAAGTAACCAGCATCCCTGTTATGACGCTGTAGCATGTCTGTACACATCCTCCCCAGGCTAACTGTGTAGTCAGCAATGGCGAGGAGAAAGTCGTAAAAGAAAATTCTAGATTTTGATGAAAAAATATTTATGACAGATGAGGGGCATTGAGTTGTTTGTCTGTTGCTCAGTTTACATTTTGTGCCATAGGAACTGAAGCACCTAATACTGGAGGCAGCCGACGGATTCCTGTTTGTTGTGTCATGTGAGACCGGCCGCATCGTTTACGCCTCGGACTCCCTGACACCAGTCCTCAACCAGTCCCAGTCTGAATGGCTGGGTTCCTCTCTGTATGATCAGCTTCATCCAGACGACACAGAGAAGCTCAGGGAGCAGCTCTCCACTGCAGAGAATAACAACACGGGTACAAAACATGCACAGACACTTAAAGTTCATAAAAAAAAATATTTGTATTTTAATCTCAAAGTCTTTTTTGTTGGTAACTTTATTCACTGATGACCTCATTACTTCCGAATTCTGAGTTGGTTCTTTCTCTGTCTCGAAAGGGAGGATGTTGGACTTAAAGACGGGAACAGTGAAGAAGGAAGGCCAGCAGTCGTCAGCAAGAATGAGTATGGGAGCCCGTCGATCGTTCATCTGCAGAATGAGGTGCGACTCTTTTCAATATTTAACTCTTCATTTCAAAGTTGAATTGCCTTGTTGTCCAGATGCATAATTTGTCCATGTGGTGGCCGGTGTGTATTTGCAGATGTGGCACATGTCCGGTGGAACCGTTGTCAATGAACAGACTGAATTTTCTCAGGAACAGAAACAGGTAACTCGAACCAAACAAACACTGTCTTTTAATTATTATTATTTAAATTAAACGTTTCAGGGGTCTCAAGCAAAGGATAAACATTTTGAAAAAAAAGTACACATGCAGAATGTTTCATCTGGCATAGTAATGAAACTCATTGATGTGTGGTCTTTTCTACTCTCTCTTCGTTTCCCTCAGGAACGGTTTGGGTACAGCCAAAGAAGGGGAGCCCCAGTACGTAGTGGTCCACTGTACAGGATACATCAAGTCCTGGCCCCCTGCAGGTAAACATTGTCATCTTGAACGTTACATGGTGCTCAATCAAAGCAGTGTGTAATAGTTTTGTACGTTTGTATGTTAGGGGTGTCATTAACAGATGATGAAGCAGACAACACCCAGGGGAGCCGCTACTGTCTAGTTGCCATCGGTAGATTACAGGTATGAGTCTTCTCTCGTCTGTATAGGAATGAAACATTTTTCTTTTGGCTTGAAGTCACAGTGGTAATGGCAAGAGTGTTTTTCAAATGACTTTTAAGGCAGTTATTAATGAAAGGAACTAAAAGGAGCTCTGCATTTAACCTGCTAATTTGCATACATGTTTAACAAACTGCTGTCATGCATCAACACCAGTTACATTGCTCAACCGGTGTCGTAAGAGACGTGAAAATGTGTATGTAACACACAGCAGTATTTAATGGTCACAGTCTGCCCTCTTATCTGAAGTGGATAGTGTAAAATGTTTGCACTGTTACAGAGTGTTCTGAACTCATTGATTTGTCCGTAAGTTGCTGATTCTAAAACTTTGATAAAATGAAGATGTCTGGGTAAGCAATTAGGTTTTTTGTGTGTGTAAATCACATGATTGGAATGAGAATATAAAACTATAGAGGCATACAGTACATGCAAAATATGTCTTTCAAAGCATGAATCTGGTTTTAATCAATTGAACATTGAAGTGCTTTCGTTTTTTGTAAACTGTTACGCTGAGGACAAATGTTTCCCCCCCAAAGGTGACTTGTTGCCCAGGTGACACAGACATCAACAGTATCAGTGTTCCAGTGGAGTTCATCTCGCGTCACAACTGCCAGGGCATGTTCACCTTTGTAGACCGTCGCTGCATGGCCGCTGTCGGCTACCAGCCACAGGTAGGACGTTCAGCTGGTGGGACTAGATGGGTACTTTATTAATCCTTTGCATTCACAGCAGCAACCGCAATCACAGTCAAGACAGCACCACAAATACGAACAAATATCATTTAGGCACATTAAAACAAAATGAACAAGATCAACTATTAAAAACTAGTTTGACATTTTGGAATTTTAAATGAAAGACACCTTAGAAATGTATTTAACTTTAATTAGGCTATTCATAAATAATTCATTAAGTCTATTCATAAATAAGTTTGAGAAGTTGTTAATTTATTCTGAGTTCATGGTGGATGTATTTCATGTTGTGTGTTGCAGGAATTACTGGGGAAGAATATTCTGGAGCTTGCCCACCCTGAGGACCAGGGCTTACTGAGAGACAGCTTCCAACAGGTACTCACTGGATATTTGACGAGGTTTCTGACTCCTTTGATCTCAGTTAAACTTCAGTTGTTTCAACACATCAATAAAACCTGAAAAAGGTTTTTCGGTGCTACGATCTATCTACCAACTCTTGGTAATGGGCATGCACGATCATAACCGCAAGTGCAGCTGCCACCCAATGCACCCAACCCAGGGAGCCAGCCCTGCCTTATACCAGCAGAGCATCTGTGTTTGGTTTTTTTCTCACTCTACTGAAATATACACCCGTGTCCTAAAATTCTACACACCGACGTGGTTCTCTGAATGCGCGTTCAACGTTCAGAGGTGTCATTCATTGAGCCTGTTGGAAACTCCAGATTATTTCATTTCATGACCTCGATAGACCTGACAGTCAAACAGTGTTAACACAAGGATCCTTTGTGGTCATACTCCTGTCCATATACTGTACACATGCGCTCCTTCCCTCCCTCTCTCTCTTTTCCTTTAGAAAAAAAATGGTTGTAGGCTGTAGGTCTATATTTCACCAACATCAACGTTACCTTGTGCTGAGAGCTAAACTACTGTACCGGTAGCTAGCAGGATTGATAACTCCACATGATTAAAACAAATGGTACTAGAAGGAAGCAGCACAACTGCACGTATGGGACTTCGATAAACACAATGGTTATCATCATGCAGGAAAACGCTTTAAATCAACATAATACAACTTTTCCACCTTGAAATAGCAATTTCATAGGTTGATCTAATTTCAACAGGCAGATCCTGCGGCATTGCAGCCATTTCAGATTTCCACAGAGCATGCAATTACCCCACTGTTAGTTTACTGCACTGTTTAACTTTGGCAGGTGGGCCGTGGTCGTCTTGCTGGAAGTGTGCAAACATTCATGGCACGAGTTCACACTGCTGTATTAAGCAGAAAAGAAGCCGGTTAGCCCATCCTGGTATTGTTTGATTATAATGGCTGAAGCTAAGAGACGGAAGAGGAGGCTGATGGATGAAGCTAAGAAGAGAAAAACAGAAAGTTACTGTGCTAAAGACGGGACAAAAAGCAAGAATCCTAAAGTACCGTAAATTCCGGACTATAAGCCGCTACTTTTTTCTCACACTTCGAGCACTGCGGCTTCTACTCCGGTGCGGCTAATGCATGGATTTTTTTATGGGGGACAATGAGCTTGTGCCGAAAAAAACATTTGACTTCATCACGTCGGATCTTAATATCAGTCATTTTGCGCTTCATGCACGCACCCTCATGATGGAAAACACACGGAGAAATGCATATGATGCAGCTTTCAAGTTAAAGGCGATCGACCTGGCTGTCAAAGAAGCTAACAGAGCTGCTGCACGTTAAGATGACACTGACAGCGACAACAGAGACTGAGGAAGTGAGTAATGAAGTCATTCTGAGGCAGTGAATGGATGGACTTTTTCTTGTGAAATATATTACGGTCATCTTTTTCATCAGCCGTGTTACAGACACCGTCGGCTAGGCTTCGTATTGTAACGGTTCATGTTGTAAAGTCAGTAGTTGATAATGTGTTCATAATTCCGATTATGTGGAGAGTCAGTGAATGCACCAGCGAGAACGTGTTGAGTGGCTGTATGAGAGAACGCTGGGGGAGAGAGTTGGATTGTTACGGCAAGTTATGTGTTGCTCTCTGCTGTAAACGGCGTGGTCACGGCCGACAGTGATCGGGTTATTAAGTTATTATTTGAACGCTCTCGTCGTCCTTTAACGTCCGTATGGACGCTACAGTATTTGCGGATGTTACCGGTAGCCTACGTCTGTGTAAATAGCTCTTGTTATAGCGTGGACACCTGCGGCTTATAATCAAGTGCGGCTTATATATGTACAAATACATTTATTTACTTATTTTTAGCCGGTGCGGCTTATATCCAGGTGCGCTCAATAGTCCGGAATTTACGGTAGAGTGAAATCATTCCAACAGATCTGGACGTAATGTTAGGCTGTATCTTTATCAAGACAGGAAACCACAGATGCCTTCTGTGGGTGCAAAAGCACATAAAAACACATTCCTGTGTACAATATTTTAGCATGAAACCCTTTTTCCCGATGGGAGATGTGACTTGTATTCAGGATTTTACTGAACACTCAGAGCTCATAGATCATAAAGAAACCCGAACATGTCTGTTGGTCATGCTGAACGTCTGTTCACAGGTGGTTAAATTGAAGGGCCAGGTCCTGTCAGTGATGTTTCGATTTCGCTTCAAATCAAGAGAATGGATCTGGATGAGGACAAGCTCCTTCACCTTCCAGAACCCATTCTCAGAGGAGATAGAGTATATTATCTGCACCAACGTCAATGTCAAGTGAGTAACTCTCATTTCACCGATACTGCTGATTATGTAACATGATTACACAATCACATACACCACACAATGAAACTATTGACTTGTGAAAATGTGACTCTTGTGAAAGATTTCTTAGTTTGAAGGCTTACCTTCTCACCCAACATGCCACTTCTTCTTAGAGCTTCACCACTAGCCCGTTATCAAAGCACTCACCGACCACTCTCTCCCTACACTTCCCTCTCCCCTCGTCTTTGATTGTGGGGCAGTAGAAACTCAACTCAGGACCCCCTCACTCCCATCTCCTCCCCAGGGGGTTCGCTGCCCCCCTCCCTGGGTCAGAGCAGTCCAAACTGCCCTCCTGTATTGCTCAGCCCCGGGCAGGTGGCCACCAGGTGAGACCAGGCTTGGCCTGACTATATTAACCCCTGCATGGGAGAACAGGGGCTGTTTCTTCATGGGAGACTACTGCTGATTCAAGCGGTCCTTTTATTTTCGTTTCCCACTTTTTTGTGATTCTTCTTCAATGTGTTATTCTCTGTTTCTCTGTAGTCTTCGAAATAGTGTCATCTAGTTCGAAGCATGTTTATTAGTTACTCGAGTTAGAAGAGAAAGGGTTTTTTTGGGGGGGGTTTTTAACACAGGCGGTGCAGCATGTCGGCACAGTATGTATTTATATAACGGCTCTTTCTGCTGAAGTGTGCCACAGTCTTCCTTTTCTCTCCTGGTTTCTCTTGTATGTTGCCATGGTTACTGGTGATGGTGAAGTATTCCTTTTTTGGCGGGTGTTTTATTTCATTCCAGTGAACCTGTAACCTTGTGACGATCTACCTTGGATCAGGAACATTAAACCTTGGGTGACAATAAACGTCACCCGCTGCACATGTTCGGCGTGCACCCACACACACGCCCTCTTTCTATCCTCCTGGTCGATAAGGGCTTATACCAGCTTGTATTGACTTTTGCAATGTTGGCTGTAGCTCCAATCACAGGTAGGAGGGCGGCTCGTCACCTAATTATGAAGTGCTGCACAACTGATGGGCTGCTGGTGAAGGATTACCAGTCTGTAACCATGGCCAGTGTCATTCTGCTGGTGTATTTGGAGGGCCTGTCAAGAGCCCAGATATCCTCCTGCCAGAGGTGGAAAAGGTTGTGGACGTGATGATCCAAGGTGCTTGTTGCAGGCCAGGGTGCTTGGTAACTCCTAGGCACAATTGACCATGGCTCTGCATCACATCTAGTTAAGCCAGTCAGAGTTAGCCGATGTGGACCAATGTGCTGTCTTGGAGGGCCCCTTAGCTCCTGGGGAGGTGTTTGGGCCAGCTGCGGAGGCTGATTTGGAGAAGGCACAAAAAGTCAGACTGTGCCTGCAGTCCATCCAAAGATCAGGGCAATCAGGTCCTGTGATAAGATCTGATATAACGCTCCTGATCCAAGGTAGATAGTCCCAAGGGTACAGGCTCACTGTCATTCATAAGACCGTGTTTACATACATTCACATTCAATTTCTCACTCAACAGTTGAGCACATGGAAATTAAAGGCTATTTTTATTCCAACTCTCTCTCTCTGTCTGTTTCCCTTTTCAGGCAGTTACAGCAGCAGCAGGCGGAGCTGGAGGGAGGTGGAGCCAGGGACGGTCTGTATGAGGCTGGGCCGATCACACTGTCACAGGTTAGGCCTCGCACACACAAAGACACAAATGTACAGAACTATCAAAGCATATAGTAGCACGTGCTTCTCCTACTAAATGACTGATGTGGAAACGGTGGCAGTATATTGATTCATTGCTCAACAGGAAAGCAGAACTGGATGTTGGGGAAGCTCCTCTATTACGACTGCCTACCAGCCGTTCATGCGTCAATTAAGAGAGTGTGTATTCGGGGACTTACAGCCCAATACTAATGACTAATAGTATAACTTGGTTAGATGCGTAAACTTAGATTTGATCATTATGTTTGACCTTCAACTTACTGGAATCATCTGTGAAATTAAAAGCAGATATGGACGCCCTATCTGAAACAAGAAAAGAATATTTAACTTTCCCCAAGAAGAAAAAAAATCTTGAATATAAACTGTTAATGAAACACACCAATAATAATCTATCTGTACACACAGATAGTTAATGATAAAATAGTGACTTTTAGAATATCAAATCAAATTCATCTTGACAAAAGATGACATGTCCAGTCACTCTCTCTTCTGCCTCCAAATTCTAATCTATTTTCACATCACATGGTGTTTCTTTTTCTGCTAACAGCCCGATGTACATCGTTTCTGATGCTATGCAATATCATCTCATTAAATCAGTTTAAATTTGAGCAGCTCTGAATACAAATTATTCACCTCAGTAATCAGCTTTATGTTTCTTATATGGCATCCAGTGTTCAATCCTTTAAAGATCTCGACTTCTTTTTTAATCCAGTGCTTCTTGTATGTGTGCTGCGTGCTCCAGGCCCTGATGTGACACAAAAGGTCTTTTTTGGATGCTAATTAGGAAAAAAAATAAAAAACTTGCATGATATTTATCAATTTAAGAACACCAGTGCCAATGAAGCCGCTGTGAAAGAGCATGTTATTAATCCAGTGCAGCTTTTCTTTGCAACTTTCCAAGATCAATTTAAAGAAAACCTTAAAAAGACATTAGTGATCAAAGCTGAAAGCTCTTTAGAGAATGTAAAACAAAACCCTAAATCAGTGTTTGCTTTAGTTTTTTTGGTTGTTTTAATAAACAGCCGAAGTATTCAGTGTAGCACAATGTCAAGTATTTGAAGCATTTTCTGAAACATGATGAGGTGTGGGATCTTGGGTGTAACTGATACTGTGTTGGTTCTCAGATGCCTGTGCAGCCGGTAACAGCAGCAGGGCCAGACCACAGCAAAAGCCTCGACAAATCAGATCTGTACCCCGCCCTCTACCAAGGCCCGGACCAGACCAACGGCCTGCCTTCCACCACTAACCCCCCCACCCAGATCTACCCTCCAGCAAACAACTTCCCCGCAGCTCGTACCAGTGAGCAGTACAGGTGGGCCGTCTTTCTGTCAGTGCGCGTGTTGACATGTTTACCAACTTCTAAAACCTAAGCCTGGAGCAGACACTTGATCTTATCAGTCTATTGGAGCCAGCCAGTCAGACAAGTGATTGTAATTTACCAGAGACTGTAACAAAGACCCAGCAGCTCTGATCCTGTTTGCTTGAGATGTGATTTCATTGGATTATATCATTAATTTGGGATAACATTGATTCCATCAACAACATTGTATTTAGGTGAAGTTGTGGGGATAACAAGTCTTGAAATTTATTAACAGCTACATTATAAACTAGCACAGGACGCTAAAGTTTAGATTTAACAGGCCCCCTGATTTAGGATGGACACAGTCGTTTGGTCCCCAAAACTGTGGGTCACTCTGCTGATTAAAACATTAGTTTTTTGGGTTTTTTTTAAGAGGAAGATGTATTTTTCAGTCTATAATCATTTTAGTATATTAATCCTTTTTTCTGTTTTGTTCTGCCTTTCTTTTCATCTTTGCATGTCCTATAGATTTTACCTTACTAAACATTTTTATCGATTTTGGTTGGACAAATGCTCACATTTTAAAAAAACAATTTAAAATGGAACCTGATGGCGTAATAATACAGCCCTTCTTGAGTTTGGTGCTTGAAATGATGACAGATTGATAACATGTATTAATGTACATTTAAATGTTCTCTTAGTTTAGATGAAAGTTCTTTGTGAACAAAAAGTGAAATTCATGAATTACCTCACAGTCTCTGAGTCAGTCGTCGGGGTCAGTGTGGGGTCATCTCTAGTTACAAAGAAGGATGTATCATCATCCAAAGAAGTGTTCCTCTTTCACTGATGAAGCCGTTGAAAAGCATGAGAATTGGTCTTCATGCAAGTCACTTTGTATTTGAAAGATGAGCAGTATCAGGGTGAAAATGGTGTTCACAGGGGCCTGCCTACTATATACTGTGGCTCATGGTGCAACCGATCACAGTTGATTTAAAGATTCATTCAGATCATTCCCACACAGTTAGATAGATAGAAAGCGTTTTACTTACATTGTTAATCTATAGTACACTTGAAGGGTTAAGAAGAACTAAGGCTCCCACTTGAGCTTTAAGTGGATCCAGTTCTGCCAGGCAAGTTTTTGGTTTGTCAGAAAATATTACACACACTGAAGCTTTTTTCACTAATGCAACAAAAGAGAGGAGAACAACATACTGGCGAATAGAAAGTGTGCTGCAGCCGTTTGATTACGTGAACGGAGATCGTAGTGGTCACGCGCAGACACTCTATGCACCATGCAGCAGGAACAGTAAACAAAGGTCACACTCCCTCCTATTGGCTTGAGGTGAATTCTCCAGAGAATATCCTGTGGCATTCTCACATCCGCCCGCTCTGCGGAAGAAATACCAGGGTTCCAGCAGGAGGAAGTCCTAGTGAAAAATTTAGTTTTTGCGTTCACATAATGCAGCTCCTCTTGGAAATCTCCAGAGTTTTTCAGGAGATTCTTTTCAAGTGTAAAAGGCCCTACGACTGTCAGATTTAAGCGGCTACACTTAGATACAGAAATCTTAGGTTTTCGTTTGTTTTCACCAGTTAGTTTTGATGACAACCAGGTAGCAGAGCTCTCAACCTCGTCACTTGTGTCTCCAGGCAAGTCAGCATGACTCCACAGATGGCACAGCCGGCCCACTCGGCAGGGCAGATGCTGGCTCAGATGTCTCGACAGAATGGAGCCCCGCACTCTGTCACGACCTCCAGCACTGGCAGCCCCCTCCATGCAGGACCAGCAGGAGGATGGCCTGGAGCTGCAGCTGGAGCCAGACAGCAGTTTAACAACCAGGTGAGACAGCGCAACAAGATGAACACTTTATATTCTGATCCCTTTAATGTCAGTTATTTTACATCAGCTCCACTTAACCCCGAGGGACTCAACTCAGTTATGCTTCTTGTTCTATACAGCAAGTGGCTCCCCAGGCAGCAAAGACCATGTCCCCACAGTTTACTCCCATGGGAGGATTTGCAGGTGGCTCGTCCAACACTTTTAGTCAAATGCCTACAGGTGCAGCTCCCACCCCAACCAGCGGGGCAAACTACCAGCCAATGAATAGCCGTGTCAACCTCAACAGCAATGGTTATGGTAGGTTTTGTTTACATGTTCTCGAACTTTGTGTCTCTTGAGATTTTACCTGTGCATCCTCTTACCCCCTCTGCCCTTCATCCCAGATGGCTCTCAGTCCTCGGCTCAGTTCCCTTCTCGGGCAGCTGAGGCAGTTTGGCCGCAGTGGCAGGGCCAGCAGCACCCACAGAATAATGCAGAGCAGCATCCTCACGCTCAGGGCAACCAGCAAGACATGTTTCCTGTGAGTGATACAAGCCTTATCTCACTCTCCCTGAAACACCTTGTTCCTCCCTCTCACTGTCACTTCGAATAAACCTCTTTGTCTCTCTGATCTGATTCAGGATGTGTTGTCTATGCTGGACCAGCCTGCCAACTTCAACAGCGATGACTTTGAGATTCCAATCTACCCTTCGTTTACTGAGTGACGAGATCGATACAGCCCTGCTAGCCTATTTGACTTTTTTTTTTTTTTTAACCCTCAGTTTCTCTTATATTTAGCTCTTTGGCTCCTCTTTTCGTCCTGCCCCTTAGAGTGGCACTCTTCCCCTGCTTTGCATGGCTTACATTGCACTGCCACAAGCCAGTTAAGATTGAGCAAGATATCTGACCGCAGATATTTGGCATGGGGAAAAAAATCTAGGATTTGCTACTGACTAAAAGATTATTTTAACAATTTTTCTAGCCATGGTAAGAGAATTCTTTAGCAAGCACTGCCCAAAGCTCAACAGCCTTTTGTTGTAGATATGTTTTTATATATATATATATATATATATATATATATATATATATATACATATAGTATAAAACAAAACCGCACAATCACATAACCAAACTTGAATAGACTGCACAAAACACTCTTAAACTCAAACAACAGAACAACACATCACAAAGGCCTTTTAGTCTCATATGTTCCTAGTTTTTTCTCAGGCATTGATGAAGAGCGTAATTTGATGTTGTTTCCCTTTAGCGTGTAGACTAATCACTCCAGTCCATGATTTAAACTCTCAGGAAATTGAAGGGATATTCAGCTTTGGTGATTTCTAATTTCTCCGCTGTTGCACGCCCACCACCTGTGTCTGTGCTCACCTCACTCACAGATCCACACCTCGAGCATGTCTCTGCACGTCTGCACTGCTTTCATAAAGCGCTTCTACAATATGTCGATTTCTACAAACTACAGTTCTCTATCTAAGTTGGTGGCTTCACCTATGCATTTAAGGATTTTGTTTCCTTTTGAGGAATTTTAAAGTTTGTTTTTCTACATAGAGAATGATGTATGTAAAATGGATACATACGGAATCATCATCAGCTCGAACACAGTCGTGAGTTTTCTGTCTCGCTCGACAGCCTCCCTTCTGTCGCCCTTCTTTACCCCGTACCAAGTATGAGTTTTTTTTGTACTCCTTTTTGTAAAAGAAATTTGTCACACAGCAATAATTAACAAGCAGGAATTGTGTACTTTGAAAGCCATTCTTTATTTTTGTTGGTAGTGTTGTCCTTGATTCATGTTATTTCACAAATGGAGAGATGTGGTAGTAATGTTTAATTTAATTCAAATGTTTGCCAGTATTTAATTTTATTTGAATCTTCTGATCACCTCTCCATCCCCCTTTGAGATTAATATTCTATGAATAATTTGATCAGGGTGTTAAGGATCAAATGGAATAAAAAATCAATAAGATCTCCAGGTGGAAGTGGACTGACTCCTGTGTTTTACAATCATGTAGGATCTATCACAGGAGACTGTTTCAGGAGTGGACTCAATGATTTATGATAATAGGTGAATTAGTTAAATTGGGCCCTTTTTAATTGCAGTTGAATCACTGCACACTCATGATGATTATTATGTAATTGTATGTAAGCCCATGCTGGTAATTGTCCACTTGTCATCTTTAAGGGTCATGTCTGTGTCGGTGACTGTTTTGTCTTTGTGTTATTGTTTTTAAAAAAAAATGTTTGGTTTCTCTGTATCCAGGTTTATTTTCAATGATGTGAACTTTTATCAGTTATAAACACACAAATATAAATATACTGTACATGTCTATGAAATGTTAACCAGAGAAAGAAAAGTTTGTTTTTGTATTAAATTGTTATATTGTTGAAAATGAAGGCGTACAGTGTTTTGAGTGATGTTTTATTTTCACACACAGCATCAGTTATTACAAATTCAAAATCACCTACATATTTCCAGTGTTGCTGCTCTATCGTAGAGAGCACTCCACTGATGACATTCATGCAAGAGTCATGGTTGTCTTTAATTACAGCGCTGCGTGTTTCACTCCCCTGAAACAGTTTGTTCTTTACTGGTGTAAGTAATAAAAACCAGCTCTGCTTTGGTTGGCCTGTATCTGTTTTCCTTCCCAGCTCTGTGTTTCTGTGAAGAAGTAGATCTGTGGGTTTGTCCTGGGATCAGTTTCTGTCTTCTCTGTTCCTCGCCTGGGGGTGAAAACAGTATTTGTGCTATAACTGGTCTAAGAGAGCTCTGTTGTGTCAGCTGCAACCCATTCGGTTTGCACTTGAGTGACCTCTTGCGCTTCTTAATGGACTTGGTTTATTTCCTCCCCTGCTTCATTGTTGCCAATGTTTTACTCGGATCCACTCTTATTTGCATGGAGTCACTTTACTCTTAACCCTTGGGTATCTCTGTAGTGGCATCTGAGTACACACAATCTGCATTTTTTGGTCAGGATCAGTTTCCGAACCCTCTTAAGTGGATTGCCACTTAGGCGTCATATCCTCTTTCTCTGCCTAACCTTTTCTTCATCCTCAACTTTCTTTCTACTTTAAATTTTTGTTGAACCAAATTTACGCTATTAAATAACTTTGGCCCATAGTATGTATGCAGTAATATGTTTAAAGCAAGGTTGCTTCAGTATAGACAAGGCATCTTAGTCTGTATACTAAATGTGCTTTAGAAACTTGTGTACAGCCACATCCTCAGGTTGTGTTATCGTCCGTCCCTATCATTATACTGACATGGGATTGTGGTGTCATTTCATGTAAAGGTCTCTTCAGAAGAGGTGATCAGAGAGATTTCTGGGTGTTCTAATCTCAGAAACAGCCCGATCGTCACCAAACTCCTTTTTAACTATTCATGAAGCATGCAGGTGCCAAATGTGGCTCTGTTTGTCCACCAATCCAACTTTTGTGTAGGAGGAGGGCAGAAGGTGTCAATATGGGGAGAAAAAGAGACTAGGACACAGAAGAGAATACAGCTCATCATTCATCAAGTCCTAACGCTGCAGGAAATATTAATTTGATTTTATAATAAATTAATTGAGAGATTTTTTTTTTTTTTCCAATCATGGACAGTGCCACCGTCCCCACTGCCAGGTTTGAGGTGGACGTGGATCTTGGTTTTGCACTCTTCTTCTTCTTCATGCTTTGCTTCTTCTTGTTGGCGACAATAGTCCGCTGTGCCCAGATGGTGCTGGACCCTTACAGTTCCATCTCCGTTAGTACATACCAAGAGGAGCAAACAGAGGACCCATAAACCTGCATATACAATCATGAATGTATCTCAACCACCTGAAGGAATGCTGTTAACACCTCTAATGGGACATAAGTTAACTTAAGTTTTCTGACATGGTTTCTACTAAAGACTGCATGTATTTGAAAAAAACAGAAGACTATAGAAGCCTAAAATGAGGTAAGTGTGCCGTGTAAAACATCGGCTTTCCTCTTGTGTGAAATGTTCAGTGCTTTAGGTTAAATGAACTTAAGCTATTTCAAGTTAAATATAAGTAGGAAAAGTCAGAAAATTTCCTTAAAATTGGAATTAAACTGGTGCATTCAATTTGTTTTGTTTTTGTTTACAACATACCATTTTAATCCCTGCTCATTTTGATTTACACTGTTATTTAGAGACATGATTCTCAAATGCACACATGCACAATACAGACATGCATTAATGGGGAGATGTCCGAGTGGGTCTGCAATGCAGGGAGAGCGCCAGAACTGTTGGTGGTACAGTGCCTTGCTCAAGGGCACATCGACACTCAAGAACATCCCTCGCTCGTCTCAGGCAACCAAAACAACTTATTTTGGTCCACACCAGGACTTGAACCGCGACCCTCCAGTTCCCATCTGAACTACTGCCTCTCCATTTATGCTGAGTGTCAATATTGTTATACACCTAACTGTGTGGTCTGGACAAGGTTTAGATTGTTTTTGATTTATCCATACAAAAGCATAAAAAAAAAAACTTCTTGCAGAAAACATTTGAAATTGGCTTGAAATTGTAACTAAAAGCACAAATGAAAGGGTTGCCCTTTCTGCAAGGTAAACACTGGTTAAACATTAATACCTGCAGGCCAATTTTGTTAAAAGATGAGTTCAACGTTCAGGGAACTGTCTTTGTTTAAAGTTTGTTGGTTTGGCTCAATAAAGTGTTGTCAGAATTCACCAGTGTCTTGACAGACTTTTTTTTCCATTTGAACCTCAGTGACCATAAAGCTTTTTCATAGAGGCAGAGGAACATATGATTTTCCACAGTGATAGGATGCAGATGTTTCAATATTCTTAATGGGTGAATTGGAATACAAAACAGATGTAATGCTTCCTTCACCAAACGCAGACACACAATGTGTTGGTGTAAACCATGAAGAGAAAATACAAGAATAATGACATCTGTACACTCTGTATCTGCTCATGGCAGTTGTCTGTAAAAATCAATTTAAAACTAATGATTAGATTTACTGATTAATAACAGTGAAAAAATATTTAGGTCTCGGGATAAGCACAGGGTGGTTAATGTCTCTTTTTTACGGTTTTAGAAATGCCAGAAAAAAGAAAAGATTCTTCGTCTCTCAGAAATATTGTCATTAAAAATTACGGTTAGAATATAACCAATTACTATTTTTTCTTAATTACCGCTTTTTAAATTTCAGAGTTGTTTTATTTTCATTACATTTGGTCTTTCACAAAAGAGTATAAATTCAAATTAAAACATGTATAGCTTGAAAAACGTTATTAAACACTATAATTTACTAAAATGATATCGTGCCGAATCTTTAGCAGGGATGAAGAGTTACGTTTCACATTGTCCAGGAAAAACAAGGAACTTGTCAGCGTCATTTACCTCGTGCGCACGGTTTATATACCGGAGTAGCCCAAGTGAGCGGCCGCCTCATCTCTCACTCAACACCGCCCTTTTCGGATACCCTGAGATACAAAACACAAGCTACTGTTCGTTGCTAGCCAGCCGGTAGCACTAGTTAGCATTTAAAAAAAATAAATAAATAAAAAAAAATTGCGAGCAGGCAGGATGGAAAGCAGTGATGGGTGAGTGCATAATGCTGCCGCGAAATAAATACATGATTTAAATAAAGTTTGCCAGCAGCCCCAGAGGACACCATGCTGTTTCTGTGGTAGATGCACGCGTCGGTCACTCATAAGATAAGAAATTGTGGATGCTAATGCTAGGCCAAGAGGCTAGCATGCTCTGCTGAATTACACTTAGAATGTTGTTGTTTTAAATACTCATGATTACCCAGCATGTGTGCAATTAGAGTATTAATGGAAGCATTTATGATCATAGTTACTCTGTTCATCGAGACAGAAGTTTTGCAGGTAATTTAACAGGATTTGGGGGTTTTACATGGTCTTTTGTTGACCAGTGGCATGCTTACTAACTCTTAGACTTTAAATATGATTTAGCTTTTAAAACAACATTTACACAGATCAGCTCTAGTTGTTCTTTTAAAGCATCGTAGCAGTGAGCTCCATGAGTAGAAACTACACATTTTTGCTTTGGACATGTGGTCAGCATCAGCCTCGGTAGTGTGCTTCAAAACAAAGTAAACATCAACATATTAGATGGATGCTTTTATAATTAACCTCATGACACACGTTTTTATTTTATTTGACTTTTACGAGTGTTTAACTTGCAGATCAGCTTCAGTAATGTTGCATTAGACGCATAATATCACGTCTGTTTACATCTTAGTCCGATCCCTGTCCTTTGTATCTGACTTTGTAATTTTTGTATTCTAATTTTGTACTTACATCTTGACACCTTATTCTTTTGTTGACACATTATTCTTTTATTCTTTTGATGACATAACTTTTATGATGCACAACAATACAGCTCATACATTGCAACTTTTGCACATCTACACAACAAGTCATATTCTTTGTACATGTACTTCACTTGTCAATAGAAAACGATTCTGATGTACTAATTTCTGTAATAGAATATGATGACTTAAGGTTATCACATAAATAGATGTTTTATTCTGAAAGGTTAAGTTATAAACAATTTGACTTCCTGGTAGCTACAACAAAATTAGAATATCAAGTACAGGTCTCTCTACAAGTAGCTATGAACTGTTATAAACAATTAAAGCAGAGTGAGACAGTGAAGAAACATACTGCATGTATATCCTGATTATGTTTACATATCCCTGTTTGCTCGTCAGGATGGAGGTGGACGGCTGGGACTCCAGTCTGGAGGAGGAGCTGGGCTTTTCTCTGGACGAGCTGAAGAAGTGGATTGAAGAAACTGTGGAGAAGAGCGAAATCGTGCAGAAGAAAAAGGCTCAGCTGACGGAGCTCAAAGAATGGGTGGAGCAGAAAGAGGAAGAGGAGGCCAAGACTGAGATGCTTCTCAAAGATGCTAACCAGTAAGATTTTTTTCCCAAAGGCTCTTTTATTTCATTTGTGGTTTCCTATTGTCTTTTTTATGTAGTCAATAAACTATTTACTCCTTTATACATATTTGTAAAGTAAAGTGTTTAGTTGTGGTACAATAGTTTTTTACACTGTTTGGATGATGTTAGAGACCGTGATGCTTAAACTTAAGTGAAAACATTGAGATGTTGTCAAACACGAAAATGTAACATGTGAACACATCCAGAATGTGACTGAGTGATATGGACTGTATTGTTTAGCTGAATGGTGATACTTGGTATATTTAGTGATTCATTTTTTCAATGAAGAAATTATTCGAATTTTCAGATCCACATGGGTAAATTGCCTATTGGTCTTTCTAAGCGCATAAGGTGTGTTTTAACTGAATGTCAAGTTTTGGAAAAATATTTCTCTAACGCGTCCTTAAATTCTGCCTAAAACTCAAACCAGCTCATAAGTTTCCTAACAAACACAAGACGTGGACAAAGGCAAAATCCTTCAGATTTATTTTTCTGTTGTTTAATTCTTTACATATTCAACAATGTCTGGAGATCAAAATATCCCATCGGGAAGTGCCATTAAAAGTTACTTCTTACCAGGGCAGCAATTAAAAATCCAACTCATAGTAGCAATGAAAACACCATCTTTTCTTCTTATAAAGGAAAAACGTTTCAAGTATTGAGCTGATTTTCAGTTTTCATTGATTACTGTAGTTGTATTTCTCCACCAAACTGTCTTTATGTTTGTCAATAGAAAGTCAGATTATTTTCACACTTTGTGCAGAAGTGATTATAATGGTTTAGGCTCAATGGCTGACTGTGAGCTGTGTTGTGAGGAATTAAACTTTGTTTATTGGATGCTGTCAGTTTAAGACCGTTATGGTAACACTCTTTACAAAACCGTGAAAGTAAAGCTCCCGGAGGTCTAAATGAGAGCTGTCTTTTTCCAATTTGAAATTAGAACACCTGGATTTTATTTCCACATTAACTTTGGGCCAGGAAAGTATAGCAGAAATGTGCCGCCTAGTAGGACGGTAAACACAGAATTGTACACAAGGATGAAGAGATTTAAATGTATGAGTGAAAGTCATATACTGAGGGATACACATCCTGCTCAACCAGACTCATGTTTGTGTCTGACAGAAGCACATTTCTCTCCCGTCTCCTCTCAGGTCTTTGTTGGAGTGTGAGAAACTGGTGAAGGAAACGTACCATAAGAACGGCCTGGTGTACCGTGAGAGCAGCTCAGAGGATGAGGGAGGTGGAGGAGGCCTGTTGTCTTCCGAGGTCATTGAGATAGACGATGACGACGATGATGATGTCATCGCAGTTGGCTGCTGTAAGTCAGGTTCTTGCAAGATCAATAACCATTTATTGATTCTGTGACAATTAAACAATCAGTATTTTTAAATACCTGCTTCGCCTCTCTTCGTCACGCTCAGTGGTTCCTCCAAAGACGACGCTCACTCCGAGTAAAGACCCATCGGTGAGAATAGAAACCGGCTTTTCTACATTATTATGCATTACTTAATGTTTAGTCATGTAAATCAAAACATAAAAAAACTGATTTTAGTTTTTTTTTGTCATACTTCTGGTCCCTAAATATTCTTGTCCAGTGTATTGTGTTTTGTCTTGACTGTTATTGCAGCTGCTGTAAAAGGATTAATATAGTCTCTATCTCTTGTGGTGTTGGCACTCACTGGACTGATCGTACACATACACATTCTGCCTTACACGTACTGGACATCCTCTAAAGCTGTGATTCCCTCCAATAACTTACAATACCTGAAAATGAAAGGACAGTTTTTTCCATCCCAGCAGCTTTTAACCCAAGTGTGTATTTTTCAAAAAGGATACGACAAATGTAATTATTCCTAAGGCCACATTTTAGTTCCTCTCATTTCAAAGTGCCACAGATGTGTGTTTTGTATGTGCACACTGAATGTGTTTTTATGAGAGCTATGAACATATAAACTGAAATGAAACTTAATATTGAATAATCAATAAAAGAAGGTGCATATGCATCCAGGCAGCACAAGACAATGAACTCTTATAGTGTGCATTAGGACAGCGCTCACACATGTCCACTCTCTCCGGTCTGATTGGATCCTGGTCTGTTCTTAGAAAATACCTTTATTATGTATTCTGCTGTTCTGCCTTATGAAGCACAAATGATGAGTTTTCCCTCAAACTGAGTTAGAAAAATAAAATGATCAAGGTTTTGCTCACTTTGATGACGACCATGCAGCAGGTGTTTGAGAAAGGCTTACAGAAACACTCACAAGGAAACAATGTTGGTTTGATTTCAAACATCTACGAGGGGAATCGGTTCTCAGCAAGACTTCTATGGATTATTTTCAGGTAAAAGACACCTCCGCAGCTTTACAGAAAACAGTGCAGCAGGTGAAGAAGTTGACCCAAATAGTCAACAAGCCCGGTGTTCCATCCCTGATTCGATCGCCAATGCAGCCTACAGCCCTGACAAGTGAGACCACATACACGGTAATACATGTGTTGGACCTGTGGAAAAGTATCTAACAGTGTCTAACAGTGAATGTGACTCTCTTTCCCTTCAGGTATTCATAGTTCAGCTCCAGCAGTATTTGTGTCCCAGGTTTCGTCTCATTCGATGACCCAGCCGAACCCAAACATCAAAGAGGATGAGCTCAGAGTCGGGATGAGCATTCTGGGAAAGAAGCGCACCAAGACATGGCACAGAGGCGCGCTTGTTGCCATCAACCCTGTCGGTGTGTAACCAGAACATTTCATCATCATACTCTGAAACTGATTTTAATCACTCCCTCTGTTGCCTCATCGCTGATGTCTTTGCTTGAATTTGTCTCATCGGCCCAATTTCAGGAAACGGTATTTTCAAGTATAAAGTGAAGTTTGATAAAGGAAAAAGTCTGCTGTCAGGAAATCACGTCGCGTTCGACTACAACCCCATCCTGGAGAGTCTGTTCGTTGGGGCTCGTGTCGTCGCCAAGTACAAGGACGGCAACCTGGTGTGGCTCTATGCTGGCATAGTGGCAGAGATGCCCAACACCAAAAACAAGATGAGGTGGGCTCAAACATATGGTGTCTTTAATGTGTTTCTTCTCAGACTCAAAAACATAAATCATTTAATAAAATAACATGTGGCTCTATTAGAGACCCTTCACATGAGTCACAGGATGTAACCTCCAGATAATCACCTCTACTTTGTGTTTCAGATTTCTGATCTTCTTTGATGATGGCTACGCTTCATATGTGCATCTTCCTGACCTTTTCCCTGTTTGCCGACCATGTAAGCGCCCGTTTCTCTATTTGGTCTTTGATGCTTTGAAGCCTGGAGAAGTCTGTCATTTACACAGAAGGTTTTTGATGACACATTCAGAGTAAAGAAATGAGTCACTTTAAAGGGAGATTTTTTTTGTCTTGTTTTTACAGTGAAGCGTACCTGGGAGGACATAGAGGATGCATCATGTCGAGACTTCATCGAGGAGTACATCACTGCGTATCCCAGCAGGCCTATGGTGCTCCTGAAGGTTGGACAGATCATCAAGACAGAGTGGGAGGGAACGTGGTGGAAGAGCAAAGTGGAGGAGGTGGACGGAAGCTTGGTCAAGATCCTCTTTTTGGTACGGCATAGGTTATGTTTATAGCCAGTAACAACCTCAGCTTGTGTGGTAATGTACGACTCGGTGAAACAGTTGACGCTGAGTGAATGTTTTGTGTTCAGGATGACAAGAGGAGCGAGTGGATCTACAGAGGCTCCACCAGGTTGGAGCCCATGTTCAACCTGAAGATGACTACTGCCAACACGCAGGAGAAGAAGCTGGCAGGACAGCAGAGGTCACGACCCAACATGGGTAACGCACACTTTTTACTCAAACACTCCAAAATGAATCGCCACAATGCAGATGGTAATGCGAGGACTTCCTGTCTCTCTGTCCATTTTGATTTTCAGGGGCGTTAAGGAGTAAAGGCCCAGTAGTTCAGTACACCAGTGACGGACATGTCGGAGCCTCTCCTGTCAAATCACCACAGCCCTCACCCAGCCAACCTTCACAGACGCCACAGCCTCCACCGCGGCCTCAGCCCCAGCAGCCTCAGATCCAACACACCCCTCAGCCCCCGCAGCAGCCCCCACAGCAGCCCCCGCATCAGCCCCTGCAGCAGCCCCCACAGCAGCCCCTGCAGCAGCCCCCACAGCAGCCCCTGCAGCAGCCCCCACAGCAGCCCCCACAGCCTCCTCGGGTTGAGTAAGTCACACCCTCTGATCATCTCCAGCTTTTTCTAAAAGCATTTCTCATAGATGCAAAAAAAACAACTGAAGCTGTGGAAGTAGTTCGATATATCCCTCTTTAGAATGCAGACAAATTTAAGCGTAGTCAATGTAAAACTTAACTAAAGGAATACTGAGACGATCACTTCAATGCACTAAAACTGAACACTGAAATATTTTTTGCTGCCCTCTACATTGCAATAAGATTCCATGCTACAGAGTGACTGTAATAATTCATTCATCGATGCTACAGACACCTGGGAGCAGCACAGTAAGCGACTTGTTAAGGTGACATGTTGCCACTTGTCCACATGTCACACATTGAACTGACAAAAAGCAACATCGGTGTTCATTTGGAATTGGCCTGATGAATTAATATACAGTTCTCGCAAAAAGAAAACGAGCTGACACAACAATGTTAAGGTGAAAGGCACAGTCATCATGTTTCACCTTCACCTAAACATTACAAACAACATCTGTAAAGCTATGAATGTGTTTATGACTGATCTTTCCTCCTCGCTGTCCTCAAGCAACAAGCATCAGATGGCAAAGAAGAGCACTTCTCCGTTTGTCCCGGGAGTTGGAGGCACTCATGCCTCCAAAGTCATGCAGTCTCTTTCCTCCAGTCCCAGCAACCTCACGGGGTGAGTCCACCTGATTCTTTTTGTCTGATACGTCGTTGACACAGGACAACAGCTCTGTTAGAAGTGATGTCATCATAATTTCTCTTTGTCTCTTGTTTTCTCCTTCCACAGAGTACGAATGCTGAATACTCCAAATAGCTCCTCACTTACGTTCACACAACCGTATCAGAGACAGTTGCCCACTCTGGCTGGAGCCCCTCCTCCTGTCACCCACGCTATGGCGACCATCCCACATCAACCTGCGTACCGCGCCCCGACAGACCGCATCTTCTACCTGACGCACACTTGCCAGCCTGCGTGTCTGAACAGAGTGAGACCTGTGAAACGAGACCTGCACCGCGGAAAGAACCCGCTCCTCACACCTTTACTGTACGACTTCAGACGCATGACGGGACGACGCAAAGTCAACCGCAAGGTACATTTGCAGAGTGCCTCCCTAAACCGAAATCATTGAAATGTTTAGCTTTAATGTTTTTCTCTAACTGAACTGTACGTCTCTTTGGCTCCGTCCCTCAGATGTCCTTCCATGTGATTTACAAGGCCCCGTGTGGTCTTTGTCTTCGTAACATGGCAGAGATCCAGCAGTACCTCTTCCAGACCCGCTGTGACTTTATATTCTTGGAGATGTTCTGTCTCGACCCCTACGTGCTCGTGGACCGACCCTTCCAGCCTCAGAGGCCCTTCTACTACATCCCTGACATCACAGGCGGAAAAGAAGATATCCCCCTCTCCTGCGTCAATGAGATCGATACCACCCCTCCTCCTAATGTAGCTTACAGTAAGGCTTGTTTTAAGATCAGAGAACAAAGGAGAGATTCACTTGAGCTTGTGCCAGGAACAGGGGACTCAATATCTTCCAAGAAGATCAATATGTTAGAAAAGGCATTCATAGAGGGGAACTACAAAGATTCATCCATATGTGATTATTGTACAGTAATATCAAACCAGTTACTTCTAGTTTTGGCAGTATGTAGTGCATTTTTTAATCTTTTTTTTTTTCAGAGCTAGTTTGCGTGTATTTAGTCTCCTGTTCCACCTGCAGGTTTTGTGAAAAATATACCTAAAAAAGAAGATCACCTCTTCATGCAGCTGCCTTTTGCTTTCCTGACTGCGTTCAGAGACCAACTGAAATAAGTCTTTGTCGAGACAATCACAGATTTTTCTTTTCTCTCTCCTTAAGGTAAAGAGCGTATTCCTGAAGATGGAGTTTATATCAACACCAGTGCAGACTTCTTGGTCGGCTGTGATTGTACTGACGGCTGTCGAGACAAGTCAGTGATGCTGCTCACCTCGGAACCACCATTCTTTATCATTCATCCGCTGTTTGTGATCTGAACACGTCTTTATGTCTTTATTAAAGATCCAAGTGCTCGTGCCACCAGCTGACCCTTCAGGCCACCGGCTGTACACCAGGGGCCCAGATCAACACCAACGCTGGATTTTTACACAAACGATTAGAGGAGTGTCTCCCCACAGGGTCAGACATGAAACACACACCCAAGCACCTCCAACCTCAGAAGAGGATCATTATAATTATTGTCTCATCTCACAGGACATAACCCATCCTTCTCTCCGATTTATGTTCCCTCTCTCAGGATCTATGAGTGTAATAAGAGGTGTAAATGCTGTGCCGAGATGTGTACCAATCGGCTGGTGCAGCACGGCCTGCAGGTGCGTCTCCAGCTCTTTAAGACTCAGAACAAGGGCTGGGGCATCCGATGTCTGGACGACGTGGCAAAAGGCTCTTTTGTCTGCATTTATGCTGGTGCGTAAAGGAGGCCCACTTTTAACAGAGATTTCTTTGAGGACAGAGGGGACGGAGAATCAGCAGTCGAGCAGAGATTATTTTACCCTCTCACCCTTTTTATCTTCCATTTCTCCAGGTAAAATTTTAACGGACGACTTTGCCGACAAAGAAGGCCTGGAGATGGGCGACGAGTATTTTGCTAATCTCGACCACATTGAGAGTGTGGAGAATTTCAAGGAGGGCTACGAGAGCGAGGCTCACTGCTCGGACAGCGAGGGGAGCGGTGTGGATGTATCCAGAATAAAAATACAACCCTCTGCTCTAGTATCTAATAATCCTGTGGGACGACCATCCAAAAAAAGTGAGTCCCAGGCCGACCGTGAAGGATCGTGTTGGTCTTTTACTCAACTGGTTCAAGTCTTGGTAGTGTTTGTTCCACTGAGGACAGCACATCATTGTCCACTCTTTCACAAGTCTTTTTTTCTTATTGCCTTAGCTCGAAGCCCGAGCTCATCGGGGGACAGCAACGATGACGACGACAAGGATTCAAAGAGCGAGGATGAAAGTGACAGTTCAGATGACACGTTTGTGAAAGACAGCCTCTTCAGCTCCAGCTCGGTGTGGAGAAGTTACACCACGCGGGGACAGGTCAAAGGCAACAAGGAAGGTGAGCTGGAGGAAGATGATGACACACTTTCAATCAGTTTAATGGCTTTATTTGAAAGTCAGGTTTGATTCTGAACAAACCCTTTTTATACACAGTAAGTGAAAGTGATATGATGTGCTAAATGGTGAGCTTGGACCTTTGAATAAAGCTTGGCCTGCTATTCGACCCTTTTTGTTTATGCTAACGTACAAGACATCTTTGAGTCAGTTTGCGCTAAAGTTTGTCTTTGTGTTTTTTATCTAAACATACATGCTTGTCTACACAGACAGACAGACATTCCTGATGTTGCATTTTAGTTTAAGCTGTATTCCCCCTCCTGTTGATGACGGAGTGTGTGTGTGTGTGTGTGTGTGTGTGTGTGTGTGTGTGTGTGTGTGTGTGTGTGTGTGTGTGTGTGTGTGTGTGTGTGTGTGTGTGTGTGTGTGTGTGTGTGTGTGTGTGTGTGTGTGTGTGTGTGTGTGTGTGTGTGTGTGTGTGTGTGTGTGTGTGTGTGTGTGTGTGTGTGTGTGTGTGTGTGTGTGTGTGTGTGTGTGTGTGTGTGTGTGTGTGTGTGTGTGTGTGTCGCATTATGAGACAACTGAAATACAAACGGGTCCGACTTCAACCTCCGTTTGAGGGAGTTTTCTATCCATCATTGTGACTGTTCCATCCAGTTTAACTCGGGTGCACAGTGTCTAGTCTCAGGTCATGCCCAACAGTCAGGTCGTACAGTGAGCACATAAATCATGAGCTTTGGACGTGTATAGTAAACGATGCTGTCACACACAGTGAGCTGTTATTCCACCGCTATTTTAAAACAGTCAGACCGTGTACGCCTGGCTTCAGGTTAGCTGCAGGTGAAGTCTCAGACGTGGAAGGTGAATTAGAGTTTATTTCTAAAGACATATCTCGTATTACTGGGAATATCTTGGTCGTTTCTCCTGCATTGATTTTGTGAGAAGGGAGGTCTGTTAGATTTATCTTACCTCTCTTTACACTCCTCTCTCCTTCCTGCCTCAGGGAGTCAGGACAGTAAAGATGGATTGAGTGCTTCAGTCAAAGGGACTGATGATGATAAACCTCCGCCCATGCCAGAGGAGATGGGGAAAAGTAAAGTGGCTTCATGGCTTACCAGTCAGGGGCTAAAGAAGGTGAGGAGTAAAACAATAAAGTTTTCTAGAACTTGTTTATCATTTCTCCTTCTCATTAGGAAGTCAATCAAGATCTTTTTTTTTTTTTTTTAATAGAATGTAAAGTAAAAGGTGCACCTGATTTTGTAAAGTAAATAACGCTGCTTTTTTCTTTTTTTTTTCTTTCAGGAATCTGGAGATAGCAAAAGGTGTGCTACATTTATGGAGTGTGTCAGCATTTTTAATGAACAACATTTTAACTCTTTAAAGACAAAGCTAGAGTTGTTCAGATGGATTTTGTGTTTCTTGCAGTCAAGGGAAGTCAGAAACGGGAAAGAAGCAGGATGTGATGACACTCTCCGACAGTGATGATGTTCAGACCATCAGCTCTGGATCTGACGACAACAAAGAGAGAGAGAAAGTCACCCCTGGTGAGGAAAAGAAAAACGTCAAATCAATGAAGTCTTCGCTACATCGATTCTGATCACGTGATTTTGACAGTTTCTTCTCTCCCTGTCGCTCTTTGGTAGGTGTGACTAAGAAGCAGGTAGCGGTGAAATCTACTCGAGGCATCGCCCTGAAGGGCAGCCACGGGATGATGGTGAAAACGGGCCCACCCGGAGGTGGCGGAGGGCAGGGGGGTCAGGGAGGAAAAAAAGGACAGCAGGGACAGACGGGAGGAGGAACTGAAAATGCTCCCAGGAACACCCGTCTGTTCTTTGACGGTGAAGAGTCCTGCTACATCATTGATGCCAAGCTGGAAGGAAATCTCGGCCGTTACCTCAATGTAAGTGTCGTTTACAGCACCAGAGAGTGTAACCACCTTATAGTCTGCTCCTTTTGTGGTGATATTTAATGTTGTCTGCTCTCTGCATTACAGCACAGTTGTAGTCCCAACCTTTTCGTCCAGAATGTGTTTGTGGACACACATGACCTGCGCTTTCCCTGGGTGGCGTTCTTTGCCAGCAAGTGAGTTTTAAAACCAGCTTTTGTGAAATTGACCTCAGTTCCTTTACGTCAAACTTTTGGAGCATCAGAAGAATTATGCAAGACTTTATAGGTTGATCAGACCACAAACTAAATGCGGGAGTACGTTTTTCAAGGTCTGATTTGAAATGACAGTTTTTAGAGACTTAAATGATGTAATTGATATTTTTATGACAACACGTTCAATGACTTTCTGAAAGTTAGAATCTACAGCTCACCTCTGAGTTCTACAAAGCTAGAGAGAGAGAGTAAACTGGTGCTGGTTGAGACTACAGAGCCAAACAAGAAGAACTGTATGGGAGTGGAAATGCAATTATCAGGTGGCCTGAAAAAAACAAGACTCCAAATGCATTTTTTTTTTTTTTTTTTAAAGCTAGATCATAGCTTTTATATTGACCACTCTGTGTGATGCTACAGTCGTTGTAACAGCTGTCATGGGTTCGAATCCGACCTCGACCCTTTGCTGCATGTCATCCCCTCCTCTCTCCTCCCGGCATTTCCTCTCTCTTCAGTTGTCTCATCTAAAAAAAAAAAAAAAAGCAAAAGGGCCAATGAAATAACTTTGAAAAAAAATGTGTCCTTGTTAAGGCGGATCCGAGCCGGCACAGAGCTGACCTGGGACTATAACTACGAGGTGGGCAGCGTGGAGGGGAAGGTGCTGCTCTGCTGCTGTGGATCCACTGAGTGCAGAGGAAGACTGCTGTGATTTTTGTCCGTAACTGACTTCGTCTTCTTGCATCTGTAGAACACTTCAACACTGTAACTTTTTGTTTTTATAAGTTGAACAACCATTTTTCAATTTTATTATATTTCAGCTCTTTTGTTGCCTTTATTTTATATGAACATATTTTTCCTGCTCGTCTCATTTTAACCATGACCAGTATCTGAATAAAAGAGTTTTTTTCTGTATGGAACCAAAGCGCCTGCATCTGCACAAACACAGAAGACACACAATCTGTGATATGATAGTGTTTTGAGCTGTTGTAAATATAATGGGTTGTTATATAAAAGGACACTGAAAACTCAAATAGCACATTACGACAGAGGTTCTTACTTATGTAGCTGTGTGTTTACTCCTGGAAATACCTCTTTGGATACAATATCAGGTTCAGGTTACATTATCTGTAGCCACACTGGTTGCAATGAGAGTCAATTACCGTAATACAACAGAGATGTTTATAACACACCATGATTATAAAATGTCACATGAATTGTAGTAGTACGGTATATTAGAAATGGATGTTTTCCATTATTTTGTGCTTAACATGCGTTTACTCTTCCAAACCGTCTCATTGACTACAGTATGTTTTATTACTTTATGTAGGTAAAAGGGTTTGATCAGAAACACTTCTGTATTTAAAGATGCCCTCAGAGGGATTAGCCAATCAGCTTGTCCCAAAGAAAGCGAAGTAAACCAAAAAGCATCCAGACATCTCACAAAGAACAAACGATCCGCTTTGAAGCTGCTGTAATCCTTCTGTTCTCAAGGGCTAGTTTCCAGACTTTCTTCACATTTTCGGGAATAATGTTTTACTACCCCACCGTTTTAAAGCGTCACTCGGGATGTTTTTCTACCATCTGGTGAGTTGAAACTTCCATCACTATTTTTAATCGATTTTAAAATAGAGGAGAATGTTGGAGATGTGGCCTTATCGTTTATTTTCCATGAGACAATTGTAGCCTAGTTCAAGGCTACGACGCTTGAAATTAAACATGAAATGAACATTTTACAGTGGTCTGTTTTTGGGATTGAAAATTCGGGGTTTTCCATCGAAATTAAAAGTCTAGCATTAGTTTGTCTGAAACTTTGATTCTTCATGGCCTCTTTTGCTGACTGTGATATTTCTATTGATCCATGAAGGAATACAGTTGAAGAATTTATGTTTCTATGTTGTAATCTTGTATTCATTTAAAACACAATTTCAGATATCCACAAGAGCAGTTATCTACTTTAATGATTTGATGAATGACAATCTTTTAAATATGTTAGAGCCTAATACTTGATTTTTCTGGGGAGTAACACACACACACACACACACACACACACACACACACTGTTCTAAATAAAAGCTGAGTGCAGGTGCAGCTCATGAAACTGAAAAAAAAATCTCATTAAAATGTTATCAAAAACGCCGAGTTTGAGCTTTGAAGGCTGTTTATCAAAAGACAACAGGCTTTGAAGACGAGTTCAAAGGTCAAATAAGTGTGTGGGGGGGGGGAATCTTATTTTTCTTGTAAGATAATTTGACTGTTAAAGGACACTTAAAGGAATAAAGTTAAAGAATTCATATGGCTTTGGCATTGATCAAGAGAAAAGTAAGAACAGACTGACTTAAAAAAAAAAAACCCAATCTGTATTGATTTCTTTTCATATTGATTATTACTGACAACTGCAACTGACCAGCTCCTGAAGATTTGGCTGTGTATGTGGTGTTCAGTTGGTCATTTATACCAATGTAATTATAGGACTGAAACATATATTACAGTTTGCAGATTTAAAATGTAAATCCATCAGTTAATTCAAGTTTACCCCAAAAATGTGTTAAACCCCCCCCGCACAATTAAATTATGAATCTGTTTTTCCCAGAATCAAAGTCAGAATGTTTTGTTCAGTTTAGCCATAAAATGATCCTGAATGTATTAATATATATAAGGGAATTTGAAAAAAAAAAAACCTCCCTTAAACAAAACACTTGAGCAAATACATCAATGTAAAACAATGTCTCTTTTCAGGCTGGTTGCTACCAAAGGCATCAGAGTTCCTCGTCGTGACTTCCTGAAAGTCAACGTCAAGAGTACCTGGTAATAAGTGTACTTTCTCACTGTCATGTTTTTATAATGGGCTGAGTTGGGATTTGCTCAGTTATGATTAAACAAATATCCCATACAGTGATGATATTGTGAATTACCTGCTGGAGCGGGTACCACCACCTCGGCCTGATCTTCCTCGACCTCGCTTCTCCCTCTACCTCTCCTCCCAGCTGCAGTATGGCGTCGTCCTCGTATTCCACCGACAGTGTGTCATTTTCCTCGGTAAAATCTTTAATAATCATCATAACTGATGGAGGAATGTACTCTGGTTATTGATGTTGGCCACATGTTCTTCCAGAGGAAATTCAGTCAGTCGTGGGCCAGCTGGCGAAACAGAGGACGTCCCAGAAGATTGATATGGATGAACACAGCAGGTGAGACCAGGTGCTCAGCGTGTCCTTCACTTACACACATTTGAACTCCTGTTTGATGCTTGGCCTCCTGTTTTGTTTCTCAGACTAGCTCTGGACAATCCAGACGCACTATCTTTCCTGGAAGAGGTGGAAGGAGCTCCAGACCCTTTGTTTGGAGTGATGTATATGCATGATGCAATACACAGTCCAACTACTCTGATACAGGTATCAAAATACACACATGGTTGAAATGTAAGGCATAGCGGTCATCGGGGAAATCTTTAAATAATCTCAATATTTCTGTGTCTTTAAGATGGGCAAAGAGTTTCTGGGAGAAAGTTCTCCGGAGCATCCTGAACAGACCAGTCCTTCTGTCGATGCTGCTCTAGACAACGGTATGACTAAACACAAACATGTCAACAAAAATGCTCCTCTCTTCAGAGTGCTGGATTATTGCAGAAGGAAACAGAATGTAATGCAGACGCCAAAATGATGACTGATTTGTTGATTGAATTTTATTGAAAATTGAATCGCAATGTTCAGGACGACCTCTCTGAAGCACAACAACACAATCAATCTGCTAAATGTGGGCTGCTGACGTTTCTTCTAAAAACACTGCAGACATTTTATAAATCAGATTCTAAAATGTCAAAAGCAGTTCACAACAAAAAATTCTGCCATCCCTCCATCCATCTAAACAAAGGTATAAACGTGGTTAATACTTGTTGAATAATGCACATCTAGTGTGAGACACTACTTAAGCTTCGTCCTCATTTTTTTTTGCTGTTCAGCTTTAATAAAAAGTCACCTTTATAGAAAGGCATAAAAGTGTGTTTGGTTATGCACAGTATGGTTAGATTGTGTGAGGTGATGTGCCCAGAAATACCTCCAGGTCTCAGTTATAGACATAGTTCTTATAGAGCAGCTCCAGGCAGTAACACGGAGATACTGAAGGTCAGGTCAGAGCCGAATGCCTTCAACAACATCCTACTCATTAACAGATGCTGATGCTGCAGTGTCAGGAAGGGTTACCAAGCCGAATGCACTCTTTAGAAGAGAGCCCTCTAATTACAGCTTGATTATGTGTATACTCCTGCTGGTTTGTGAGTTCTCTCAAGTAATGTGTGTGTGTGTGTGTGTGTGTGTGTGTGTGTGTGTGTGTGTGTGTGTGTGTGTGTGTGTGTGTGTGTGTGTGTGTGTGTGTGTGTGTGTGTGTGTGTGTGTGTTTTCCAAATGTCATAACTCCCCATCAGGCATAACAGCATCTCCACAAAGCATCACTCTGAGAGAGATTGAGCCGGTCGTTATTCCCATCGCAGAGGTACAGCCATCAGAAGACATATTTAGATCATTGCTCTTCAATTTCATCCATCCTTTCCTCCTCTCTTTCTTTTGTCGGCAGTTTGGGGGCGTGGAGCTCCTCGACCAGCATCCATTTACTATTGACTTGCTCTTGGACCAAACAGACAATTTTCCAGAAGGTTTGAGTCAAAGAATAGGAGCACATTTTTCTTCTGAAACAAAGGTGTCAGTTTGGGGTTTTGGGATGGAAATGAAGGAGATTATCTCATCTGTATTTTACCAGGAGATTTAGAGATACCAAGAGAGGAAGAAACAGCAGGAGACCAAGAGAGGGAGATCGAAAGAGAGGCAGACCCAGAGAGAGAGGGAACAAAGGAGCCCACAGCATCCACCCTTGAGTAAACGATTCACGTGGACATGAAAGCAGAAAGACATGAACACGAGCACACACTGACTATGTCTCTGTCCTTATCAGATTACAGCCCACTGCTACTCTCTCTGGTGAAGAAGCCATGTTGCTGCCTGAGGAGGAGTCTGCAGAGATACTTAGACCCATCCCGGACCAGCTCACACCCACTTCCGTGCCCCCTGTCCCTTCCCCTCCACCTCCACCTGCAGCAAGGGAGCGTGAGAGACCGACTCTGGAGTTAGAGGTGTGGGCTTGAGGTGTTTTTGTTGCAGAGACAGAAATATGGCACCCTTTTTTCACAGTTTATGGGTGGTAATAAGACTGAATACTTTGATGAGTGTTTTTTGTGCTTCATAAGAAGGAGTTGAGAAAATGGATTTCCAGGTTGTGAAACTTTTTTAGATAGTAGCATTTGTTAGGTTTTTCTTTTTTTCTGTTCAGGGAATAGAGCACATTAAAGCAGATTAACTATTGATACACTTTAGAACCACCTTTTTACAAACCCATCAGAAAGGGTTTCCTTGTGATGAAATGGTTCTGAGATGAACAGTTGGAGAAAAGTTTCTGCACATTTCCCCTCACACACACACACAGGATGTTCCTCCCGCCGAGGTGAGGGAGAAGAGGAAGAGGCAGCTGATCTTCTTCGACCCGGAGACGCAGATCCCACAAGCGGAGCTGCAGCAGGATATTGACAACCCTCAGGCTCACACCAGACAACCAACTCTCTCAGTGCCCTCTCCTCACAGGATCCTCCCTGCTGCTGAGCTTTTCAACAAACCCTGCACCTGTCAGTAACAAAACATCTGCACACACACACACAGACACACACACACACACACACAAACACACAAACACATACAGTAGGTGCTTTCATTACCTCCAGCTGAAAACTATTAAAAACTTTTTGTTTTTTCCTCTTATATTAGTTTTGTAGTAGTTTTTTTTAATGAATGTTATGTGGAAAAAAGAGCATTATTGCTTAGTCATGGTTGAGCTTAACCTCCCTTAAAGTGTGAGTAACCTTGACATACAGCCGATGGCCAAACTAAGCTGTAATCCGAGTGAATAAAGGTCAAAGGCACAGATCAGAACAGGTAAAGCTCTGCATGACTTACCTCAGTACAGACAGGGTCAAGCTCGTGACCAGTCAAAATACTTTATGACACTGTTTAGCATCACACTGTGACATATTTGACCCCAGCGTGTCAACTTCATCTTTCACACCGACATTGCTATAAGTCAGTCATGTTTACTGTGACACGTCTCCCCTCTGTTTAGCACACATGATGTTTACTTTGTGCGTGAAGCTTGTTAGAATTTAAACATTTTCCTACAAGAATTTATCACATAATACATCATCCCTTCTGATGTGCCTTTAGTCTTTCACACTTTTGGTTTAAGGCCTGATGGGGTCTCTGGACGCCGGGTAAAAGCACGGGCTATCCCCCGCATCATGAGGTGGGTCGTTACAGTCAGGACCGGCGCAGAAACTCATCCAACAGACTGACGTTGCCATCTGTGCATCTGTGCCTAAATATAAACACTAAAATGTTGTCAGATTTAGGCTGATTAATTCATTTAATTACTGTCAACAAATGGCTGAGATCCTGACTATTACTCCGTGCCATGAGTATGCCGTGTGCAAGTTCAACGCTAGCTTCTAATAAACACTTGATAATAAGTTGCATTACAACAGATGACAAGCTGCGGGTAAATGTTTGGCTTGGACTGCCGGCATCACTTCACCCTCTTTATTCTACGGTAAAACAATGACAAACAGCGTCACCATGGTTACAACAAACATCAGTAATCCACCAGATAATCTTAACAAACACAAATGTCGTTGTATGATAGAGTTCCTGTTTTTATAAACGATGAGGAGTAGCCCTCTTCCTGTGTTGCACTATAAAGTACAGTATATAAATATCGGTTTGTCAAACTGTCCGGCATGTTTCCTTTAAAATGTGGAAACGAGCTGCTCCATCTCTCAGTGGACATATTTGTGTTTTAAGGTCAACATATTTATCTTCCCATAAGTGCTGCTACCTTTCTGTGACTTCACTCAACAAACCTTGTTCAAAATAATCCACAAAGCTGATTTTTTTTTCCTTGCAGTCTTGCCTAAAGAGGTGGAGTTTCTATGGAGACGAGCAGCGACTATCAGACCTCTGTCAGGCTCCGACCTGCAGCTCGGAGAGAGAGGGCCCGAGTCCACCGACTCTGAGAAGGAACGACAGCGAGCGATGGTGGAGGCGGCCCAAATAGACGAGAGACTTGAGCTCAGCCCCAAGGAGGTGTGGAAGTGTGTGTGTGTGTTTATTTGTGCGTGTGTGTTTACTTGAAGAAGAAATTGACTCTGCGTGTTTGTGCGTGAATGCAGGTCCCCAGAGATGTGGCACCTCAGTCAGAGATGTTTGACATTTCAGGTAACCTTTATAAAAGTAACCATGAAACTGTATTCACTTTGAACCAGCTGGTGGAGGTAAATCGGTGTCAATGTGTTTCCACTGCATTTGCATTCAGCCGTGCCAAAGGTCGGGGTTAGGCATGTATCACTTATGGTTAAGGGTTAGGGCAAGGCCTCAGAGTATGAATATAAGCCAAGGCCTCAAACGTGTGTGTGTGTGTGTGTGTGTGTGTTTTCAGCGCATGGGTCGCTGCCACTGGAGGCCTCTGATCAAAGGGAAATGTCTCGAGAGATGTCGCCCATGTACGCATCAGAGAGAGATGAGTACGTAACACACAAAGAAAGCTGTGTGAGGTCTGTTCACCATCATGCTCATAGACACGTCTGTGTGTTGTCAGGACCCCTGTCTCCAGGTCGGTATCTACATTGCAGGACATCCCAGAGGTGCCTGATGAAGTGCTGCAAAGAGCTGCAGCAGAGTCTCCTCGGTAACCAACGCAACACTTTAACTAACCAACACAAAACCCCAAACAGAGAAATGTGTTACTGCAAGTCTTTTCAGTTTGTCTCGGATTAGAGATAAGGCTTACATGCCTGTGTGTGTGTGTGTGTGTGTGTGTGCATGTGCGTGTTTGTTTATGTGCAGGCTGCTGCCGGAGTTGACCGAGCAAGAAATGCCACCTGTGCTTTTTCACTCTCTTCTCCCACAAGATGCCGACCGCCGAACTGTCAGCGACATTTTTCAGAGGCTGCTGGGTGAGGCGTCAGTTTCAGTTGTCATTGAATCCTCCCGTCAGTCATGTTGAAACTGTGTTAATTTTACAGCATCGACACTAGTGCGCCGCTCTTTCATCAATATGTAGTCTTTACTCAACAACTTGTCACGAGTCGAGTCAGATCTTTGAAAATCAAATCTGTCACTCGGGGGGGAGCTGCAGAAATCAGGTGGTTGAGCAGTGAGATCTATGTTCAATAATTCAAGGACAAATAATTGTATTTGGAATAAGAAAAACAACAACAATGTTAACTGAATTAAAGAGCTATATTTAGTACTACGTGTGTGTCTGTGCAGGTTAGTGAGGATTCATTTTGAAGTTCTGTTGCCTTTAAATGAAACATTGAATGACTATTATCCTGTTTATTCGTTTACGTGTTCTTCTGTTGTTGTCTCAACACGTGCCTCCTCTCTGTAGAGACTTTATCGACCAGGAAGGTTTATGCCGAGCAGAGCGAGCCCTATGGGAGAATATGGATTTTACCTGGATCAAACTTTGACGAGACGGTCCAGACTTTGGGATTCTAGCAGAATCCCTCAAGAACCCTGGAGACCTTAAAAACAACAATCAGTGTTCAGCCTGAATTGTTAAAGTTACATCACAGCATTTGTTCTTGGTGTGTCTAGTTGTCATGGTTAAAAGGATTACATCTTTTTAGTCATCCGATGTTTTATATATTTTAATGCCTAAAGCTGTTCAACGTCATTCTTCTTTTTAAAGCTTTGATCAAAATGTTGTTCCAACGTTATGAGATTTCACATGAAGAATTAAAAAATGAAATGTATGTTTTTATATTTAAAGACTCATGTTACGCACTGAACATTGCACCTCTCTGTTCCAGCTACGTGTCCTTCCCTTTAAACATGAACTCCAAAATAAAACGATTTATAAGAATTTTGTTGGTTATTCCTGTACAGAGAGCATGCCCTGGATATTGAAAAGTATCTGTAGCACGCAGAGCAGGACAGGTGTGTGAAAACATATTGCTGGGGTTAAGGAGGTGCAAGGAGGACGGTTTGAAAGTTGAGTGAAACTGGATCCCTCCTCCTCTTTCTTCCCTCAGGCGCTCCCTCGGACCACATCTTGATTCTCCTCATGAAGACTTTCTCAGGGGGTTGTGACCAAAGTTTATTATTAGCGTCTGTCTCAGCTCTCTCTTTCACACTCTGTCTGTCTGACGTCCTCCTCCTCCGTCATTTCATTTCATATCTTTCTTGTTGTCTTTCTTAAAAAGAAGAAGCTTTCTTATTCTTTTCCCCGTCTTTGAGTTTTTCCACCGTAGACTTTTTTTTTTTTTTTTTTTGCTTATTGTTTTTTTTTTGTTTGTTTTGCCTGACTGTGTAGCTGTGTCCTGTCTTCTGGTATTCATTTACAACACCTTACTTCCTTACACGTCCTCTGGTTTGTCTTTGCTTCAGTGCTGTTTTCGTACCATCTCCTGTGTTTTCAATCGTCTCACATCCTCCTCTCTTCTGCCAAAACGCTCCTCATCTCTGAGTCGCTCTCTGGGTTATGGGAAAGACGGAGCTGTACTCTCTCTATAAAGCCTTTCTGGACTGTGTTTGCCCCTGCTACCCTGTGAGTATCTACACCTCATGTGTTTGCATTTACAGTGTTCTTGCATCTATTTTCTTTCAACAAAAAAAAGCTCTCACACATCTGCATCAAGGTCGTTTTCTTCCTTGAAAAAAAATCTGCACAATGTTGTTCTAATTCTTTATACACTTGTGTAACGACAAATCAGCTGCAGACTGTATGTTTATGTGTGTGCTTGTCTGTGTCATGTCCTGCAGTAAATGTCTCCTCAGCACATGCTGGGCTTCTGATATTAATAACAGTCTCAGTATGTGGATAGAAATAGAGCCTCAGCTCCTCCAAAGAGGCCAGAAGTCGCTTGACATTTCTTATAACCTCTTTTAGAACAAGCCCAGGTCATCACACTCGATGTGTGAGCGTTGCACTCTGCTGGATGTTATTTTACCACAGATGAGATGAGTCTGCAGCTTGAAAGCCATGTCTCAAATTAACTTCATTTTCGTACATATTCATATATCGTATTTACCCGCATGTAGGTTTAAAAACATCAGGCTCAGCAAGCTGACCACCTTTTTGGCCTTTTCAGAGGGCAAGGGTCAAAGGTCACTTAGTCTGCAGGAGTCTTTAGTTTGACATAACGATGGGACAGGAGCAGGGTGATCTTTGACAAAAAAAATTTGATTTAAAATTTTATGACTACTTCAACTTAGTATGAGTTGAGCATGTTTCACTTGAATTATCGTGATAATCATTAATGTTCTGTAAACAGCTTTCAAACTTTCCAAATGTAGGATACTTCCACAATTCATGTAACATACAACAGTGTATGTATGTATCCAAAGTGACACACATCAGAGATTAAGTACAACAAAAACAAGGATCTATAATAAAAAAACAATGTTATAGGATACTGAAGGTAAAAAAACATTACTGTCTAATCTCACTTTAAGAATAATATTTAAATAAGCTAAGGTTTCTTTGAACAACTGTTGTTGCCTAATCTGCCTTGTGCATTTTTTCACTCGATCATTAGTTTTGTATCTAAAGCTGTGACTTTACATTATATGATTTAAGTATTCAAATAAATACATTGCAGTCCAAAGTATGTGTGCCTCTTAAATAAAGAAACCTAGAATCAGTTTAATTATACTTAAACTACATGAGACTTATTTTCCACCAGTGTCCACGTCATTCATGTGCTGAACTTTGTTTACAGCAAAGCAGCGATGAGGCAGAAGGTGCTAATGAAAGGGACACTGAGAGCGGCCACCTGATCTACAGAAGCGGGGACGTCCTGGAGGACAGATGTAGGTATCAGTTCAGTTCAGAAAATTTTTGCAGCGTGTGTGTGTGTGTGTGTGTGTGTGTGTGAGTGTGTATATATATATATATAAAAATCCTACATTTATTTCATCGTAATCTGTGTTTCAGATGAAATAGTTGACACTCTTGGGGAGGGAACTTTTGGGAAGGTGGTACAATGTATGGACCACAGCAGGTACATTATATTCCTGTTATAATGTAAAATGACGCATTTGTAAAATAGGCTAACATATACAGTACAGGCTCTTCTATTACTTCTTAAATGCAATGTTTTGATTCACAGAGATGGAAGCCACGTTGCTCTGAAGATCATAAAGAACTTAGAGAAATACAGAGAAGCAGCCAAACTTGAAATCAACGTGCTGGAGAAGATCACTGAGAGAGATCCAGAAAATAAACAGTGAGTTGTTTCAGCTGTGTTGGGATGATGTTACTCTTTCTGATTCTTGTCATTTCTGTGTTTGTCCTCTCATCAGTCAGTGTGTGCAGATGCTTGACTGGTTTAACTACTACGGCCATGTATGCATCTCTTTTGAGCTGCTGTCTCTCAGCACCTTTGACTTCCAGAAAGCAAACAACTTCCTGCCTTATCCCATTAACCACATCCGACACATGGCCCGGCAGATCTGCCACGCTGTCAGCTGTGAGTCCACCTTACTTTTTCTCTTGTTTCTCAGGATTAACTCCAGCATATAAGCTTCTTAACAGCTGTGAGTGATACAACAGCAAACAAACTGGCTAAATGAAAGGGTGACGACTACCTGAGGATGACAAAGGTGTGCTTGATTTAAGTTCCCAAACCAAAGTAAATATCAAACACAGTCAAGGCTGTGAAACTAATGATCATTATCATTTTCAATTATCTAGTCTTAATGTTCTTCATTGTTTTTTGGTATTGTGAATTGTTTTGCAGAAATGTTGAACACCTGATACTAAAAAAAAACTCAAGTTTTACATTGTGGTCACTGCAGGTGTGTTATTTCTAAATCATAATTGATATATATTTTGTACCATAGGATGTGGCTGGAGGGCAAAACAGGGTTAGAAAACACTCTGTTTTGAAAGATATGCAGAAGGCTAGTAGCCTAAAGCTAACAAGCTGATAAGTAAAACATGACAAGTGCACAAAACCAGACTTCTTGAAAGGTGTGTGAGTAACCCACAATGTGCTGTATAGTCATCATATTATTCATTGGAAGTTCTTCACAAGGAAACAATATCACTAACACAGCAGAGAGACAAAGTTCAGTTAGCTACTCTTAGCAGCTAGCTGCACCACCCCTTCACTCAAAGTTGCCAGAACCTAAACTATAAGCATCACCTTTAACTTTTGTATTACTTAAGGTGTCTAAAAATTCTACTAGTACAGATTTAAAGATTAGTGGAAGTAACAGTAGAGACCAAAACCATTGCTGTAAATATGTTTTTTTCCCCCCTGCTACTTATTAGCACAAGATCAAATTATCCCTGTGTCAGTAGCCCATTGAATAGTCTTTTAACTTTAATCAAATAAATAATCATATTAAAAATGTATGTTTTTTAAGTAATTGCTCTTCTCTACCTGGTAATATTATTCTTTTCTGAAGTTAACATTTCTCCTCTTAAAAGGACAGTCATTTTGACTCAGAATGTAACATTGGGTAATCCTCACTGATTAATATAAGTTGGATATCAGCAGAAAAAAACTGCTCCATTGAACCTTTTTTGTAACTGTTTCACAAACAGACATCTCAACCAGAGGAGGGCGTCTCGGGCCTGATATAACTCAATGTAGCCTACCCCCTCTCTCCTCCTGCAGTTCTCCATGACAACAAGCTGACACACACGGATCTGAAACCTGAGAACATCCTCTTTGTCAACTCAGATTTCTCCATCATATACAACTCTGAGAAGGTATGACAAAACTGAAGGCTGAAACGCTGGGACCTTAAAGGGTGGAAGAAAAGCAGAATGTTAAATAAGCAGGGATTAAGTCAGGCAGAACAACCCTGGAGATTGCTTTTTGGTTGCCCATTTAGATGCAAATTATTCTCAACAGAAACCATGTGTGTTCAGTTTATGACAAACGTCCAGGAGGACTGTATGTTTTGATGTGGAATTTGAGACAATGTGTGGTACCTCAGAAGAATCAATGATATTTCTAATTCTCTCTATTATAAAAAAATATTATCATTAACAATTTAGCATAGTTTCATTTTCATAGTTGATTGAAAAATGCTTGCTCACATGGTCGCTCTAAACTTAAGCAAACATGTTCAGACACAGGCTTATTTTTTTCCCATTTCAATTTCAGAAATGTGACATTATACAGTTTGTACCAACGGTAGGCCTACAGATGTCAACCTTTATACATCAATTCTGGGGGGTCAATTCATGTCCAGTAGGACATAATGTGACTCCAGTTAATGTTGGTATTTTCATTGTACTGGTGTGCATACTTCAGGTTCTTTCTCTAAATAATGTGTGAGATATTTTAAATCTAAGCTGTTGGTTTAGATTACGATCTGTTTAATCTGTAGACACCTCATGTTTTTAGTGCCATGAGGCTTCATCTTAGTTGTTTGCAAGCCATGAGGTTATACTTTGCTGGGTATATGTCACCATCATGGATAGAACTGATAGGCAAAGCTATTAAACCAGACCCGACTTGTCTAATCCTTTAAATGACGATTTAAAGCTCAGAACCTGTTCAGTTGTTAAACCTCTGTCTGCTCTCAGAAGTGTAATGAGAGGAGAGTTAACGACACCTCGGTGCGGCTTGTTGACTTTGGCAGCGCCACCTTTGACCATGAGCACCACTCTACCGTCATCTCAACACGACACTACCGAGCTCCAGAGGTCATTCTGGGTGAGAGATGTTGCTTAAGACCAGGGACTCAGTGGGACCTTTCAGAAGGTTTTTAAAATGTTTTGATTTTGCTGTCTTTCTGTGTCACAGAGCTGGGTTGGAGCCATCCTTGTGATGTGTGGAGTATCGGCTGCATCCTGTTTGAATACTACAAAGGCTTCACGCTGTACCAGGTCACATCGGAGTTAATAATGGCAACATTTTCTGAAGTAGATGTGAAAATGATTATCGTTATTTATTTGCGTACATTTTATAGACTCATGACAATAAGGAGCATCTTGCTATGATGGAGAGTATACTGGGACCATTACCTTGGAGAATGATACAAAGGAGCAGGTAACGCACTCCTGCACATTTGAACACACAAAAACACAAGTGAACTTCGTGTTATTAATTTTTCTTTACAGAAAGCAGAAATATTTCCATCGGGGGCGTCTTGACTGGAATGAGTGCTCCAACGCTGGACGTTACGTGAAAGAAAAGTGCAAACCATTAAGGGTGAGCTAATGAAGGGAAGGGATTTTAAACTTGACCCGAGAAGACGAAGAACCTTAATGAAACATGTTTTTCTTTGTGTTTTCAGAAATACTTATTATCACATGGGACTGAGCACCACCAGTTGTTTAATCTCTTAGAGAGGATGATGGAGTATGAGCCATCAAAACGCATCTCTCTTCCCTCTGTGCTGTGTCATCCTTTCTTCCTTAATCCAGGAAAGACTCAGGTCTGGAGAAACAGCTGTGAGATGAGCAGATGACCTTGTGAGGATCATACACGTGTTTACAAGTTTTAGTTTTGATGTTTTCACACACTTGCACAAAAGTCCTGAACGTTTCCCCAAATGTCAAGTAAGCTATATGTATGAACTCAAACAGGCGAGTTTTTAAACCAGCTCTACCCAGAGTTTTCCTGAAAGGCCCCTTGTAAAAAAGTCGGGGTGATATATGAACGCAATAGGTAATATTAAGGTAAATTCATTACAAGCCAGTCTGCAAGGTCAATAATGTTCAGTGGCCAATGTGATCTTTTTACTTTATTCTGCTTGCAAAAAATGATTTTTTCCATTGTTAATTGACACTGTGAATAAGTCCAATTCAATTGGCTTTGATATAAAGGCAAAAAGGTGAAATTATAGTATCGGACTCGAACGTTCGTCCACCTTGTTGGACTTCTTTCATGGCATGTCTTCCTCCTGAGATTTCAAGGGCAGGCTGTCCTCAAGTGGAGTGTGTTAAAACAGCTTCACACCCAAATTATACAAGAGGACACTTATTATAAAATGTATATATATTTTATACAGAGTGCACAATGGGAAAAGTTTGCTTATGCAACGAAACGCCTTTGTCTTTGGGGAAAACATGCTTCTAGCCATTTTGAAGAGGAAGTGGGTGTGATTATGAAGAGTATTACTGATGAGCTTAGTGGAAGGACCCTTTGGAGATGTTGCCGTGATGAAACTTGAGGGTACTGGGTTGATGTCGGCCATTTAAATCAAAGACAGTGCAGCAGAAAGCAAGATTGATATGATCTATCAGAGCAGGTTGGGTTGCAGAGGCAATGTGAAGACAAGCGTAGCTGATTGAACTGTAACTGGAAAAAAAATATTTTTAATGAATAAAGTAAGACGAGTCAAGACTGTTTAATTCACAGTTCTGTCATAAACTTACTGTTACTGATTGTATTGCCACTTTGTTTACTTTGTTTAAGTCATTTGTATAATCTTTAACTGATCGACTGGCTTGAAAACAAACAGCTGCCTATTGACAATCAACAGAGCAACATTAGTGTTAATACAGAGTTATGTTTCCATCAAATCTTTTAGTCACTAGCTCTGATTAGGTCTCCACGTAGATTAAATGTGCCATATTTGCAATAACAACTTAGTCCCGAACCATGAATGTAATAAGTGGAGATTGATTAAAACAGGGGCCACAAATTGTGTGAATTCAAAGAGGAAAAAAATGACGCTTGGATCAGTCAAAATATTGATGAATACTTCCTGGCTGCATGGTTTAAAAAATTGTATAACTGATATTGTAAAAATACTTGAGTTTGGGTTAATGGGTTTAAACATGAACAAGCCATCAGTTTCGTCTGTACAATGAAGCAGATTTCATGTGCTTCAAAATACTAACAAATGTGTCTCTAAAATTTAGAGGAAAGGTATAAAAGCTTTAGATTAAGAATTCAGAAAATATCCTTTAGTTTTATGAAATGAGTCACTGTGAAAATAATTTGTGTTTTTGTATACAATTTGTATTAAATTACTTTAGTTATAGTTAAATTTTTATGTTCTTGTGTTTTGATTGAGTCCTCACAGCGTTATTACACAGCATACAGACCACATGTGCATGTCACACATACACTTGCACACACAAACACATAGACCTCACCATGTGCAGCAAAGCAGAGAGCACAGTCACAAGGCTGAGTGAGTGTGTGTATGGTGCTGGCCAGTTTCTCTTCAGCCTTGGCACAGGTGGGGGGGTGAGGCTGTGTAAACCAGCCGTTCCCAAAGAGGGAGTTGCAAGCCCTCAAGCGGAGTGATGCCTTCCAAAAAAACAACACAAATCTGAAATAATTTAGAATAGTTTATTTTACCCATTATTGTAAAAAGAGATACAAAAAGTATGTTGATCTCAAATAAATCAGATGATTAAGTTAAATTAAAATGTATCAAAACTATGCTTCATATGCCAGTTTGCACATGACAGCAACAATGTAAGTGTCTGATGCACGTGCTGTGGCTATTCAGTTTTGATTTTCCTCTCAGTGATAAAGTTCGGATATGCCTGCTATCACTGCACCGGTCCTAATCTCAAGGGGGCCGAAGAATCCATGTGAGTTCTACAAAAATATAGGAAAAAGATCTGAAACCTGAAAGCCGAGAAATACACTGTGTGTGTGTGTGTGTGTGTCTGTGTGTGTGTGTGTGTGTGTGTGTGTGTGTGTGTGTGTGTGTTGGTGTCAATGACTGCATGTCACGTGTCAGACACTGATCTACCTGATCTACCTTTAAGTGGCTCTTACTAGTCGGCTTGCATGGAAGTACTGGTTCACTGTTACACAAAAAAAAAACAGATTCGGTGTGAGTAGTCAAATATAAAAGTGGTTCACATCACTTTCATACATTGTTTTTTTTTTTTTTTAAATGACCCACATTTGCCTGATGTAATAAATGGGAGAATATGAACATATTTCAGATGCAAAGTCAGTATTTAGCTTTTCCTCTTTTTCTCATATCTCATCTATCTATTGACACAGGACATATTCAACCTTCCTCCCCTTTGCTCTAACAGCCTTGGATGAGTAAACTGGTCCAGGATCTGTCACTGAACAAACACTAGAGGAGGCTTGGCTTTCTAATCTTATTAAAGGATTAAGACTTCTCACCTGTCACAAAATCAAAGTGGTGGGCAGCAGGGGGGGAGCGAGAAAAGGGTAAGGGATTTTAAGTGGGTTTGTAATAGTGTTCAGAAGGCCAGTGACTGTTTGTAAACTCAAAGCCAAATAGGATATTAAAGTAGGTTATACCTTGTATTTACTGTAAGACTTCTTACATTCTTTGAGAATTAACTTCTGTAAGCCAGGAACTGGGGTTGCAAAGTAGCCACAGCTAGAAACATGCATGCATGGCATCTACTTTGTATTTAATATCCCTGTCAAATAAACACATAAAAACAACAGTTGTATGTTAAACCCTTATTTTATTAGAAACGTTCACAATTTAAACGTTCAAGGGGCTCTTGTCAAAGACAGCGGTTTACAAAAAGATTCACAACACAATTATTTTGGTTAAAAGAGATTCTATTGAAATGACCAAGATGAGCGAGCAAAAACATGAAAAAACACTTTTCCAAGGACAGAGCACGGTTTGGGGAATGACAAAGTTCAAAACAACAAATCAAAAGTTAATGTGTCCATGAGAGCTGTTGGAGTCAGAAGAGAGCAAATATAAAATTGCAGTTTAGTTAAAGCATTACAGAGAAATAAATACCAAAGTTCTATCATACACATGTATAAGAAAGACATACAAGCTTTCTATTAGGCTACAGTGATGTGTGCTTATTAAGGTATGGTAGCCTGCATAACAATTTGAAAACAGCATTAATGGTCCTCTTGAACCTTAAGAATCAAACCATTTATTTCATTGCTGTTGCACAAAATGTTTACTTTACATAGCTGGCTCTGTGAAGCTTTTGGAGGTTGTGTTGAAGTATATATAATGACATTATCTGCATAGAACTTGAACTTTATGTTAGTACCCTTCTTTACATGAATCATTGATAAGTTATTCATGTAAAGAAGAGTACATATTATAAATAAAATAGGATCTAGTATGAAACCTTGTGGGACACATCTGTGTTTATCAAACTCCATAAAAAAACCCAATGTGATCAACTTTGCCAATGGCTGCAGTTAAGTTTAGGAAAAGTGCAGCACAGTGTTGTTCTTGGTTGATGGCATTCACAAAGTCGTATAAGATCTTTATTGCAACACTGGCCGACCTGTTTTTTTTCTGAAACCTGTTAGTCTGTAAAAAAACAAAAAAAATCTTTCAAAAAATGTAAGTTTAGTAAAATACAGCTGCCTTTTTTCTAAAGGACATGTTTTCTGTATATGACTCAGATACTATTGTTTCAGGCCAGACTGTTTCTTGCAAGTTGTCTCTTTGTTTCATTTCCTCTGTTTGAATTTATTCCACTCTTTTTTATATATATCAATACAAATCAATCAAATACTTGTATCCTTGTATCCTTCTTTTGCAAAACAACCTCTGCTGCATTTATGCAGCCCTTTAGAAGCACCAAGGTGAGTGTAAATATAGGAACAGTGATGACAGCATGTGTCACTCCAACATGACATGAGCCAGCATCTGTAAATCTTGATCACAAACACGTGAGTCATTGGGTGCATTCCCTGCCATGGCTAACAGGATTCCCGCTCATTAAGTCTTAAGTGGTAATCTGCAGAGTTGGGGGGTCAGAGCGTGGAGCGAGTCTGGAGGAAGCAGATGAACATGAGGCTGAAACTTGGACAGATTCTTTCTTTCTGTGAGAGACATGAGCACGGTCATGAAATCATGTAGAGAGTCATCTGTGTTTTCTTTTTGTTTTCTCTGTTTTGGTTGAACGCTTTGGGAGATTGTCTGGTTGCAGTGGAGGCCATCTGGCTAGAGCTTTACCGGGATTTTATGCTGTGAGCCTTTGGCCAACCGAGGCTAACTGTGGTAACCTGCAGAGGTAAGAACACTGCAGATTTGTCAAACATGCTAGAACAAGTCAATGTAGTGAATGGATAAAATAGCCTAAAAAATAACCTGCACAACATGTTTGAGTCTAATTTTTGTCGCTCTTGGTATTCTTGTCTACTCATTTCAATTTGGGTTTTTGTGTGATCACTAAGTCAATGTCTGAGCTTTACTTGTGTGCTGTCCTTGTCCTTCGTATGTCTCAAACTGACTTATTTCCTTCTCAGGACCTGAGGCCGTGTTTGTCCTGAGTTTGCCTCTTCAAAACAACACAGCATGATCAAAGTCAAAAAACACATCATCACCCATCATCTGTAAGAGAAGTAGCAGAACCGTGACCCGTCATTATCTCCTGTCCTGTCCTGAGAGCTGCTGTGCATCATGGAATCCATGGGGAGGGTAAAGAAGTCAATGAGGACGCCTATGAGGAAACTGACCAGCTGTGTGTCAGGGGTGAAGGAGAGGAGGTTGTGTGCCAACAACAGGAACAAGAGGGGCAGAGGTGGGGGAGGAAGATGCAACAGGTTGGGGAGGAGATCCCCTCTTCTGCAGAATGCACACTCCAAAGACCCGGCAGTCATCCGATCATACCAGACAGACCTGGAGAAGCAGAGGCAAGTCAAAACATCTTTTAGAAACACTGCAGAAGTCGACACAGTACTGTAAGGTTAAAGTAGTCACATTGAAAGTATTGCATTAAATAAGTTTGAAAAGTGTACTTCAGTGTCAAGTCTCTTAAATGCAGAAAAAGACTGGCAGTAAATTAATTTGCAAGAAGAATTTTTATTATAGTTGATGAAGCTCATTTAATGTAGGTTACTTGATTAATATAACCCAACTTCATCACAGGATATCTCTCGCCACACATTCAAAATCTTCATCGGTAAAGAAAATTGGAACTTTTGCTGATTGAATGTCATCAAATAAACAATACCTCTCTTATGTGTAGAAGAAGTACAGTATAAAGAAATGCAAAGAAATCACTCCACTGCAGTAAGATTGTTCTAAGAGTGAAGACATTTGTTGCTTCTCTGCCAAAGAAAATCAGTGGATTCTGAAAGTGTGCTTTTAAAGACAGATGTGATGAAGCTGTTTATATCAAGCCCAAAAAAGGACTGCAAACTGACTTCCCTCAGCATTTAAACCAAGTTTTACTTTGTAATAGAGATAGTCACAAACAGACAACGATAAAGATGTTCAACACTTGAATGTTCAATTAACATGTACAAAAGGGAAATGTACACATTGAGGTCAAAATGTGTCAATAAGAAATTCTATTCGCAGTACAGTAGTGCAGTGTGTGATACTGCAGGAGCTGTAGTAACTTCCTGACTACATGCATGTGCTTTCAAGGAGCATAAAGATGCAGTTCGGAAGTTGGCCTTCCAACTTCAGTGTGTTCACATGCTTTCAATCAGTCAGTTCACTACTTTAGCTGCAACAGAGAGATTACTTTATTTTAACCTATTTTTCTTTTTCTTGTGTGTGTGTGTGTGTGTGTGTTGTGTTTACAGAAGGATGAGGGAAGAAATGAATGCTCAGAAGAATGCAGAGAGAGCAGCTATGAGAGCTCACTTCAGGAGAAAATATCAACTGTCCAAGGTCAGTATTTTCTGCATCCAAGTTTCACATTATTTTTAAACATCTGATTATCTTTTTCTATTTCCGTCTAAATTTAATGCAAACTGTTGAGCAGACGTCTGTTTTTTGTCTTCTTGAAGCAAGTTGTAATTTATTTGAACAAACTTGGAACAACTTTTTTATATCCTTACTTGCAATCTCAAATGTAGAGATGGGGCGTCAGATTCATTTCTAAGTTTCTGAGTTGTTGCACTGTTCCTATAAAAACAAATGTCCATACTTTGTCTTTCCAAAAACCCAGTGATATATCAGAAAATAAATTTGACCCAGTCGTTAGTGTTAGTTTAGTGTTTGATCACTGCTCTTCTCTCTGGTTCCCTCATAATTAGGACTCCAAGGACACAAACCACCTGAGGTCTTTTGGAGGGAAAGTGTCCCTCTCCCACGAGCTGTCGAAGATTATTCACCCTGAAACCAAAACCAAGGACAACAGCTTCAACCTGCTGAATGCTTTTCAAGGCCTCAGCTTGGGAAAAGTATCGCTCACAGGGAAGAAACACAGCAAGACCTCCACTCCTACACCAGCTGTTGGGGACACTTGTAAAGTCATGTGATTAATACTTCATCACATGACTGTGGTCAAGTATTGATAATCAGTATGCTGCCTTCTGATAGTCAGGACTGATGCTACATCACAAACTGAGCTCACATCCACATTCAGTCAGGTTGTGCTCAATGAAACAAGGTCATTAAGAATTTCTGTTTGTTTTTTTCATTGTATTTTATGTAGCAATAATAAAATGTACATCTTTATCATTTTATAACCTATAAACTATTTTAAGTGGGTTGATCTCACCTGTAAATGTGATACATTCCCTGAAGATAACTTTTCTTAATAAACAAGTCAGTGAAAGTGACCCCACTGTTGGTATGTTTTCATTTTACTGATCAGATAACTCGTGATGACATTCATAATGAGCGCTTCACATTTCCTTAAGGGTTTATCATCCCACCTGGACCCTCATTTTGTCATACACATTTATTTATATTTATTTACATTTTGTTATATTTCACGAAATCTTTTCGAGCTAGCTCCGTTTGATGACACATCCCTGGGAATGATATAGATCAAATAGGGTGATCTACTGTATACACAAGAAAGCAAGTTCAGAGCAACATGTTCACATTATCTCACAGTTTCAAGAGTAACAAGACAATATTTGATGAACCCATTTATCTCACTGATAAGTAAAGTTTAAAATGAGCCAAGTTTGAGATATTAGGTTTTTAATACCCTCTTGTAATAATTGAGCCAGTATTATATAACTGAAGGAACTGAACCCAAAACTCTGTGAAATTAGTGGTACTAAGTGAAGTGAAGAAAGGCTTGTGTTTCTATTTTTGTTAATTAGCTGTCACAAAAACAAGTCATAAAGACTTGTTCAACCAGCCTTTTTTACGTTGCGTGTGCTTGTTAGGATAGGCTTGACATTTGTGCTCTGTTGTGATTCTCTTGAACTTTGATCTCACGTTCCATAAATCATCATCTGCTATCGCCTCATCAGGGTAGAACACATTCAAGGATATGAGGTTGTGGATGAAGAAGAGAAAAAGTCAGTCCTACAGAGCCAGCAGCGAGGACAACATCACCAGGGGTCTCAAAACTCCAACCAAAAACACATTGTGTTTGGATCATGAGGAGCATGTTCATCAGAGTGACAGTGTGTTTCAGAGCGCGGGGTGCCTGTGGGTCCAGGAACCTTTGTGGTGTCGGTCGACAAAGATCCTTTTGTATGACCGCAGCAGGTACGGTGGTGGGTGGAAAGTCAGAGGGTCGAAAAGCATCACACAGTACCGGAGTGAGTCAAAGAAGCATGGATACTCAGATTAGGAGTTTTGAGGAGATCCCTCACACAGGACGGAGCGGCTGGATCAACCTGGTCAAGTTCTGGAGGGAAAATCGTTTCCAGCAGCTCCACAAGCACATGGAGAAGACCTTCATCGCACTCGGCCCCATTTACAGGTAAGCAGAGAAATGATGCCATAAGCTGCTAGAGCTAGACCAAGAACATGTTGAATTAAGGCGTTCCATTGTGCTTAAAGTAAATTTATATTTTGTGTTTGTGTGGAGGGAGCATGTGGGCACACACAGCAGTGTGAACATCATGTTGCCATCTGACATCAGTGAACTATTTCGTTCGGAGGGCCTGCACCCCCGGCGCATGACCCTTCAGCCCTGGGCGACACACAGAGAAACAAGAAATCACAGCAAGGGAGTCTTTCTCAAGTCAGTGCCCTTTCTATGTTAATACATGTGTACAGCTCATGTTATTCTAATATCTGTTCTGCAAATCTCTTCCAGCACTTACACTGAAGGGACCCCCGTCCTTATGGGGACACAACAGATGGTCCCCATCCTCTTTGTGTATAGAAATTAATGTGTGTAAGAGTCAATTTTGTGGGTTTTTTTTCAGTGTTAGTTTGTATTAATTATGATAAAGATGACCCTACAGACCTTTGAATTGCCCCCCAGGGATAATTGAATTAAATTTGACATTGCCTCTTCTCGAGGAACAGATGAGAAAAGGAAGAGCACATCTGCTTTTTGGTCATGTGGTTATGATTAAGATTAGCAGGGGCTGAATATACCTACTCTAAAACAGCAACTCTAACATTAGGAATAGTTAACAAAAGGAGGAACACATCAGTCTGATGGTTTTCTCACTCTTTTTCTAGCCTTTTTTTTTTACTTCACATTTCTTGCCTCGCTCCACAGGAATGGCGAGGAATGGCGATCCGACCGTCTACTGCTCAATAAAGAGGTGATGATGACCGCATCGGTGAAGTGCTTTCTTCCCCTGCTTGATGAGGTGGCAAGTGATTTCTGTCGAATGCTGCAGGCAAGAGTGGAGAGGGACGGACGGGGCGAGAAGGGGAAACGCAGCATGACCATGGATCCCAGTCCTGACCTTTTCCGTTTTGCATTGGAAGGTCAGAGGTGATCCTCTTGACCTGCAGTTTCTTTGTGTTTTCTTAAGTGTGATTGCATTATTGAAGTTCAGATGACTTCCTTTTCTATTATTCTGACGGTTTTCCTATCCATAAAATTAAAGTATATTGTAGAGAAGTGTGAAAGGATGAAGGTCTGATGGAATGCCCCTTTCAATATCATTTCTTGCTTTCATCCAGCCATGAGACCTTGAAATCTACAAATACATATCCTCCCCATCTGGGAGTAGAGGAGATGGATTAATGTCTCCTCTCCTCTCTGCTAAAGTAGGCTGTGATGTCATCTTGCGTCACAGTAATTATAAACCCCCCAAGCCCGAGGCATATCTATCATCAACATATTGTAGTTGTGTATGAAGTCAAGGCAAACATGCACCTGCAAAAATAGAAACACTAACAAACATGATCTAAGTTGCAGCAGTCTGTCACTAGGTCTGCGCCTTTCATGAGCCTTTCTGCAGCCAGCCACATTCACAAGTGTGAATGCTTGAGTGACTCAGAATGCTGCACACTTGTATGCATCTGTTTGCCTGAGTGTTTGTCTGTGTGAAGAGGGGGGAGGTTGTGACTTTGAGTCATGCTTCATGGACCACAGCACACCAGGCCAGGTGCTAAGTCAGGATAGAAATAGGTTGCCAAGAAATTCTATTCCACTCAGTGTAGTTAATATGACAGGAGCAGGTCTGATAGACTCTGGACATCTTCCTTCGTCCAGATCTGTGTTTGTTTCCATTTCACTGCCTTCATGGCATGAAACAGGATGAAAACAAGTTTTTTTATTCTGTTGAAATGGCTATCCATCAAATGAGTGCAGCTGGGTGGGAGCTAAGGATTAGCCAACCAGTCTCAAGGGGGCTGAAACCAATGTCATCTTGGTTTCTAGTATTTTTAAGCTTTCGCCCTGGAGGACAAGTTTGTTGGGTTCTCTTTCCAATCTGATTACATTGATAGGAAATACCTCTTTAAATAAGGAAGTACATTTTTATTTGTTGTTAAAAGATGCAACAGTTTTAGGGGCTGCACGGTGTAGAAACGTTGCTGTACCTCTTTATAAGAATGGAGGCTTCCCACCTAAAATACTGTATCTAATGCTCCCCATATACATGTAGTGGGTGCAATGTCAGCATGAAGATGGAAACTGATTGCAATGAGTTGACAATTCTGGAAAGGTAGATGTTTGGTGAAGGTGAGACAGCTCCCCTGACACAGAGGAGACAGAGTGTACTCGGGGAAACTAAATTGACTTTCTGATTGGAGCTGAATATTTTCTGGCTGTCTCAGAGAGAGTCTTGTGGAGGCTTTATTTAGAATATGTCAAATCTCAGTACCATGTAATCCTTCAAAGCTTGGATTTCAAGCTTGAAAATGTGGAGTATTTTAATCTACTTAAAAAAACTGTCAACCCAGAGATCATTTTTCAGACTCAGTATGAACAGATTCAAAATGAGTGTTGAAAGTTGGGTGAGCCTTGGCATTTTCAAGTGTTTGTTTGATGACCTTTACACATTTGACTCACCCTCATTTTCACCCTAACCTCCCTCCTGTCCTCCCCCCTTGTAGCCAGTTGTCATGTGATCTACGGGGAGCGTATTGGCCTCTTCTCCTCTTCTCCCTCAATGGAGTCTCAGAAGTTTATATGGGCTGTGGAGCGAATGCTAGCAACCACCCCTCCTCTCCTTTACCTGCCCCCTCGTCTGTTACTCCGCATCGGCGCTCCCTTGTGGAAACAGCATGCCAGTGCATGGGACCACATCTTCAGCCATGGTAAAAAGAGATGAGGGCATTTTTGGACTCTTAAGGCAAGGAAAAATGTCTTCTTCTTTTTTTTGTTGTAGTTTATGCAACTAATGTCTCTGTTCTTGTTTTCCTCCAGCGGAGGCAAGGATCAAGAGGGGGTACCAAAAGCTGTCATCCACCCAGAGAAAAGGGTCTGAAGCTGGGGCAGTTGAAGGACAGTTCACTGGAGTCCTGGGACAACTCCTGGAGAAAGGACAGCTGTCTTCGGACCTCATCAAAGCCAACATCACTGAGTTGATGGCCGGAGGGGTTGACACGGTCTGTCCGAATGTGTGTTCTCTTGGCTTGATTATGTGCCACACTGTAACTGATTGTGTGTCACCTCTCATCCATCTTCTCTGCAGACAGCTGTGCCCCTGCAGTTTGCTCTGTTTGAGCTCGGACGTAACCCAGAGGTACAGGAGATGGTGAGGCAGGAGGTGAGGGCGTCATGGTCACAGGCTGGGGGTGATCCTCAGAAAACCCTGCAGGGAGCACCTTTACTGAAGGGCACAATCAAAGAGATTCTCAGGTACAAAAGACTCGAGAAAAATCATCATCTGGCATGAACCTACTTTTTCAGCCCTCAGGTTTTAACACATGCTGCCCCTGCATTATGACATACACTGTTTTCATTTGGCACCTTCATTATATACAAAGCAACCAAGAAAAAAGTCTTTACCTTATTTGTCTTTTTCCCCATATTAGCATATGATTTTATGGTGAATGGAGTTTGTCTTTTGTCATGGAGAGGGATCTGCTCATTAACCTCTCAATTAAAAGTTATGCATTCAACTTCATGTTGACGCTGGGTAGCACTTTTGACAATTCTACTTCATAATCTTCTGACTAACTCTCAATGACATGGGACCTCAGTAGTTGTTGTGTTAGTTGACCTCTGTTTTTGTTGTGTTTTACAAGTTACTAAGTACTGTATATGAAATCATAAACTATTAAGCTCAACATTTAGCCATAGTTAATATTTCATCGACAAGAAACTTGACTTTAGGTGAGAGACTGGAGAGTGAAAAGGTTTTGGATCAAATTTAAGAGACTGTTCTCATTACATGCATTCAAATACTTAAAATTAGAATTTATTTCAAGTCATCCTAAGGTCATGTAAAGAAGAGGCAACGAGTAGACGTCGACTTTAGTAGTTCTTGTTTGTGTGTGTGCATGTGAGTTTATAGTGATTCTTTTTGTTTAACAGGTTGTATCCGGTGGGAACCACAGTGCAGCGTTATCCTATCAAAGATATTGTACTTCAGAATTACCACATACCTGCTGGGGTGAGTGATCAAACCGTGACTATTATTTTCGGTCAAATTCATATATATTCTCGTATCTGCACACATATTTGAACATTCAGTGCTATAAATTACTTCTGCTCCAGTTAATGACCATGAACTGTCCCTCAGACGATGGTCCAGGCCTGTCTTTACCCCATGGGACGGAGTTCAGAGGTGTTTGAGGATCCACTGCGCTTCAACCCTGGCCGATGGGGCAGCAGCAGAGGAGAGGGCCAGAGTGTGGAGGGGGCTGGGTTTCGCTCTCTAGCGTTTGGGTTTGGGGCGAGGCAGTGTGTTGGACGGAGGATTGCCGAGAATGAGATGCAGCTCTTGCTAATGCATGTGAGTTACTGAAGACGTTGGAAGGAGGATGAAGGAGTTGTTTAGATAAAAAACACTTTTTTCTTCAGTAAAAAAGACTTCATGTCAGATTTTTAATTAATACATTTTAAATCATACATGGTGGTTGATTCATTATTGCAATGCTAATGTAGGGGGTCATGCCCCCCTTCAAAGGTGAGTCAAGATAATCCAAGGAGCTGTGAGGTCATTACAAATAACAAAGTTCTTTCACAAATGTTTTATTAATTTTACTTTTTCTTGCATGTTTTAAGAGGACAGGAGAGTGGATAGAGTCGATAGTTATGATGGGAGATGAGAGGAGGGGATGGCTGAGGGTGGGAGTCAAAACCCTGGGACATCACTTAAATTGCTATCGCCTCCGTTTGTGGGATACACGATTTTGCCTCGGAGCTAAACTGGCACACCAAATTATAAGATTTTTTTTGGTATGGAATTTGTTATTTATTTATTTTCCTTGACCTCTTTGGGCCTGAAGCAAATACTTAAATACAACCGTGTGATCTGATATTGTTTCATCTAAAATGTTAGCCTGCTTTAAAGAAGAAGAGGAATATCTTGGTTCAGACTTTCACAATAGATTGCATACTCTATGCTTGTTATTGTACATCTTTAAATTACCTTGTTGAAGGTTAAAAGCGTCTTCACTAGTGCTTGACACGGTACATTTGTTGTACTGAAAGTAAATTCAGTATTCCGAAGAAAAAAAAAAAAAAAAAAAAACACATTTCAACGAAAGAAAAATGCTGATTCTATTTGACAAAAAATCAGGTGCAGTAAAATTTATTTGACAGTAAAGTATACAACTGTAATTTTCCTCAGTTGCCTTTAAACTGTTTTTAATTAAATAGCCGCTATGATCCTTTTCAACTATTATCTCTTCCTTCTCTTCCTTTCTATCTTCCTCTCCCTGTGCCCCCCTTATCAACCCCTCTCCTCCTACCCTGTCTAGATCCTGCTGAGCTTCCATCTCAGCGTATCGTCCTCCGAGGACATCAAAACCACATGCACCCTCATCCTCCAGCCTGAGACTCCGCCAAGGATCACTTTCAGAAAGCTCTGATGCACAAACACACAGACACGAATGCACAAAGACACACCATATACACACGCCATCACAGAGCTTTTTACTTGATTCTCCCCCTTGAATTTATGAAGCTGAATAATAAAGCAGCATTCGTTCTTTGTGTTGTCTTCAGTGTGACTGAATTTGCAAAAGCAACAATAAAACTTCTGTCCACCAGATAGTGCTAAATCTCATAACAACCTGTTCAACAAGATGTCACTCTCCACTCCCCACTGTTAGTCTCGGTCTGCTTCGTGGATCCAACAGGTTCGTCTGTTACTTTCTAAAGATTTCATTTTTGACAGCTTATTTCCTACTCTGACTGTGTGCTTTTTGTTAGCAGCAATCAAACCCACTGTGTTTCCTGCTGTTTTTTTAAGTGTTCATGAGTAAGTGAGTGAGTTTATAAGTAAGTGTTTATTTTTCTAACTTTTTTGAAAATGTTCCTGCTTCTTGTTTCTGTCATGTTGCAAGATAGCAATTGATCAATCTACAAGTTTCTCTTTTTCAAACTTCATAAAAGGGCTTCATTTGGTCTTGAAATCGGCAACTGGCTCAGTGTTTAAAATGAAGTGCTTGAAGGTGAAGGCTAAAGGTGAACGTTTTCATTTTCAAGCTGCTACTTGTCCTGTGTTCTGTTCTCTTCATTTCAAGTGATACAGATGTAAGTTCAATTAAATTATTGCACTCTGGTCTTTATAGTAAAAACAACCTTTACTCCAGTGCTGTAATAATAATTGCAGTGCTATTATATGATACTGGGTGTGTGTTACACAGAGCAGAGGGCTGCAGGGTAGATTATCATTTGTCAGCTCATGAGCAAAGGTCTGTTTGTCCTTCGGCTAACGATTTACACTCTCTGTCTACCCCTGGGTTGGTGTTTGACATTCTGCACATGGAAAGTGGATGGAGCTTCATGCTTTCAAATGTAAAGCCATGATGAAGTCCCATAATACATGCATCTTTCTAATGGCCAGCAGGGAGGGACTACAATGGTTGCATGAAGTCCAATTTTCTTTAAGTCTTCCAGTTGTACCTCTTACTTGATTTATTCTCTTAGTAAACATTTTCCTAATGAGCTAATGCTCTAAATTGATTATTATTATTTTTTTTTTTTTACAATAAAACATTAATTTAACATTTTATATTGTCATCCTATTTACAATTAAACATGATATAAAGAAGTTAAAACATTTAGGGTGTGATTGCCTTTAAACAATTTCCTACCTCAGAAATCCTTTTAATAAGGAAAGAGGCATGGTATTCATACCTACACTCTTGTCCATATATGGGCATTTTGGGCCCTTGAAAACTCAAGATAGTGTTGCCTAAGAATGCAAAAGTCAAGGCTTTGAGATGGCTCATGAATCCATAAAACTGTGTCACTGAGTTTTAGACAGATCATTTCTATGTTTCACCTTCTTTGTCAAGTCTCAGATTTCTATTAAATCACATCAGCACTCCACAGGTGAAAATAGGTGAATGCAAAATAAGTAAATCAATTTGATTTCAAATAGTTCAAACCTTCCTAAACCTAAACAATTACAAGATGCAACTATAGATGCACTGGTTATGAATATCAAGGCTGATACTCCTGCCTGAAATAACAATTTAGAAGAGTTTTGTTTCAGACACCAATTCCTGTACTTATTGCATTAGCACTGTTTCTTTATGTTTGCTTTTCTAATCAGCTATGAGATTGCTGTACTGAAATTGTTGTTAGAAGTCCCACTTCCCACTACTTATTGACAAATATTTTACAACCTGCATGAGGAAGATCATTGCCAGAGATTTGACTTATCATTCCCACTTAAAAACCCTCTGAATCAGCAGGTCGGTACACAAGCTTGTCAGCATCACATTGTGAGTACTGACATTGGTGTATGCCTCATTACTTATTGATGGACTGTTGTCTGTCAACATATCCCTGGCTGTAACTAATGGCTTACAATTAAATGTAAATACATAATCATAACTACTCTCATGTTCAGAAAGCACAGCAGGACTTCTGAACAAAGAGACATTTATGAATAATTTATTCACATCTTTTACTGCTGACCTGAATTATTTGTTAGAACATTGCATTAGAAACTAATTAAGTTTCTTGATTTTTGGGGAATTACTTCCTGTTGCTATGAGAAGAAAATAATCTTATAACTAAGTCCTAACATTATAGAGTAGCTTCAGAAAATTGAAAAGTGTTTTTTTCTGTACAAAAGATGAGTCACCAACTGTCTCCTCTCCTCCTGTCTCAGCAAATAATTTTCTATGATTTGGAAAGTGTAGCAAAGCTTTTCCATTCCTATTTTAAGGGGGTCAATGCGTCAAACTGTATCACAAAGTGCTTTTCTTGATAGTATAATAACATCAAAACTTTTAGTGTCATTACTTGAAGTGTTTTCCCTTTTGAAGCCCTGTCATGTAAGCGGCATCGATCTTTGATTAATCGAAAATCAGGTTTGTGTTGCTAGACGTGGCCTTACTCCAAATAGTACGAGTGGGAGGAGAGATGAGGGGGCAAGAGAGGGTCAAAGAGTCAAAATGAAAAAAAGAGCCTCAGTCAGGCATGCTCAGGTGACATAAGAATGACAAGTGCACAACCTGGGCACGTACAAGGATAAGAGGAAACCCAACATTGCAATTAAAATTATACATTTAAGTCCACAATACTCTTAAAAGTCCAATAGAGAAAGAGCCTATCTGATTTGTGGGTTTTGAAAATGGAAACATTTATTAAATCTGGTAAGTTGACTCTTTTTTTCCTTGTATTTTGTACGTTTTGTACATTATAACACTATAGCAATTTATTGAAATGCCAAAAGTGACTGTAGTGAATAATTTCCTTTTACAAATTTTGAAATTGATCTATTGTACAAATGAGCTTAGTGTGTATTGTTTTATGGTGGCTAATAATTCTTATAAAAATGTTCAAAGTGAGTGGTCCAATATTGATAATATGTTTGTATTGTTTAACTAACTGTGCGGGAATGAACCACTGTTTAATTTGTCGACTGCCATTTAACTTGGTGCAAAGTCAATAATGTGTTCATCTATCGATTACACGATGCACACTGACTTGCAAACATTAATGCAGGAATGTGACCCTGTACAAACAAGTCCCTCTAATCACCTGGTTCACCTCTCTTATCAGACAGAAAAGTGTGCATGCGCTGATATTGTGCAACTGTCTTTGACCTGATGTCTGTTTTATTTATAGCCAGCCTTCTAGTAATAGGTACCTGTATGTGTCTATGTGTGTGTGTGTGCGCATGTGTTTCTATGTGTACACCTTAGAGATGTGTCAGTGGAGGATCTCAGTGGGACACATAATGATGTGTGCAGCAGTGTAGCAGAACTAGGTCACAGGGAGGTGGAGACAGAGAAAAGGACAGGAAGAGAAAAAGAGAGAAAACACGGACAGCTACCTAATCAACAGGAAGCTGTGCATGTTGACACTATCCTGTCACCAGTTTCCCCTGCAGATTTCAAGCTCTGTTGTATCTACTTTTTTCTGAAGGTCTACAATGGGCTTTAAATTAATGGAAATCCATTAAAACATGACACCTATTGAAAGACACTGGTGAAAAGGTGGTGAAAAATAAATGATCCTACAAATGAACAAAAAATGTAGATTCCCAATCTTTTCCATAGGAATCTTTTTCCACATTCTTCCTCACCTCCTCTCTCCCTCCTCCATCCTCACGTCTTCATTCCTGTTGGGCTTTGAGCAGCGGCCTCTCACTTTATGTTTTTTCTCTCTGGTCTTCACTCTCTCCTCCCCTATAGAAAAAAACCTTGTAGGCATGATTGACTGTGACATCCTCTCAAATGCACGCTATTGTCCTGGCTCAGTCCTCAGCCATGTACAGTATCATGAAAGACACTGGTTTCTATCAATAGCTTTTACTGTCACATTGACTGTTTTAAAATGTCTTTTAGTTGCTGTCAAAAAATATGCCCCATAGGCCTCCTGCAGTGGTTTGGTTTTTTAAGTACCAACTCGTGTGACAGCTTATCACTACTGTAAGTCTGACATGCTGCTCTGATGTGTGTGTGTGTGTGTGTGTGTGTGTGTGTGTGTGTGTGTGTGTGTGTGTGTGTGTGTGTGTGTGTGTGTGTGTGTGTAAATCTGCTGTGGCAAGAACTATTTGCCCTTGTCATTAACACAGACATTACACTATTTTCTGTATTAATTTGATTTATATGCACATGTGAAGTTTGCGGTACAGTTTTCATGACCGGCTTCAACCCTGCTGACAACATTTCTCTGTCGCTCTAGCTCGCATCAGGCGCTACTCAGAAGCGATGACACTGCCGGACTCTTTCATCCAGCGCCAGCAGCTGGACGCCAGCATGGCTGACACCTTCCTGGAGCATCTCTGTCTGCTGGACATTGACCAGGAGCCAATCACAGCGCGGAACACCAGCATTATCTGCACCATAGGTAAGTGTTAGCAGCAGGTGCTAACAGTGAGTCTCAGTATCAAGTTTATGTTCTGCAGTCTGTTGTAAGTCATCACTGGCAGCCTGTTAGACTGGGTGCTGAGTGGCCTCCAGTGTGTTGGCAGGGTTTGATTTTTGACTGTGGCACTTTTTAGATGAGTTGATGAATTATTTATTTATTCATTTATTAATTATAAAACAAACATTTTTGTCAATCACCACATTCTTTTAGTTCACTTTCTTTCCAAAATGTCATCTCTATCACGTGTGTTCCTTTAAGGTCCTGCATCCCGATCAGTCCCAAAACTCCACGAGATGATCAAAGCAGGAATGAATATTGCTCGTCTAAATTTCTCTCATGGCTCACATGAAGTACGTACTGCACATGATCACAAAACTGTTTGTGTTAATTTTGTCTTTCAGTAAAGCACTGATTCACTGTCCATCTCCCTCCCTTATCTGTCAGTATCACGGTGAAACCATCAAAAACATCCGAGAGGCAGTGGAGACTGTAACCTCAGACCCCTTGTATTATCGGCCAGTTGCCATCGCCTTGGATACGAAGGGTCCAGAGATCCGGACTGGACTAGTGAAAGGGGTAAACATAATATCTTATATAGTAAAGTAAAGTAAAGTAAAATTCAAAGAAAACTGAATCTAACCGTCACATACAGTCAGGTGTAAGAGGGACTGAAAATCTGCTGACAGCAAAAGACTGCTTGCTGTCATCATTATTTTGTACAGATTGTTACCTACAAGATCTGGTTGTGTGTCTTCGTTTACTTCCTCTTCATCTGATTTTGACATTTGTTGTGCTAATATTGATTCATGCCAGTTGCTTAGCTGAACAAATTTCTCCAAGCTGTTGGAAACCTCTTCATGCTTTGATTAGCTTTCAGAATGCCCTGCATGATGTGTGAGATGAACATTGATGCTCGCTTGTTTTGTTCCTTGTCAAGTCTTTAAGCAGCTCTACTCAAAGAAAACGAAAAGCTAAAATCCATATAGACACGATATGTAACATTCGCTCGTTATCAATGAACTCTTGAAATTAAGCATGTGACATTTTTGTCATTGGTATTGGTAAGTCGTAGTTATTTAAGCTTATGATTCACTTAAATCAAAAAGGCCCAGCTACCCAACTAAACTGCAGGTTGTGGATTTAATTCAACAAATGGGCCGAGGTTCGCCCTGTACTTGAGAAACATATATGGTATGTCTTGTTTGTTTTTTTTGCACAAGCCCCTCTATGTTTATAGATAGAGGTGTTTTCATCCTAATATTACTTGTGCTCAGTATATATAATAAGCTGGCTGATGGTATGTTGAAATACTATTTTAAGAATAGTAGATTGAAATCATTCTGAAAAGAGATGCCTCATTTGCACCATAAGATTCACAGACAGATCCATTTTCTATGTAACAACCAGTGAGTACATTCAATGACTTTTTAAAAACCTGTGTGTTGACTTAAAATTCTATTTGATGCATGAACTTAGCTAAAGGTATGAGCTCATTCACTCCGTAGTCATTCCTTTAAATCCACTAATCATAGGACAAGTAATGATGGTGATCACATTGTTCTTGTCTCTCCACTGTGTCGTGTAGAAAGTAGAGGAGGAGGTGGAGCTTGAAAAGGGCAGCCGTGTCCGTGTGGTGACAGCAGAGAGTGACAAAGACAAGACAGACGGCAAGATTATCTGGGTGGACTATCCCAGTCTGCCCAAAGTCCTCAAGAAGGGAGGGATAATCTACATTGATGATGGCCTCATTGGACTCAAAGTTGTTGAAATAGGTAATATACACATTTATGGCACATCTTTCTAACTTTCCTTATTGATTTTCTTGTAAATATACAATCAATTTTGCAGTAAAGAATTAATATGAAAAATTCTATTCAACAGCATAAAACAAATACATACGCATACATGAGAACTGATTAAAAACTCTTTTACACCTTCTTACCTGGACACACATTATTAATAGTCCTTATTTCTATGTCTTTCTTCCATTATATCCTACTTACTCAGAACTACTAATTTTGTCAGCCTTTTGATTTATTGTCTTATTAAATCAATTCAGAGAACATGCTATTCAGTCACATAATTATCAACCCTTCCTTTCATTCTTAAAAGATTTTAAACAATATAACCTTGAAGCTGAACACCCTTTACATAAAAGATGGTTCCCTTGGAGCCTTTCAGTTGAACAAAATATGCTCCCCTATTATAGTAATAATGTAGTCTGGGTCATATCTCAGGCTCCCACACTGCTATAATTAATGGGTCACCATATTTACAGTCTCGGACTGCAATAAAATCCCTTTAAAACCTTCCGCCTATAAGAATGAAATGAAGTGTATTCATTTGTTTCCTACAGATCTTTGATATTACGCAGGTCTAATGCAAATATAAATGAATTCACTGAATGAAAACGTTTCCTCTTCTTTCTATATTTTTTTATTCTATGCCTGTAAAAGGAAATATTAAGGTTTAGATTAGAATGAGATTTTGTTTTGTTTATCCTCCAAAGAGTTTCTATGTCTCTGGAGACAATTACATTGACATCTTAATTTCCCCCTTCCCGGTAGGCTCTGACTGGGTGGATACAGAGGTGGAAGCTGGCGGGTTGCTGTGTAGTCGTAAAGGTGTTAACCTCCCCGACTGTGACCTGATAGGCCTTCAGGCGGTCAGTAAGCAAGATGAGGCCGACCTGAGGTTTGGGGTTGCTCAAGGGGTGGACATCGTGTTTGCCAGCTTCATTCGCTCTGCTGAGGATGTCAAGGATGTGCGGAGAATTCTGGGGGCACACGGGCGAGATATCAAAGTGATCAGCAAGGTGGAGAGCCGGCAGGGGGTTCATAAGTGAGTCCAGGAAAATGCTTCTAAATCAAGACCATTTAAGCAGATCTCTTTTATAGCTGTAGGCAGTGACAGTTTCATAATGAGGCTGTGACAGGACTTATAAACCCCCCCCCCCCACCCATATCTAAGATAAGCATTGTGTGCATATGAATCTGAATGAGTAAGAGCTGCCACTTAATATATCTGACACAATAAATGTTTCAGCTCTGGCACCCTCATTACTTACCTCTCACTCTCTGCTGCTGCTCGCTGACTAATGAGTGTTAAACTATGCCTCTAGCTTCAATGAATATTTGTGGATTGGCTCATACAGATTACATGTATGAAATAGATGATGTTGGATTTCGGTCACATTGCGGCATACTCAATATGTTTTCATCCACTAGAAGCAGTAACTAAATTCTATATCTGCAGATCAAAAGCTGCATTTGAATGGTTCCTGGATAACACACACACACACACACACACACACACACACACACACACACACACACACACACACACACACACATTGGTTTTCATTCATTGGTTTTGTTCTTCCTGGTTCTGCTTCCTGGTTTTCTACTCCAACTCCCTCCTCTTTTCCATCTACAAACTCTGAATCCTTCATCTCCTCATTTCCCCTCTCCCTAATCCCTTCATCAGTTTTGAGGAGATCCTGGCAGAGAGTGACGGTGTGATGGTTGCCAGGGGTGACCTAGGGATTGAGATCCCAGCAGAGAAAGTTTTTATTGCCCAGAAGATGATGATTGGTCGCTGTAACTCCGCTGGCAAGCCCGTCATCTGTGCAACACAGGTCAGGGATGCACAAACACACAGGCATTCACAGACAAGTACACACAGTAAAAGATGCAGATATGATAAAATATGCAAATGAAGACTCAAGCAACTGTGTAATTTATGCAAATGTCAAACGAGTCCAAGAAATATTAAAAAACCTTACAAGCACACATTAACCTCGTACTCCCACATAATGTGCTTACACAAACACACACTCACTTGTCCAATAAACTCATGATCAAAGACGCACACATTTCCCCTCTTTTACACTCCTCCTCAGTTGAAAACACACACCACATATGCACACCACATAGCACACACTCCTGCAGCCATGTTGAGTCACTGTGCTATATCGTGTTTATGCTACGGCCTCCTGACTCAGAGTGACAGTGTTACAACAGGTTTGCTTCTCCAGACCTGAGCCAACAAAACACACACACACACACACACACACACACACACACACACACACACACACACACACACACACACACATACACATGCTAATCAGCATTACTGAAGCAGCAGCTTCTTAACTACACAGATTCAGTCTCTCTGGCAAGGCTGCCAGCTATTCCATTTTCCAACAGTCTGCCAAGCTTATTGACTCATAACACTGGGTCTCAGGCATGCCAATACTGAGCAGACACAGTCATCGCCTGCCTCAGTCTAAATTATCTCTCATCTCTCCTCCACTACTACCCAACCATCCATAAAAAACATCCTTCCTATTGTTATTATCTCCCTAGACCGTTTATATTTGAGATGGACATACAGAAATGCCTTGCAGAGAGATGTTGAGAGAGTTGGTTGGGGTTAAATGTGAAGCTAATGTATTGTGTGTTGTGTAGATGCTGGAGAGTATGGTAGCCCACCCACGGCCAACCAGAGCGGAGGGCAGTGACGTAGCCAACGCTGTGCTGGATGGAGCCGACTGTGTAATGTTATCTGGGGAGACCGCCAAGGGACTGTTTCCAGTCGAGGCAGTCGCAATGATGCACTCGGTGTGTGTTTCTGCATGTGCATTATGTCCACTCTGTTACATCTGACTTAGTGGCCTATGATAACCCCTCACTCTCTCTGACTGTGTATGTCAGATTTGCAGGGAGGCAGAAGCAGCCATTTTCCACCAGCAGCTGTTTGAGGAACTGCGTCGTCTCACCCCTCTCTCCTCTGACCCCACGGAGGTCACAGCCATCGGAGCTGTAGAGTCCTCCTTCAAATGCTGCGCTGGGGCCATCATAGTCCTCACTACCAAGGGCAAGTGGGTATACCAAACCAAACACAAGCAAACATGGATATGGTTAAAGCAATAGTTAAAATGTTGGGAAACAGGCTTGTCTGCGATCGATGAATAATAATTTACAGACAGCAGCAGTTAGCTTAGCTATTGAGTAATCGTGTTGTTTTCTCTCTTATTAATTGTTTGATGAGGTTATGGATGCAATCTGATGTTTGTAAGAAAAATAACAGAGCTAAAGCCAGCAGCAGTCAGCTTATCTTGACACAAAGTCTGAAAAGGTTAGGCTCTGTCTAAAGGTCACAAAGTCCTTTTATCTAAGTTTTATCAACACATGATATCAAATTTGCTTAATTCAAAAAGAGACAGAAAAGCTGTTTTCAGTGCAAAACTACTTAAAGCAAAAAGGATGCTAGATGGAGCTATATTGTTTATCTTTCAAAAGCGCATCTATAAACTCAACCATCTATTTAAAAAAAACCCCAAGAATTTCAAAAATGTCTATTCACTATGTATTGTGACACTTATTAATGAAAATGTACTTTTGGGGTATGAAACAGTAGACTCATGGCTCCTGCATGAAAGTTAATTGCTTTTTATGCAAATCCACCACTCAATTTTACACTTCCTTACCTTTATCAGCATAAGAGCCATCATACTTTATATGATTGTAATTTCTCGGATACCAAGACTTAATCTTGGAAGAGCTAGATCTTTGTAAACATATCCCTGTGAGTTTGTCTTCTTCCTTCTGGACAGATGTACTAGCTTTTTCAAGGGTGGAATAACAGCTGTTATCTTTATATCCCAGAGTGTTACAACAGATTGAATGTTGTGTTACTTTTTCCTGCCTTAAAATCCTCAGGTCAGAGCTTTATACTGACTGCAGTGTTTACTGTGTTCGCCTCATGTTTTTTGTGTATTTATGTGGATTATGACAGCATGCTGCCTATGTAACTTCCCGGCAGTCCAAAACACACACACCTAAACATTTGTAAATACACAGGTACCGCTCAAAGGGGCTACAGAGACATGCTGAATATTTCAGAAGAAAAACATAACAAATACTAATTCGTCCATGCTACTTTATGCTATGGGACATGAAATGAAAGCCCATGCGAATCAGGTTGAGCTTTATTTTTGCAAAAAAAGCAAGACAGTCTACATACAACCATGCTTGCAGCCAGTGAGAATACTAGCTTGCGAATGTCATGTATAATGTTTACCTTGCTTTCATTTGACCAGCTTAAAAAGTACAGCTTAAACTGAACACCTCAATCCAAATATAACAGCAATCTATCAAAGGAAGTTTGTTATTAGGATAAAATAGGAATGTGACCTCTGCATTTAGATTTTAAGTTAACCCTTTACAGGGGCACTCATTGAAATATTTTGAAATTCAAAAATTCAGCCATGACAAAGTTACCATATTTGGTTCAAATGCCACAATAGCAGGATCAGTGACATAGGGTGATCTCTTCTGATTGGCTGAGTGGGATCACATGCTTCTCGACCTTACTGAGGTGCAAAAGGCATGCCATACGTAATGTTTGTGGAAATTACCAACAATAGTCATTTGCCCTTTAAAGGGTTAAGATATTGGTTATACATATACTTTTTTTTTTATTTTTATTTTTTTAACTCAATCACCTTTAAACAAGTAACAAGGGGATACAGTTCAGGAACAATTTCTTTATCTTATCTGGATATATAAGGAAATACAGTTTTTATGTGCCAACACTGATAATATATTTTCCATCCATCTGTCCTCCCCTCTCACAAGGTCGGCACACCTCTTGTCCAGGTACCGCCCACGCTGTCCCATTGTTGCTATCACCAGAAGCCCCCAGGTACAGTCAGCCTCTGGGAAACAGCATCAGTGCAGTTTGTCTTGCTTCAAAAGCAAAGATTGTCTAGGACTCACACTTTTCAAGCAATAAAAAAACATTGGTCTCTCTGACTGAATTAATTCATGTGTGATATTGTACTGGAGTTTATTTTTGTAATGTGAGTTAAGATCGCCGTCCACATGTTCCATACTCAGGGTCAGATATAGAGCAACACATTTGGACCATGCGGACATTTTTAGCATATGGCTGCATCTGGGCTTTGCACTGTAACCAAGGCCAAAGTTCTACTTAGTTACTGTTTAAATAGATTTACAGTTTTACACAATCTATATTCTCTTGAATCAATTATATCAATAACCAAGAGGAAGTGTTTTCATATAAAAAAAATAAATGGACTAAGGACTGAACCCTGTGGTATGCCACAAGTCAGCTCAGAAAATGATTTTGGAGTTTGTTGACACATAAACGGGGCTTTAACCATAGAACCAGGCTAGAGCTCATTTGTGTATTTGTCCAGCAATGGCAGGCTAATGTTATTTTACAACACACATTACATAAATTCTCAGCCTTCACAGTCTTTGTCGTCTTCACCAGGTGGCCCGTCAGTCTCAGCTGTTGAGAGGAGTGTTCCCTGTCCTCTTCCACCCCCTGCCTGCTCCTGTCTGGGCCGATGATGTAGACAACAGGGTCAACTTTGGCATGGACATAGGTCAGTGTGTGTGTGTGTGTGAACTGCTTGTCTGTCTCCATTATGCTGCTCATTTATGAAGTATCTTACTCAAACGCTCCTCTCATTTTATCGTTCCTTCTCCTTATCAGGAAAAGCAAGAGGATTCTTCAAGTCAGGCGACATGGTGATTGTGGTGACAGGCTGGATTCCAGGGTCTGGTCACACTAACATAATGAGAGCTGTCAATGTACCATAAATACCTTGACTCTAAATCTGCCAGTGTTAAAGCCTCTTATTAATGCCTATTCTTATAAATTGGACACAAAACCTGAGCTCTATTTACTACTGTCAAATATTTTAACAGAAGCATTTTGTCAGCATTACAAGTATTATTGAAACTCAAGGTATGGTGAGGAAACTAATCCCACATAAATATTGAATTTGTGTTTAAATGTATTGAAAGTAATGACTCCCTCAAAATAAAACTTGAACTATTAACTTTAATATTAACTAATCAAGCCACAGAAAGCCTCTTATTTTCATATGCCTCTTTGTATGCCACTGTTAAAGAATATCATTACTGGAAGCTTTAGTTGAATTCGCAGATACGGCTTTCTGTCCCATCCTAAGTTCATCTGTCAGGCTTTGTTTCAATTGGCCGTTACCATATAAGCTTTGTCGTTGTCGATGCTGATATGATGGTGAGTAATGAACTACACCCTCTTGTCCACAGAGACAATCCAGATGCCGTCATCTGACTACTTTTCTCTCATAAACTAATTATATCTGCTTTGTATTGTGCTTTCTCCTTCTTGATAATCTTTATTGTTATGGCCTTGTTTTTTTTTATTAAGTCTTCATCCTTTTCCCAGATCTAATGCTCCTTAAATGTTTTGCCTTTGGGGTTGAATTTCTCTTTATCCACATTCACATCCAGAAAAAAGAGCTTATGTGGGTTTAGTTTCTCTTTCAAACTGATTTAGACTATAGGCACATTGAGACTCAACAAAAGTCCTTCAATGAAAATACATATACATACACATTTTGACAAAATTAACCCTGTTAGTGTTTTACTTCCAATTTTTATTTTAATGATTGACATAAATGGAGCATTCATATGTTGCTTTATTTTATACTTGTCTAAAGCAATATATCATATCCACAAAGATGTTGATATCTTAGCATCATTTTCCTGTGCCGAAGAAAACTTTGCATGAGCTCTTAAAACTTCAATTGCTTATTTTACTTATGAAGTAGATAATTACAACCTTTAAAAGACATGCTTAATCCTAGAATTTAGTAAAATAAAATATATATATATATATATATATAAAGAAAATATAGTTTCCACTGTGATGAAGCAGAATGAAAATTAGAATTGGGATTTGAATAAGAAAAGGTTGTCAGACATGAAATTAATAAGCAAAATTACATTATCTAACATAAAGTTAGTGAAGTATACCTGAAATGTTTCAAAAAAGGAAAGAAAACTATTCAGCTTAAATTTCTAATTAAATACTTTTATTAATGTACTTGCAGTGTCTCTTCTTTGGAGAAATAACGAGCAGGTCATACTGGGTTTTTTTTTTTTTTACGACAGAGACTATATTTCTCTGGGTGAATAGGTTATGACAGAAATATTTTCCACAGGTAAAATTCTACGTTATAAAGCTCTCTTCTTCTCTTTTCGATGTGTAAATAAAGTTTCATCATCAAACTCTCCATCACGCGCTCCCTTATTTTATTGGTGAGAGAGGATGACGCGCGAGCTGTACCTGCGAGGGATGCGTGCGTCTTGCCGGCCGGGCGTGCAGCCTTGGGGGACGTATGATGGGGATGCGGATGCCATAGCAACAGGGCGATTAGATTCAAACCTTTGTATGGCCATTTATTTATTTAATATTCCATTTGCATGCGCCGCGCGCCTCTGTGACCGTACTGATTCGACCTCTGTGTGTGAGCGAGGAGTGTTGCAGCTTCATACTGGAGTCTGACCAGTGTAGCAACCTTAAACGCTCAACAAGTTGTTTTATTTTTTTAAGGAGGCACGAGGAATCATCAGATTGCGAGGTTCTACTTGGAGCAGCTTATTCTTCTATAGAGAAATAGAGCCAAAATAGAGCCTATTCTTCTGTCCTGCGAAAGGGAAGAAAGGACACCGCTATACGAGACAATGTCATTTAAAGTCGGCAGAAGTGGGATTACATGCCAGCTGCGAGAGTTGATTTGGGGCGTCAATTTAAACACCTGATCAAGTTATTTCCGGCTTCATTTTTACGAAACAGCGCCTATTGTAGAGCTGTCTTCTTTGGCTGTCTGAGCTCTTCAGTCACGGACAGGCGCTTCTTCCATCATGACTGTTTTTTCCATTCGGGGACTCAAAATGAAAATGTGCCGTGGAGTCTGTAAAAAACATGGGATAGATTTGGCGTAATGTGACTTGTTTCAGGCGTGTTGTATGTCCCTGTCGATCTGTTTTTCTGTGTGCGTGTTTCCATCGCGTGTCAGAATGAATCAGTGCGCCTCGGAGTGTGAGCGCCCGCGTGTGCCATTATGTGCGTCCCTTATGTCCATTAACTCCTCTTCCCTTATGACAAAGGATCAAGTGTCCTTGTCATTCATCCGCGGATGAATGCACTCTGCCACTTTACCGCTCAAATAATCTCCTGCATGATGATGTGTGTAGAAAATCTCAAAACTGGATGAGCGGACTGGCCACAGAGGCGACAAAGGCAGGACACTTACGACAAATGAGCGGTGAGCTTTATTATCTACCAAAGACCGGGGATCTGGTGCCAGTATGACCGGCGTCGGAGCGCTGACGGCGGCTGTAAAAAGGAAAGGGAGGGCCTCTGAAGGAGAGAAACGTTTCAAGGACGTGGAAGGAGGACAACATCTGTAGAAGAGAAACATCTGTAAGGAAACGGGGCTGTTTAAGAAAAGAAGGGAAAAGAAGCTGCTGGGTGAATGATTTAATGTCTGGATGGAGCTATTTCCAAGGGCACTGAGGTAAGCATGGCCACATCAGCGGAGAGAGGGCGGAGGTGCGAGCTGTCAGCTCCAGGAGAATGACTCCAGACAGAGACCACTTTCTTTAAGCTTTTACAATTTAACATTCAGACTGATGTTGACACTCTCACATTTGTAATTTAGACAGGTTGATACAGTAAACATACAGTAAACAGTTACGTTCCTAGAAGGGGAGTCACAGGTTACTTTATATTCACCCTATTCTCACCCTCCTCCTACTCCTTGAGCTGGGATGGATGGAGTTGCTGGAGGTGTAGGTACCCCCTGTAGTGCAGGGGGGTCTGGGGGTGACAGCCTCCCCAGACGAGGGGACTCAAAGCGGCGCAGCAAAGGCAGCCTGCCCTCCCCAGGCTACAGGTTGTCCCAGGCCTCTCTAGAGGGGGAGAAAGGCTCCTTTGGGGGAGACAGCTCCTCCTTATGTGGACGTGGCCGCCGCCTCTCCATCATGAGCTCATCTACCCGGGACAGCCTTCCTTTCCGAACAGCAGGAACCCCAACAACCCCAGTGCCCCTGCCACCTCCACCCAGCTCCTCCTGCTCCACCACAGCCCATCCTCCACCTCCTCGCTCAGTGGGCTTTGCTGCCTCCCGCGCCGCCCTGACTTCCACCTCCTCCACTGGGACAGGAGTGATGGTGGTGGCTACTGGTCCAGAGACCACAACCAGCACGGCATGCAACACCACAGCAGGGACCCCTGAAATGATGGGGGTGTTTGGGATGGGGCTGGATGGGGAGGACTATAGTGCCTCCAACCAGAGCACCTTCATCCAGAGGCAGTTTGGAGCCATGCTGCAGCCAGGGGTCAACAAGTTCAGTTTGCGCATGTTTGGATCCCACAAGGCTGTGGCTCTGGAGCAGGAGAGACTGAAATCAGCAGGGTCATGGATCATACACCCCTACAGTGACTTCAGGTATGGAGTCCCACACAAACACAAACACACACACACACACACACACACACACACACACACACACACACACACACACACACACACACACACACACACAGCTGTCTCTTCATTAAGCCTGTCACACTGATGTTGGTTGGTTGTAGACACATAATGTTCTTTTAGCTGAAATATGGGTGAAAGCAATGTGGAATTCAGCTCACTTTAGCGAGTTCACTTGATGAAAATTGACAAAAATGAACGAAGTGGGAGACAGCAACCTTAACGGGGTAAGAGGGCGGAGGACATTTGGAAGGAAACAGAAACATGCAGCAGGGTAAAAGTATATTGCTGGAGACCAAACAAAGGAGTATACAACGCTCTGTAAGGGTTGGAGAACATCAAAGATGGAATGGGAGAATGAGTCTCTATAGGCAAAATAAGCAGAGGATGTTTGATGAACTAAAAAGTTGAATGAAAAAAGGGAGTGGATGAAAAGTCCTTGGGAGCGTGACAAAAGCAGTGAGAGAGAGAAAGGTGGGTGTGCCTCCGTAATGGACATCATGCAGCAGTGTTACACAGCTAAATGTTTTAAATGAAGTGATTATAAATACTTAGTGTAGCTTCAGTTTCCAGTAGAAAGAGTTTCGGAGTCAGGGTGAGAATATGCAAATAGAGAGGACAAATTTAGCCACAAGGAGTGTGGCTGATGAGTAAGCAGTGAGAGATGCCTTCCATGTCAATTAGGGAAAATGTTAAGTTTGTTTTAATTTGAACAGAGGATGAACTCAGCATACACACCCCTGCTGTTGCAAGGATTTGTCCAGTCAAATGATAAGCACAACAATGAATCACACCTGTGGGGACAAAGACGAATTGACTATTGACCTTTTGTCATTTTTGGTGGGTTTTTTTAAGTGAATGTTGTCCAATGATGATAAAAAAAACCCCCAACTTGTTAGGCATTTGTCATGGTAAATTTTCCCTTTGGCTTACTTGTTTTAATGGATGTGAGTAGGGGAGGAAAAAATGCTACACATCTTATGTAAAAACAAATGACTTTAAAATGCACTTGTTGACCGGTAAAGTTTTTGTTGTCATGGTTTTCATTGGTTTATTTAGAGACAAATAAACTCCAAAAATGTGCAGGTGGGCAGCATCCATAAACTCCAGACAGACTGTAGCAACAATGGATGACTTGATCCCCAAGGCTCCTGGCCCACTTATGTACACACACCTACACACACACACACACACACACACACACACACACACACACACACACACACACACACACACACACACACACACACACACACACACACACACACACACACACACACACACCGGATTGAAACACAGCCGTTTCTTATTGTCTGTCAATTTGATGATCACTCACAAGTGCTGCGTATGAGAAGAAGGTACAGTGAATGAGGTCATTGAAAAATAGGTGAATGAGTGTATGCATAAATAAAATTCCTCATTGAATCTCAGCCTGTCCGCCACTTACTGATAGCCAAGATAGCTAAAAAATGTATTACAGTCCTAATTATCATGTCAGAGAATAACAATTGAATTGTCATTAAATGATGTATGGCATACTTAAATTATGCAGTTAAGTATGTATAATGCATAATTTAGCAATTTAACTTTTCAGTTAAGCACCTGTATACTTTGGAGCAGCTTCTGAAGGGGAACATAGTGACTGAGAGAAAAAGACAAATTACTTCTAAAGCCCCTTAATATGTTTTTGTCCCATCATTGACCTTGAGTGAAACTTCATGTGAACTAATGTGTATTAATATAAGTCTGTTTCATTACTGGGTAAAAACTCATAAATATACATTTAAAGAAAATGCTTGACATGCAACTTAAAAAAAATAAATATATATATCCTGATTTATTTTCAATTAACTCCTAATGGGCTATAATTAAAAAATAAATATTGCAATACTGTTTTAAGAAAGACATTAAACTTGCCATTTATGTCACAAGTTTACGAGAAAATCTTGACAAAAGTATACATTCAAAGAGAAAAGTTCCACACTGGAGCAACAAGAGGCATCCAGAGTGGAAGAATTTAGCTGTCACCACTGAGGAGTCGTACAGCTACAGGGCGGGTGACATAACACATATAGGAACAGAGATTGATTATGTAATTGTCAGATGCTGTTGTGCTTGTTTGTCTCGGCCTCAATTAAAGTAGATTTTGTGTTTAGTTTGACAACAGCTGAGCAGGTAGATGCAGGTCAGTTCTCTTGCAACACCTCTTAATGTTCAAAGTGGAATTCTGATGAGACTATGGAAAACCACGCTGATTGCATTTGCAATTTCTTGTGTGTGTGTGTGTGTGTGTGTATGAGTGTTTGCACCTGAACCCCCACACATCCAAGAGCTGTGTGAATCCACAGTTAAAATGTGGGATAAGATGTCTGTCTCTTGCCTGTTTTGTTTTGAGCTTGTTTAGTGATAAACTGACCTTGAATTAGCGGTTAAATGTCAGCAACCACAGAAGAATCTAGTTCACAGAGGTGGACTAAAGTGCATTGACGTGTTTAACAATCAATTACATGCATTACTCTGCAAGAAAAACACTAACAGGGTCATTAACCTCTTTTAAAATGTAAATGGGTAAATGTTTGGTGTGCAATTCTAATCCATTACACTTTCTGCCAAATTCAGTGAATATCTCTTCAATGTCGTCTAACTGAGTCATAGCAACAGGTGGCATTGTTTTATGCTAGCTACTCCCTCACTTCAACATTCTTATATGTAAATATTCAACATCCTTACATAATATATAATTTAATGACAAAAATACTGACATTTTGTAGCGTGGCATGATTTTACCAAGTGTAGCTTCAAGGTCAGGGATAAATCGACAGCCTCTTTCTAGGGCTACAGATTCTGTGTTGCTGTAAATAATCCCTGTATTTATTGCCAGTGATTATGAAGTGACACATCTGCTAGTATAAGTGACAAAATCAGACAGAAGTGTGTGTGTCGGTGTCTGTGTGTGTAGCAGAATGATGACTCATACTTAATCTTCATCAGTCTAGCGGTAGCGTCACATCATGAGGTTGTGTTACTAAATTAGCGCTCAATAGGAATCGACCACAGAGCTGGAGTGTACTTTCTCACAGAGCCAGAGTGAAGAGAGAAAGAGATTGTATGCAGGGATGAGCGAGTCATTGATCCGGGTTGAGGTGGAAGAAAGATTACAGGAATCGTCTCCAGATGATTGGATCGCGTCTTCTGTCATACTTTAATCTCTCACAATATCTCAATGACTGTGGCTACATACGTCATCCTGTAATGCCCCCCAGCATGAAATATTCCCAAGGTTAACTTTTATTTGCTTCCCCATTGTCTGTCTCTCTTTCTTAACTTAATTCTGCTCTAATTTTTTATTTTAAGTGTAAAGGATGCTCCCAATATCACCTTTGCCTTTGCCTTGAGCATTTGCAAAGGATCAAACTGAATCATTCATATGTACCAGTCCTGCACTTGGACAAGGTTACAAAGAAGTTTTTGCACTTGTAAGTGTCCTGGATGATCTCAAAGTTATCAAAGTCAAAGTCTGGCCCCAAGAGGGAAAAGGAACCATATATTGAAAGTTAACATTTTATTTGTTTAAAGAAAAGTAAATGTTAAAAGGATAAGCTGAAAGAATGATGTGGCTGGTTGCAGAAGAAGTGAAAGTGGGGTCTTAAAATGTTCTAACATTTGCATTTGAAATTGTCCTTTAAAGGTCATTTCATTCATTTCCAAAAAAGCAATTTAGTCTTCAAGGAAAATACCAACCCAGCTGATATGACATGTTGCAATTCATCTTCCAATGATCTCCATATTTATTTTTCTCTTTCTTAAATCTATGAAAAATAACTCTGATTAAGTCATCAAGGTTATCCCAGAATGGGCATGATAGATGACCCGACGAGCCGTTGAGAAGGGAACCAGCACCAGAAAGCAAACAGCTCAGACTTAAACTGAGGGTGGCTATGAAAACACATAATGAAGATGTTTCAAGGATGATTTGTTTGAGACCCTATACAGTAACTATAGACATCTCTGCCTCTCCTTTTTTTAGTCTATCACAATTTTTGTTTTGTTTTCTTATACCCTTTTAGAGTTCTAAAGTCCACCCATGATTTATTACATTTTTTTCAACAGAGAGCAACTACTCCGTTTCCTTTGTGCATTCTAATGTGCAATCAATGTGTAACACTGAAATGTCCCTGTATCCTGCAGGCCGTTTCCAAAAAACGCCTTAAACCTGCATTTGTTCTAACAGACTCCACTAGTTTTATAAAGAAATCCAATTGCTTTACTTTCAGGAACAAGCCATTTCCTTTTTGTGTTCTATGGACCTGTATTAGATTAAGCAGGGTAGGCTTAAAGTTACCTTCCTTGGGATGGAAGTATTTGAAGTCCAACGACAGTGGCCTTTCAGTCAGAACGGGGGAATTGAAAGTTTTAGCCTCCATGCTTTGATAGCATCCCTTATGGCTCCTTAAAAACAAGATGGAGACAGAAAAAATGTTAAATGAAGGATTTTATCTGAGTTGAACATGACTCTTTCTGTCTGTCTAGGTTCTACTGGGACCTGTTGATGTTAATGTTGATGATGGGGAACTTGATCATCCTTCCAGTAGGCATCACTTTTTTTAGAGACGAGAACACACCGTCGTGGATAATATTCAACGTGGTCTCTGACACTCTCTTCATGGTCGATCTGGTTTTAAACTTCAGGACTGGGATCATAAAGGAGGACAACACTGAGATATTACTGGACCCAAGGTGAGCAGAGACATTTCTTCATGTATATGTCTTACATGATAGGGCATTGGTAATGTGTTGTGTGTAGGATATACTGAAGAATATCAATACAGCTACTGTATCGACAAGCATTTCAAATTGTGCCTCTGACCTTCTGCTGGATTCGTTCAGACAATGAGTCATGTTTAAAGGGGACGTCCAGCCTTTGGCAGAGTTGCAGTTCACATTCCAGTTTTGTTCCTGTTGAATACTGATTTAAATGTTTTCATGTCAGCCAAATGTAAGCTCTTTTCTCTCACTCAGGGCGATTCGTCAGAAGTACCTGAAGACCTGGTTTCTTGTAGACTTTGTGTCATCCATTCCAGTGGACTACATCTTTCTCATGGTGGACAGTCTGGACTCTGAGGTCTACAGGACAGCCAGGGCACTGCGCATTGTCCGCTTTACCAAAATCCTGAGCTTGCTTCGACTGCTTCGCTTGTCCAGACTCATTCGTTACATCCACCAATGGGAAGAGGTGAGAGACAGAAAATAGAAAATCAGAACTCAAAAAGGAAATAGAGAACAAGAACAAATGAAAGAAAGAACAAATCTTTCTTTCACAATTTGTGGAGATAAAATAAAGGAATAAGTTACTTTAGCAGATGGCTGTTCCGTCATGAGCCCGGGTCTGCTGAAGATTTCTGCCTGTTAAAAGGAAGTTTTTTCTTGCCACGCTATGACGGATTAAGATGGGCTCTTGTAATATAGCCATCAGTAAGGTCCTTTACCTGCTTTTTGTAAACATAACGATGAGCATGGTCTTGTTGCCTGCTCTTTTGTTAATGTTAACAGACAAACAGTAAGGTCCTTTACCTGCTTTTGTAAAGTGTCTTGAGATAACGCCTGTTATGAATTGACGCTATATAAATAAAGATTGATTGATTGATTGATTGACTTACTCTATCTACTTATCCATTATTTGCCTCTCTCCTGTATCCTTGCTTTCTTCTGGCTCATTCCTTCTGCTCTTCCTCAGATCTTTCACATGACCTATGACCTTGCCAGTGCCATGGTGAGGATTGTTAACCTCATTGGTATGATGCTGCTGCTGTGCCACTGGGATGGCTGTTTACAGTTTCTGGTACCCATGCTGCAGGACTTCCCTCCTGACTGCTGGGTCTCCAAGAACCTGATGGTGGTAAGTTCTCAAACTCGCAATCTGCACAATAAAATGATTAAGTTTTTTTGCCAAAATGTTGAACATCAATAGTTAAAAACACGCTGATTAGTATCCCTTGTTTCCATCATGTTGAATGGAGCAGGATATGTTAGATTGCCTTGAGGGAATATCTTCATCCTTATCGTTAGTACGAATTCATCTTGATGATTTGGTGTATAAATCTTTTAATTGTGTCAACCATCTAAGAGTAATTCTTCTTTTAGGTTTGTAAAGCTCTAATACATACAGTATGTGTAGGAGACCTCGAAGCAGCTGAGTTATATTTGGATTGGAGCCAAGTGTTTGTTGTGAGCTGAAAAGGAACTGTGACTCTGAGACTGAAGAAATGTACATGTCTGAGATTTACAAGTCAAGCTAATATATTGTTTCTATTGAAAGTGTAACCAGATGGAAAAGAATGTATAGACTGTACCTTCTAGCAGAATATAAGCAGCACTGCACTGTGTAGATGAATACTTTGCCAACGATTGTAAGATCTTGGTCAGCATGGGTCAGCGACTTGTCAGCCATGGGTATTCTGTTCTGTTGTTTGACCATGGCCAAATAAATCTAAGATAATCCACAGTCAGTTTCACGTTTCCCTTATCGCACAATACTACAGAACAAATCTACTTGGAATCAAGGATGAACGAATAATGTTGTTTTAAGGTCAAATATATAAAGAATACCTCATCAAAAATGATGCCAACTGTGATTTCACGGTGGAAATTGTCTCCTTGCTCCAATCAAGAACCTGGTTAGTCTACAGTAGTAAGATGTGTCTACTAACGGTTGTGTTCCAAGGTGTTACGTCCCACCAGTAAATGCTTGTTGAGCATGTCTCCTTTAATGAAGTTATAGTGAATTTTTCGAGGCCTATATTTTCTTTATTATTTTAATACACTAAAATATACCCCCTCATATAACCCTGTTCTGTTGGAAAGATGGGGCTAGATGTTAACTGCAGATGCATTTTTTTTGTGTGCAGAGAAAAAAAAAAAAGGTGACATTCAGTTTTAGATGAAAGTACTATCTCAGTTTGTTTGAACAAGGTGCAAAACATTTATTTCACATCAATGTGAAGCAGTGATTCAGACAGGCTCTGTGTTTGGTTATCTGTGTATGTTCAGACCGAGATCGTTTATCAGATTCCACATTGTTTGCTGCTTATCTGTGTTCATTGGCTCCTGTAGCAACATGTCCAGTTGGAATTCAATTGACAATCATCATCATTATCATAATCACAAAAATAAAAAGATTTTCCAATTAAAAAATCTCAACAGAGATCATGTAGAGGTGTGAACACACACACAGACGAAGGCCTGGGGAGCTGCTCACGCGTGAGCTGGCACAAAGACAGATGAATGCTCACAGATACACAGTTGTATGAATAGCTGAGTCATGTCAGCAGTTGCCCGGGTGATTGTTGCTAGGAAGGCAGATGCTGGGATCTTCCCTAGAGTAAGTTCCCTCATCTGTTGGACCATTAACATCTTTGTTAATTGGACTCACTCACACAGCACCTAAAAACAGGAACACATGCACACACAGGTTGATCTTTTATGTATTCAGTGATGCATTTGAACTACATTTTACTGCCAGTGTTATATTAACTTTCTTCTGATTTGCAGCTGGGTTTTGACAGTTAAATTACTCTATTGTTACATGTTATGAGGTTGAGAACCTCTTAGGGGAAACAGTCAATTTAACCTGACTGAAATACTGTAAGAACAGTTCAATATTGCAGTACCTTTTAATTAACACTTGAAACTTGTTTTAATCCTCATGTCACCATCTCTGTCTGCCTCTCACGCACAGAATGACACATGGGGTGTGCAGTACTCCTATGCTTTGTTCAAAGCCATGAGCCACATGTTGTGTATCGGATATGGTGCCCAGGCTCCAGAAGGCATGACTGACGTGTGGCTGACCATGCTCAGTATGATCGTAGGGGCCACCTGCTATGCCATGTTCATCGGCCACGCCACTGCTCTGATTCAGTCACTGGATTCCTCCCGGCGACAGTACCAGGAGAAGGTAAAACTTGACATTCATCCATCTGTACTGAGTCTGTCTCTCCATGTTGTACACCTTTAGGAATAAAATTTGATCCTATTGACTTTTTTCAATCAAGCATAAAATCTTTGTGTTTGCTCATCTGGAATTAATGAATTATCTCTTCTCGCTCAATGTAGCGGTCATTTCTTATCAAAACTGTGACTGAATATTTTCTGTAATAGACAAATCTAGACCTATCAGAGTTGGGCTTATAGGATAAAATAAACCCTAGGGTAATGAGATGAGTAATGGAATAGGACAGAAAAATCTCTTTTACTTTGACATGCCGTTTTCTTTTTTAATTAGAATTTATTCTGGTGAATCTTCTGCAAGCAAACACACAAAAGTCACATCATTTAAAGAAACAAGAATGTTCCATGTCATGTACACTATAACGTAACCTAATGATCTAAAAAATCTTTATCCATATTAATATTTCATAATATGGAGCACTGAATAGGCGAGTTAGGGATTAATTGCAGATGCAGTTGTATAAACATAGCCCATTGTTTTTAACAAGGGTCATATGGACAAGTTGCATTGTTTAAAGCAGAAGAAAGGATTGGGAACCAGTGGATTTTTTTATTTATCTAACGCGACTGTTTGCAAATCTCTGAACCGTACGTGTGTGTTATTGCAGTACAAGCAGGTGGAGCAGTACATGTCATTCCATAAACTCCCTGCTGATGTTCGTCAAAAGATCCACGAGTACTATGAGCACCGCTTCCAGGGGAAAATGTTTGATGAGGAGAACATTCTGGGAGAACTCAGTGAGCCTCTTAAAGAGGTAATACATTCACCTTACACCCACATATGCACTCATAAAACTGCAAATATCTGTGAATTTCTCTTTAAATCTTCTATTCTCTTTTAATCTGTTCTTTCTCATTATCTAGGAGATAGTCAGCTTTAACTGCCGCAGCTTAGTGGCTAACATGCCGCTGTTTGCAAACGCTGATCCCAACTTTGTGACTGCCGTGCTGACCAAACTTCGCTTTGAAGTGTTCCAGCCTGCAGATTTTATCATCCGTGAAGGCACAGTGGGAAGGAAAATGTACTTCATCCAACATGGACGAGTCGGTGTTCTTACTCGTGGCAACAAGGAAACCAAATTGAGTGACGGCTCTTACTTTGGAGGTGAAAACATGCCGCATTGTATTGATGTACAAGTTGCTAAAGAAAGTATATCATAAGAAGATAAGGGTGGATGTTTATGCATGTACAGTGTGGGGTCAGTTATATCACAGCCCTTCTGACTGCCTTTTCTGTTGTTCCTCTTTTCTTCTTCGATTGTCTTTCCTCCCATATTCAGAGATCTGTTTGCTGACTCGTGGACGGAGAACAGCCAGTGTTCGTGCAGATACATATTGTCGTCTGTACTCTCTCAGTGTGGACAGCTTTAATGAGGTGTTGGAGGAACATCCTATGATGCGACGTGCTTTTGAAACTGTCGCTGTTGACCGCTTGGACCGTATTGGTAAGGAGGAGCAACAGAAATGTTCTCAACATCTTGTCAATGCAATCTCTTGCTGTTTTCTATCTAGTGTTCAATTCTACAATGAACTTGACAAAAAGCATCTGTTACTTTAAGTCCTAGGAGCTTTCTTAAAAGGCCCAAAAGACTGCTTTATGTTGTCTGTCTTTACTTCCAGTCCTTAGGTAATTTTTTTGTTATCTTCTCTTTTTTCTCTACAGGGAGGAAGAACTCTGTGCTCTTGCGAAAGTCCTCCCAGGCTGGTTCTTTGGGGGGCAGCATAGGTCGTGGTGGAGGCCGGGGTGGAGGGGGTCCAGGAGCTGGAGGAGGCCTTGCAGCAGGAAGTCTTGGCTCATGTGATAGCATGCTGGTGCAACAGATTGTCAAACACGACAGCATGCCTGCCATGCAGGATGCAATTGCAGCTGCCACCGCTGCAGGAAGAGGTGGAGTCATGGGAGGAAGTGGCACTGTGTCTCCTCGACCCCGCCCTGTCATTTGGGCACCACTGGTTCATGCCCCCCTGCAGACAGCTGCTGCCACAAGTAATGTAGCCATCACACTCATGCACCAGCAGCAACAACAGCAGCTCCAGCAGTTGCAGCAGCAGCATGCACTTGGAGGTGCTTTCTTCCTGCCTTCTCCTCTTATCTCCCCCTCTCCCTCCTCCACTTTCCCCCTTACTCCTCCTCGTGCCCCTGTGTTACAGCCGCTCCGCCCTTCTGTGAGCTCTCTAATCGGGATGATGGCAATTGGTGGGATGGGTGGTTTGTCCCCGAGAGGATTTCCTCTCTCTCCATCTACCCTGGGGCTTTCTGGTGGGGTCACATCACCCCCTATTGCTAAGACTCCACCCATGCCAGCCTCCTCAGTCCCAACTTCGGTCCAACAGGGTAGGACTCTTCATTACAGCCTCCGCCTCCAGGCTGATAATCCTACAGGGATTGCTGGACCACTGGGAACCACATCAGGTGGAGGGCCACCAATTCCACCTCTCCACAAGGCACAGACCACAAACCCCCCTGCTGCTTCTGGTGTCCCTGTAGAAGGTAGCATCTCTGTGACAAGCCAGCAGGGAGCAAAAGAAGCTCTCTTACGTCATGGAGGAAACAGCTCTCAGGGTCTGCCAGCACTGGGCAGACTCACCCAAGAAGCCAGGCTGCTGTCTGCTTCACAGCCCACTCTGCCTCACCGCTCCTGGGCTGGGCTGCAGCCTCACCCGCCCCTTCACAGGAAGGCCTCTGGGGGGAATTTGCTTGCAGCTCCCTTTCTGGCAGGGCAGTTAGCCAGGGGAAGCAGTGCGGGAATGCTGACATCTAACAATCCGGTTCAGCTAGTTACAAACGTACCATTTAATGCACAACCACAGGCCACAGTGCCAGTCCCGTCCACTTTAGCAAAGGTTATCTCTGCAAACACCAGCACATACACACAATCTGCCTCTCATACTGCATCTGTACCCATACCTATAGCTGCACATCTGCCTTCCGCTACCTTGCTGCCATCCTCCATTCCAAAACAGGTTCAGCTCTCTTCTACCAGTGTTTCTCCTACACCCACCCCCTCGTCTCCATCACCTATTTTTTCCCAAACACCTCGTCCTAAACCAGTCTCAATGACTCCCTCTGGCTCCTCCTCTCCTCCTATCTGCTCCACACCTTCTTCAGCAGGAACAAACACACTATTGCTGTCATCAACTCCGCGTCCCAAGCCCATCCCCACACCTTCCCCCCGCTCATCCTCCCCCTCTCCCTCCTCCACACCACCTCCATCGGCTGTTTCTAGTCCTGTTCCTTTGCCTCAAACATATGGGTCCAAGTCGTCTCTGACCTCTTCTTCTCCACCTTCATCCTTGACCAGCTCTTCTCCACCACATCCCCAGAGCCCTCGGGCCAAAGCATCAAACACACCTCCATCTGCTTCTCCATTGTCTGGCTCAAGTCCTAACCACACCCCAATACCTTCTCCAATATCAACCCCCAATCTCCGCAGCCGCTCTTCCACCCCTTCCCAAACTCCTACCCTAACAGCTACCCCTACACTTTCCTCCTCTCCGTCCCCTGTTACAACTGTCCTTTCCCTAAGTAAGTCCCAGAGTCCAACCTCTCTCCAGCCATCTGTCTCCAGAGGCCAGACTCTGAGCCAGATCCCAAAACAGGCCTCACCTCTGACTCCAACCCAAAGTGGATCTCCTTCCCCCACACCAGTTAGCACCAGCCCTTTAACTAAAATAACTTTCTCAGTTCATCCTGTAAAGTCACCGCCTGCTTTCGTTACCGTAAGCCCTTCTTCAGGCTCAGGTCATTCAAACAAACCATCCACAAAGACAACCCTGTCCTCATTAACTTTAAGCCCAAACTCAAGCTCATTTAACCCTTCCTCTCTTAGTAACACCCTTTCTGCCATCCCTACCTCTCCTGGTATCCAATCTGCCGCAGCCCAACCCCCAAAACATCTACCTACCACAGCTGCTCCTGCTCACTCATCAAAGCTAAAATCACCCTCTACACCTGCCAAAACATCTCAGGCATCCACCCCTACACCTAACAAGTGAGCACATCATGCAGACCCCCTGCCAACAACACCTCCTTCTAAGATGGGAAAATGAACCTCAGAGGCCAGATGAACTAAGACACAAACTTCTTGCCAACATGTAAGAAAGAAGTCCCATATGCTGATGAGCAATGCATATACAGTTTTACCAGAGTTGGCATCAGACATGAAATGATCTCATGTGGACAGGTACATCTTGTTTGTATTTACTCTAGGATGTGATTGTCTTAGAACATCAAGTGTTCATGTGACTCTCCACCAAGCATCGATCAAGAAAAAGACTGAAGCGTCTTGCAACAGAAGAGTCTAGAATACATCCAAATATATACATACATATCTGTGTAAGTGATTGTTGGAGCAAGCAGGGGAGCTGAAGTGGAAACAATACACACAGAAAATGAGATAGAAGCAATAGCTGAGTCAGAAAATATACAAGTTTCAAGCCTCCAATTTTTGGACAAAAAGCAATATGTGAATACAATTGAGGTAAGTACAGGTTGCTAACCTCAAATGATGTTAAAATACTGTCCTACTGTGTTCTAATGTGCAAGTTAAAAAGCTGAAGGTATAACAGGCCACAATAAAAAACAAAAGGTATTAGCTATTGTAAATAATGGCTCTTATGTATTTAAGTGTGACTTCTGATTTGTTTGTTTTTTTCCCAAAGCTGATTGGCAACCACTGCTGCATATTTGGTTAGAATAAGGATTAAATGTGGTCCTTGACTAGAGGGAATTAAATAAAGTCCAAACAAATTTACTGCCCTCTTCTCTTTTCTTTGCTTCTGCTTATACGGTATTACCTAGCAAGTGGCTAAATGCTAACATTAGCTGTTACCTTACTGTGACTAATGACTTTTCAAATGTTTTTGAAAATGATGTTATTTTTGTTGTAGATAATGTTTTTGTTGCTGCCTTACAATCCATAATTAGTTAAATTATGATTTATTGGATCCCCAATGAAAAACTGACTTTGACCAGGGTCAGATCATTTTAACAGCAACTGAGTTTCTCATCCATAGTATATACAGGAGACAACTGGTTTCCAGCTCCAACTCCCTCTTGCTTCCCACTCTGCACCTAAGTGTAATATTTTCCTCATCAAAATAATGATAATATAAGTATATAGAGTTTCATTAAGAAAATCATTAAGAACTCATTATGAATTTAATGAGTTAGGACCAGTCCACTGGTAGTGTTGTTGTCTAAGGTATATGGTGTTTAGCTTTTGAACAAAGACAAAACGTGTTCACTCTGACGACTTTTGTAATTATTATTTTTTGTGCAACACACAATATTGCTCTTCAATCCACTGTGGCTTTCTTGATTCTGTCCCTTCCATCTCCCTGTACTGTAAATATGTGTCTCTTTGTTGGTCCGTTTTATGCTTTCTCACCCTCAGCCTCTCAGTCTTTCATCTCTTGTCTGTCTCACAGCCTTTCATCTGATTTCACATCTCTGGTGACTAACTGTTTCTTTGACGTTCACACACTATCGGTTTCCCTGACACTTTGCTCTGTGCTACCATCAGCCTCATGTTCATTTTGCTGCTCATTCTGTTGCTCCCAACACTGTTTTAAATGCCATTTCCAGTGATGTTTGATGTTTTGTGTGGGTAGCAACAAGGCACTTTTGTCTTAACCCTTGATACCATGTTGCCTAGATGATACATTTAAGGACCAAATGTTTTATTTTGTATTTATCACAGCTCTAGCTTTGAACAGAAAAAAAATAGCTGACAATGATAACACAGTGATGATGTCAAGTATGGTGGTGTTGAAGGTGTGTACTATGATTATGATGATGACAACCATGATGATGATAATGATGATGGTGATGATGATGATGGTGATAATGATGATGGTGGTGTATATCTGGAAGTACAAATAAAGACGGTTAGATATCATCTTGTGGAGTATGATGAGGCATGATCTCATTACATGCAAAACATATTAAAACTCATTAATAACCTTAGGCAGGATGTGTGGGAAAACAAAAAAATAAGGACTAACATGAGAACATTTTTAAGTATTACCAAAGGTTTTTTTTACACACTATATAATTTAGACTTTTATGCTATTGGTTTGATTTTGATTTTGCCCTTATCAGCTAGCTCTTTATTAAACACAAAAGTATACCGTTTTGTTTCACATTTTGTAACATGCACATTTTACCATGCACTATTCTGTCATTTTCAGAGAAAATACACTAGGAAAAGTACACTATACAAAGCTTAAAGACATTACCTTTGGAATAAATAAGGACAAACGACCGACGTTGAGGCCATTAACATGTTAAAGTCTAAAAATCCAATTAGGCCAACTTCCACATTAACTTTGGTGAGTTATGGATAGAAGTAAAAATTATAAAAAATTAAAACATGCTTAAAACCAGAGCTTACCTCAGGTTTCAACTTATTCAACTTGTACTTTTTTTTTTCCTCTGCCACAACTATTTGAACAAACATGTTGTGGCAAATTTGACCAAACTTATCCTTTTATTTGCATAGCCTACAAGTCAATATTTTACTCCAGACAGATTTCCATGTTATCAAACGCTTCAATTTGGACAGGACCTCTTGTTACTCAAATATGAACTCTGACGATTCGGGACTCAGGTTTGGTGACTCAGTTTTTACCGTGCAATAAACTAGACTTAAAAAAAGAAGAGTTTGCTGTGTTTCATCCTCACAGTCTAAGTTTCTTTTGGATCCCCAAATCTCCCCAAATCTAATCCCCAAATCTAATCCTGTAGCCTCCCTCTCTCTCTCAGCAGAAAAACATTCACATCTAGCATTAAGGTTAAGGTTTTGAATTAACGTGAAAATCTCTTTGGCACTTAGTTTAACCTGAAATTAAATCTGAAACAGAAATGTTTTGTAGCGAAGGCTTCATTTTACAGACACTTGGGATTCAGGCCTGCTTTCTTTGCAGTGACCACTAGGTGGCAATAACACTTTAAAAATCCAATCAACACAGCATAAAGAAAAGCATCTTCACAATAGTTCATTTGACAATTCTTAAGTAAGCCTATGTGTTATCACAAGAGCAAATAATAGCAATTAAAATGGTGGGAAAACTTGAAGAGGTGAGACCATTGTAAAGCATGGAGACAGTAAGACCACATGGGAGGAGGTTAATGATGACAGACAAGCCTGGATTACAATCCATGAATAGAGGTTGGAGGATAAATAGGTCTGTAATTGCTGCCTATCATTCTGCCTCTTAAAATAGAGTTAGAGAGAAGTCTCAGGCTGTACTTTAACTGGTTTGCAAGCAGGTGTAAGTTAGCCTAAAAGAAGCCTTTAATACTTCAATTTGAATAGCATTTATAAATAGAAGGTTTTTGTTCCTGCATGCTCAATCACTGGATTGATTCTAGATCCAGACTCAAAATAATTTGCCTTTTTAACAATACAGTGGTTTCCAAACTTTAAGGGCCATTTCTTTTGACGGCCCTTTGTAACATGGTCGTAGTTACTCAAGAGCTTGTTAAGCAAAAACTATCACAGTCAAATTTCAGCCTGATATAAAGTAGAGGCTGCACCTTTGAAAAACAAAAAAAGAAACATTAGCTAGTGGATTATTTTTGGATTAATAAGCATTATCTGGAGGCTGTGATGGTCTGTTGGTGAGTTGCGCCCCATGTACGGGGGCTATATCCTTCAGAGCGGGTGGCCCAGGTTCAAGTCCGGTCTGGCTTCCTTCCAAGATGTCACTTCACACAATCTCCCAATCTCTTTCTTTATTGACTATAGCGTCAAATGGAACTGCTGAAGAGTAAGTATTAAGTAGACAATGCTACTTATTACAGTATTTGTACAAATGTTTTTAGAGACTCTTGGGGACTTTCCTCCATTGGTCACTTTTGTGCTACCAGTTCAACATTATATTCCCTAATATTACCAAGTGTAGAGGGGTAAACTTTTCTCCTGAATTTAACATTAGAAGTTCAAAAATAAAAAACAAAAAACACAGAAGATTAAGTCTACATGAAACGTAACTGTGAACAAAGTATTGACTCTCCTGTGATTGGAACCCCTACTTTAAAACAATTTAACATTTGGCAATGCAACATGTGGCATGGGTTACATGAAGTTTTACGCGTTTGACTGGTAGCTGAACCGCAGAATAAGCACAGATTTCAGGTTAGGGGAGGCGGTAAAAGGTGGGCTGTCAAAGCTAACCTCAAAATTATATATAGACTTCCTGTACCCTCACTTCAGAACCCAAACACACACACACACACACACACACAGAGTGAGAGACAGCCTGTTGCAGCAGCAGCAAGTTAAGGATGACATTCAAACTTTGAAACAAGGTGATTCCCATACCAAAACCACTTCAAATAGGACGCATAAATGCAAGTGTTCAGAGTTGAGTTACAGCATTTGTAGTGATATTAGACGTTTTGCTGTTCCAGTCTGTGCTTGTTGTGTCACGTCATTTTCTTTGGAAAAAAGCCATCATATGAGCATACACTGCAGACATAGGCACTTTATTGCTCTTCACTGTTTCACTTTTACACTACAGTTAAAGTCGTTTTTAAAAGTCCCTCGTGTTGCCCTTTGCTTCTGCCTTCATACTGGATGTGACACATCCTCTCATAGTTTCATTTAGCACTTGAATTATTTGTCAGTCTCAGTCCTGCAGCTTTCTGAGGCTGCAAGCGTTGACTTTCACCTGTTCATCAGCTCCGGATGGCTGTACAGGTAATAATGCTGAGTCATGAATAGAGGGGGAGGGGGGCACGAAGTTTTTTTTTTTTTTTTTCATGTGACAGGCTAACAAAAGGGAAGCTTTCATACACTTAATGATGTATCCTACTTTACCCACCTCTGTGAAAAGATGCCCGAAGGAGAGAGGAGGAGGAGGAGGAGGAGGCGCGGGGTCTCTGTCCTCACCTCTTCTCCTCCTACTGCCACCGGCACCACGACTGACATCGCAGCTGGCCTATCGCACCAGAGCGAGCCCCCCCTCCCCCCCCCTCCCTCCCCCTGTGCCCTGCCCACCCTGGCGGTCTCCTCTCCAGCCCTGCCAGAGCCAATCCGCGGCTGGGCGTAAGTAGGGCAAGCCGCTTCCTGGTTCTCAGAAAGAAGGAGCAGGGAGTCAGAGTGGGCCAGCGGAGGCAGTAGACAGGGGTTCAGTGCAGCCAAGAAGAGAGCCGGTCTGCTGAAAAAGGTGCAGTGAAAAACGCCGACGCACGACTTAGAGAGGATTCAAACCTCCCCTGGAGCTGAGGACGAGAAGCGTGCCCCCCCCCACCTGCGAGGAAGAAAGAAAAGAGCCAGCAAAATAAAAGAAGAGGGAGTAAAAGAAGTAGTCAGGGTGGAACGGAATAATCCAGGAAGTGTTGAGCAGCCCAGTCAGGTGGGAAGCGACCGGTCTGAACAGGTGACACACCGGCGCTCAGGTAAACACTTCACCTGCCTCCTTCTTAAATACAATTCAAACGCACATGTAAGTTAAATGGAACATAAGGACATGTCTGTTTGCCATGACAGCACCGACTCGCGTTAATTTATAGCCTCCTCCTTCCCAGTTTGAACGGGGTCACGGGAGGACAAGCCCACGTCACGGGTGTTCGGTAACTCCTGTCGACATTTATTCCCTCTTTATAATGCAGCCAGTTGGCGCTTTGGACTTGCTCAATAAATGAAACAAATGCGGACTTTTATTTTTTAGGAGCAGGTGCTTCGGCTTCTGTTTGATGTGTGCGCCCAGGTGAGTAGAGAGAGCAAGCAAAAGAGAGAGAGAGAGAGAGCGGGGTCGGCGGGTACATTTCTGGAGACTGGGCTGCTAATTATAGCAGAGAACACCGGCTGACATCCAAAACCTAACCTGCTCTCACGCACCTCACCTGCCTCTCTGCTTCCATGGCCACGCAGAGCAGTGCACCTATGGGATTTGACTTTAAATCATGATGGCGCCCCCCCCCCCCCCCCCCCACACACACACACACACACACATCAGTGGTCTGTTAATCATCATTATCACCATCACTATCCTCCCCGTGGTGCACCCAGTGTTTTATTTTAATCCTGCCCACCATCCTGTGTTACAGTAGGATGTGCTCAGGCTGTTTAATGTTAGGTTAAAGCTTCTTTCTGCCTACCTCATGGGTGGGGAGGGCTGCCATGCCAGTGGGCTTTTGTGTGTGTCATTACGGTCTGTGTTGCTGACTCGCCCCTCTGGCGGACCGGCCTAACAAGCTCAACTGGCTTGGGTTTGGTTTCCCTGTCTTGGGCACAGCATGTTTGGTTAAATCTTTAGCTAGTCAATGTCTTCTGCCCACTCAGGCTCAGGTGTCGTTGCAACTCCTTCAGCTCTTCTTGCAATTCTCTGATGTAAACCAAACATCGTTTACAGGGACCTTTTTTTTGTGGACTGAGGAGGAGGAAAAAAGTTTTAAAGAAGAGCAGTCTCTTTTTGTCGGATCTAAGAGTTTTCCTTCCTGAGTGCCAGAGTTCTTCATGTGAGTGTTTAGTGCTCTCTCGTTCGGGGCTGGTTCATCACACATGGAAGAGCCATCAGGGTTTTGAAGTAAATTGTTAATGCCAGCTCTGTTTGGACTATTCTGTCTGCGATATAATTGGACATCTGTGCCTCATTCCTCGTTTCTTGCCGTCCTGACACAACCTGCCTCCTGCTTGCCTCTCTACAGGCTGTTTTCGCAGCAGATGCATAGCTTCCTTCGTCATTTGTTTTGCCCTTTTTTTTCTTCTTAGAGAGCTATTAGTTGTCACTTCTGTACAGTATGTTGTCATTCCATTCATCTAGAGGAGCTTTGTGTAAGCTTGTGTGTGGGCTTTCCAACATAACACTGGGGAACATCTTTCCGAAGAAGTCAAAGTAGGAAGTGTTTGGTTTCTATCTGCGTCCCTTTTTACAACACCCCCCCCCCCCCACACACACACACACACACACACACACACACAAAACACACTCCATCCCACATCTGATGTATCATGTGATTGCCTGTCTGTGTTTGTGATTATCCACATGCACTGTGGCTAAAATTAAAAAAAAGAAAATAACACAAGCCCCAATTAGTCAGCACTTTGTTTACCACATATCAGTTCATCTCTTATGTATTCATATACTTAGTGCGTTACCGTACATGACCCGTAGCTTGCCTTTTTGTTAATGAATGATTCTAACCAATCAGGTTTTTCATTCTAACTCGCCTTTTCCCCACAGGTGTATAACCTCTGCTGACATCTGAACACAAGAGGAAGGGGGTGCCAGAGGCAGAAGAAAGCAGGCAAACATCTGCAGAGTTTATGGACTGGAGGTAGGAATAATTACAGTGTATATTGTATGATGAGTTGATATCTCACTAACACACTTTGAGTAATGTTTCTACGTGTCTTGGCAAGCCCAGAGATGTAAAGCTGGACAAATATTAGCTTAGATATCAGTATTCTTAATTCTTACCTTTTCAAATGGCCAATCTTTGAGCTGAAACAATGTAAGATTATAATGATCTCTTTGTACATGTTAAATAATGGAGCACTCTTACTCGATTATCCATGTCTTAAAATAAATGGTGTTAGTTTGACTCAAGAGAAATCAAAAACATAGTCATGTAAAGATTGATCAAAGAGTTTGATTTAAAGATTCCAATCGTGCCTACTTCCGTCAAACCACAGTCGACCGCTCGCTGCATGAAGTCTGATTGGCTCTTCACTATTTCTTCGACTGTAAATCTGTCTTAATTTTCCACTGTATAGGGACCAAATCAAATCTTAACACTAGATTTTTCAAAATAATAATATTTTCTTTTTGGTCAACGTTTGATTTGGAATAATAATCAAAAGCCAAGAAGGGTCATTTGGTAATTTGGATTTACCAACTCAAACTCATGTTATGTATTACCTACCCCAAACCCTAATGAGGAACTTGAAATGACTTTTTTTTCAAATCTGATGAGAATATTTCTAGTTGAAACAGTTCACAAATTACAGCAAATTGTCGTAGATTATTTGAGTTAATGGAGTCCACTATGCGTCTGCTGGAAAAAAAAAAAACTTGTAGATGTGCTTATAAAAGTTTGTACCTCTGTGACTGTTTCATAGCCTGACATTTTTTTTTTAAAATTTATTTTAAACCATAAAGCCACTGTTGTGAAGGTCAAACCACAGTAAACATAGTTAAATATTATGTCCTTGGAGAATATGTGAGCAGAGGAAACAGTAAAATATTTTATAACTAACCTGTATGTTAACGCCTCAGAAGTTGTTTTATTTTCTTATAAGGATAAATGTAAATCATTTAAATGGGCTGATGTGATATTGCCCTTCGCAGAATGCAATTACACAACAGAGCTCTGCCTTCATTATATCAGTTTACGTTCACATTGATTCCACTACACTGTATTATTACTGTCCCAACCCGTGAATTCACATTGAATAAAGGCGTTGTGAAAGCACAGTGGGGGATCCACATACACAGTACACTATTCGACATGCACACACAGCTGGCTCTGCTGATCCTGTCTCACCCTAACACCTCTGTTACTACCTCCCACTGGCATTACTGGGACTTTGTCCCCCCATCACATTTCTTTGACATTCATATTGAAGGCAAGAAGTCACAGACGTCAAATATTGCGCCTTGAACGGGAAGTGTGAAGAGAGCTATTCTTTGCTCAATCATGCAATAGAGCACAGGATTTATTTCTATAACACCAACAAATTAAATGGTATATGCTATGCACTTTTTAGAACTTAATATTTAGCTGCGTTTTGTTTTTTAGCATGGATTTTTGAAAAGGTCTTTTTTGGGGCTTTTTATGCATTTACTGTATGTAGAGATAGGACAGTGGATAGAGCCAGAAATCAGGGAGAGTTGTGAAGGACATGTGGGAAACTAGCCACAGGTCAGACCCGCATGGATAATCACAGCCTCCCTACAGTACCTGGGGCTCGAGCACTAGCCACTAGGTCACTGATGCCCCATGTTGTGTGGATTACTATTCAAGTTTTCTAGAGTGTATTTTTTTGAACAAGCTCAATATTTAAAAATGATAACTAACATTGTTCTAAAAGTGTGGTGACTTAAAAAGTGTCAAGACTGAAGCTTCTCACTTTTGTAGTATGAGACAAAATGTCAGTGAAGTTGATTTTCTGGTTCTTTCACTCCTTAAAAAAACAACACCGGGGTCCATGTACATGAAAACAAGATAAGAGAGAGTTTTGCCTGTCGATAAGGAGCTGCAGAATTCTCCTTGCTTAGTGTATTTCAGGATGGCAGAGGTGGACCATCACAGGGCTGAATACGAAAAAATGAACCTGTTCTTAATATAATAATAATGGATAATAGTTTCGGAGTCAGTGTGCAAATATGATTGACATAACATGAGATTGTAGTTCTCTTTTTAATGTGCTTCAATGTAGGATGAAAAAAAAAAAAAAACAGACTCAGTGTGCAATGGCCTTTAGAAAAAAGTGCTCTCGGCCTGTAGGGGCGCGCAGTGGACCAGTTCACTATTAACAGAAAAGTGTGAGGGAGACAATGGTGTGAATTTATTGCTTCACCCTCAAGATGCCTGCTGGCCTCCGTAAGAAGGAACGTTACAATCTTAAAACATAAGAAATAGCGGATGTATTTCTTGATATCACCTCAAATAGTATGGAGAATATTATTGAAGGATTTGATAAACTAAATCATTCTTTATTTAAGTAAGGACAGTGTAAATGTCAGTTTGCTAAAAGACTGGTTTCCAACGGCTGTCTTCTCTTTGCTAGATGCATTTTTCTGTGACTTGTGTGTGTGGTGGGCAAGTTTGAGGCACATCATGTGACCTTGGCTTGTCTGGTGACAACCATGTGTCTGTGAACTGATGGGTGTTGTAGGGGGAAGTTACAGCTAGTGGTCTGTCGAACAAGGAACACACACACACACAGACACACACACACACACACACACACACACACACATCAGCATAAATACATACTGTATATAAATATATACATGCATGAACACAGTTCCAGGAAATGCTCTAATCAGGGCATGTGAGCCCATGTAAATTCCCCCTATTTCAGAAATGGGTCTTTCAGTTTCATACGAACCCAGTGAGTGGGAGGAAGGTGGGGAGAGAGAGTCAGAAGGGGGGAAGGAGAATGGGAGTCAAGAGAACCAAAGGTTTTCTCTCTGACCTTTATGTTTTGAAGATGTCTCACCTTTTTTCTCAGGTCCTCCACCGTCCATCATCCCACCGGTGAAACTAATCGAACACAAATCTTTTAACCCCAGACGGGAAAGACTGTTAAAAAGAAAATATTTCAGGGAAAGGTTTTATCATGGCGATCATTGCAATGCTGTAACTTTGTTTATGATTGGTAGTCACCTTTGACCTCTGTACAAACGCTACGTTTTCACCATATATGGCCGTTGTTTCCCCACTGAGAGAGGCAATAATGCCTCAGGGGTGACTATACAGTGTCCGTAATCCAGTCTGCTGCTACTACAGTTGAGTCTTGCCCCCACTCGATCTGTGTCAATAGAGGAAGTTCTGTATCTGCCATTTCCTCTTTTCAGTCATGAGTTTCTGTAGCATTTGACAACCCTCCCTCACTCTCGACCACCGGCTGCGCAGCCCACGCCACCTCGGCCTTAACCAATCAACAGGTGGCTGTGACTCTTCTTCTTGTAAAGAGTCGGAGAGGATGAGAGAGAAAAAAAAAACGGTGTTTGAGAAAAAGTGATCATGATTCAGCTGTTATGGTAACAGTGCAATTGTTTCTGTATGGCTTGAGGGGGCGGTTATTATAAAGTACAGTGAGACAACATTTCAGGGAAAATGAGAATAAACACTCAAACATGAGCTGGAGATGGGAGCTAAACCTGACCCTTTTCATGTGTGATCTTTGAAAGGGGAAGCCCAGCAGCTCACCTTCCAGTTTGGAAAAAAACAACAAAAAAACATCCCCTCTCATCGGTACAAAACAACTCGATAGAGGGGAGGTAGAAGCACATTATATGGGTTCAGGCCAGAGATAAAACAAGCCCCCCTGCTAAGATGATCCTAGTGATATCAAATGTGCTACATAAAATAATTTTGTTGCATCATTTGGTAAGCAATCATTATTGCATGAGGACATGTGACAGTATTCTCATGAATTACATTTCTTTCTTTTGTCCTATTATTGGACCAACACATCCATGTTTATGCCTGCTTTTTTCATACATAAAGCTTTAAGCTTATTTTTTGCCTTTGCCAGTCAGCGACATGTCAGATCGTTCATGAAGTTATTCTGAAGTTCTACAATAATTATTTGATTATAGTCACAGAAAAACATTCTCCTGTCAGTCTAACTAGTTGTCGGGATGATTTGTCAGGATGGTGACACATGTGCCTCTCGAGAAAGGTCATGTTGTTCTCTTTGCTTAAGTCGTCTAAGCTTTTTTTTTTTTTTTACTTGTTTTCTGTGTCATTTTATCTCTCCATCTTAAAGTGGTCGACCATCTTTACTGAGTACAGGAAGAGGAAACTGATCAGGATCTGTTAGTTTTGCGACATTTTCTGTGTGTGTGTGTGTGTGTGTGTCCATGTGTGTGTGTGTCCAGTGCTTTTGCAATGTCTTCCTCCGAAATGAGCCGTCATCTGTGGAGGAGGGCAGCGGTTTTTCGAGATCCTACCAGTGACGTGGAAAACACATGCACACTAACACTCGAACACTTACGATATTATGGAAAAAATATTTAATTATTAATTTTCCTACCAACTACTGCACAGCTCAGCTCTCAGACTGAGGTTGTTGTCCTTGACATTTTCACCCATATTGAATTAGTAGTTTAGTCCTCTATTCTTTCTTCACATTAATAATTTCATATCTAGACTTGAATACACCATGTAAACACACTGTAATAAATTGTACACGTCGCACTTTACACGCCATTTCTTTTTCCTTATCTCCAGATCATCCAACATCTTCAAAACCTCAACATCAAGATACATATCACGTACAGACTTGAATCTTTTGAAGATTTTCACACACAAATGGAGCCAAATTACATCAAGTTAACTCTTCAATACCAATCAATTTAATGAATTGATTCTTTCTTAAATTCACAGTCGTTCACGTTTTTCTACAGAAAAATTGCACGTGAACGACAAACCCGAAAAACAAACGTTTGTTCTCAATACTTAGCCTCAGATGATTTATTTAGTTATTATAGCTGCATATATATATATGAAGAAGAAGAAATCCAATTTATACATTTTACAATATGTCTGCATCAAATATAATGAATAATATTTTATCTTACTAATAATATTTTATCTTAATAAATCACCTTCATGTTGGACATTTACGTTTTAAATACTGTACCAGATATATAACTTACATTTTTATGGTTATCATTGTGTTTTTAAAAATATAGAAAGCGTACGTTTGTTTTCCTTATAAATTCACGCCGTCAAATGTCTGAACCAATTTGGATACAGACTAAGCCTCAATTTATTCAAGATGAACACCCACACAGTTCATTTGTTTGCGCCGACGACCAACATACTGAAACACCCCCACTGAGTGACAGGGAGCGTGCTGATAAATGACTGTTTGCCAGTAACGACAGTTTTCAGTGTTTGAATATCCAGTTTCTTTACCTTACATTGCAATCTACTCATCACACTCTCAAATTCATCAACACAGAGAGCTCATAAATGTCATTCACACACACACACACACACACACACACACACACACACACACACACCGACTGTTGTATTGGGGGAAGAAACTGCTGACCAGAATAAGAGCTATGAGAGTTGGAGAGTTAAGTGTGAAACCACTCTGTCAGCATGCTTTCTATCACATCTGTATATCTTCTCCTTCTTAGGTTGAAACTCCCTTTTGGTGATGCTAATGATAGAGCTGCCTACTACCACAGCTCTACCTCAGAGACACACACACACACACACACACACACACACACACACACCTGCAAGGACTCTTGCTACTTCCTGTAGCTGCATGCATTTGCGCACCTCTTACTCTTTTTTTTTTTTTTTTTTTTTTTTTAATCTCCCAGTTGTCATGTCACCGCTCCTCTCTTTCTGTCTCCCCCTTCCTCTCCCCTTGTAACTTTACTCTCTCGACTCTTGTTTCATGTCGCCTCACTAACACAGATTGTTCGAGGCCGGGACTAGATTTTCCTGTCTTAACCTCCTCTGTTCTCTGTTTTATCTTTTAGAGTATCTCTACACCCACTCGCTCATTCACTCATGCTCGTGTGTTTCTCCTCCCTCATAACCTGCCTTTTTTTAGTGAGATTTCTAAGAACATGTGTGTTTTTAGAAAACATGCCTCCCTCATGTTCCTTTTGTTGTCTGTTTTCAAATCTCGTACTACCTTCCTCTTTCCAACCTCAGATTGATTTGTTTTCCTGCTCCTTGCTCGTTCCTCCCTTTTACACTGACAAACATGGTTCAAAGGCTGATGCTGATTCTTCACAAAGAAAAGATTTGCAAGACTTTTTTTTTTTTTTTAGATTTGGAAGAACTTTTCATCACTTTCAGAACATTAACACAAGTTTTCTTGTGTTTAAAGAAACATCGTTAAAGAGCCTCCCCACCAAATGGGTCGATCCTGCTGTTTATTCTTCAAACTTGGAGCCCTATCACTGAAGTTGACTAGAAACATACTCGTGGGTTCATTCATATCTAGAATTGAAGAAAAAGACAGAGATAATGAGTATATGGGGTTAAACGTATAGATATTGTAAAATCAGGCAACATTTAATTCAGGAAATGGGAGCTAAGGCTAATTTATCCTAAAGTAGATTGGTTCTTTGTTGTCACTTATTTAACTTATTTTGTAGATGTTCAATGTTCAGATTCCGAACATCCGTACATTCATTTAAGGTATTTATTTATTTATTTATTTTTTGGGGGGGGGGGGGGGCGTTATGCCTTTTATTTTGGAGATAAGAAAGTTGATACACTCAGAAACCGGCGAGAGAGAGAGGTGTGAATAACGTGTGACTGGATCTGCAGGTTGGATTCAAACCCGGGCTGCCCGCTCTTGCGGCCTCTGTACATTGAGTGCACACCACTAGGCTTCAGGTGTCCTGCGACAGTTTCTTTAACTTTGGGAAACTCTTTTGTAAAACAATAGAAAGAAAGATCTCAGAGAGAAGAGGAAGTCAGCACACTGTTACTGGAACGTACAGATGTTTCATTTGATGAAATGGTGAGACATCAATGAAATCTAAAATCTCATTTCTTCTTTGAACATCTATGAATTCTTCATATGTCACATCAGATGGATTTCCTTCGACGCCATTCCATACTACATAAAACTACTGCTCATTTCTTTCATTTTTGAGGCAGTATCCTCCACAATGCCCAACAGCATCCTGATTACCCATTTTACTCAGACTGTGTTGCCTTGCCAAAAGAGAGGTCCATTTCTGAAAAAGGAAATCCTTTATTTAAATCAACTTCAGGTAGCACTGAGCCACCCAAATGTCTGGTCCCACATGTTGATAAGCAGATAATCCAGCAGCAGATTCATGCTGGTGTTCAGGTCTGGCATGCAAACGTGCTGCTGCTGGAGCTCACAGTGGAGTGTTTGTGGTGTGGCAGGGCGAGGGGATAAGGGCCGCTGCTCTGCCAGCTAAATGAATAATGTAATGTGTTCTTGGAACTAAGACCACAATGTGCGCATGCGTCCACACACACGCACACACACACACACACACACACACACACACACACCATAATGCCCCAGTTACAGTAAGGGCAGGGGAAGGATTGGCTGCTGCTGTGTCGTCTTCTTGAATAAAAGACAGAACAAACCACGGCTGAGTTGCATCAGCTCACTGGACTTCTCGTTATTTGACTCCCTTTTGAGTCATGACAGTGTTCCATCATCACACTTATCATGATCGCGTCTCAGCTCTCGTCTTCGACAAATTCAAATGCAGATTCAAATTCTCCCTGGTTGCGTCGGTTTTTATATCTCCTGGTGGGATGCAAATGTGCAGTCCAGAGGGGACTGTTGGGACACTGAGCAGGTGGAGCTTTTATCTCGTGGCAGAGATGATCAGTATTACAAGACCTGGGTGCGTCCACTTGTGTGTATTTGGGTACATTTAGTGCTTTAAATGTAAAGGTCTTTGCACTCTGACAGTCCTGAGAGAGTGCTTTGCAGCTTTGGTTTGGTCGATGTGACTGTACTCGTCTCTTCTCATCCCCCCCCTCACTTCCTCCTCCCATACTCTTCCTCAGAGAAGGTGTCCCAGTACCACACTCCTCTCACTACTCCAAATAAGTGAGGTGTAAAGAGGGCAAAAACTCTTCTTTCTTTACCCATTTAGAAGTCCCTCTGTTATACAGAAGAAAAGTGGTGAGAGGAAGACAAATGTGTGGAGGAGAAACGGTATGAGCTTGATTTTACTTTCCATGTGTTTGGCAGCTTTGTTGTTTTTTCTGGCACTGTGGTAGTTTAGCTTTATAATAGGTTATGTTGTGGTTATGAAGAACGTTTCAATTACTGTGTTTTATCCGAGTGAACACACTTAGCTGTGTTTGTCAATGCGTCAGTGTGTTTAAAATGAGCTTTTCATTTGTTGCACAGAATGGCCAGCTGCTGCTTATTTCTGAGGATTTGAATTTATATTATTATTATTCCTGTAATAGAAATGTATCCCCATAGAGACCTTGTATAGCAGAGCATGGACATTAAAATACTACAATTCATTTCTAAATTATGTTAAACTTGCTTTTCAATTTCAATTATTTTTAATTTAATTCATGGCCTTGACAAAGTTTAAAGACAAACTATATTTTCATCTTTTCTTATTTCAGTGCTGAGGAAGCTGTTACAACATATTCAACCATGCATGCTCACTTTAACCAAGATTCTGCACACACAGTCACAAACACACATTCAGTCGCTTTGGAAAAACATCTGACATCAGAATATATAAAAGCATTTCTCCCTCTCTCTCTCCGCCACAGTTTTCTGTGAATGGTATAAAGTCATATTTTCCCCCTTAATGCTGGAGTCAATATAATTGAGGCGGACTGGGAAAACTTACAGCCTTAAATGGAAAATAAGACCCATAAAAATAATACTGACAGTTCTGGTTCTATTCATCACACACACACAGCGCATGCAGAAAGATTTCAATACATACGTACGAAACTTTAACCTGCTTTTTTGCTGAAGAATGAATCTTTGTGTGCAGGTTCGGGAAATGCTGCTGCTGTCATTTTCCTGGCCTTTGAACAAATTTGTGACAAAATTCTCTACTTTTTAAGAAACTGCACAGAGTAGTGTTAGTGGACAGTAACGGCTACAGTTAAGTTTCCGTTTCCCGTCAATACAAAAACCAATCTGTACTGGATCCCCTCTTAAACATGTTGGATTCGATGTTTTTGCTTCATTGTTTAGTTTGCTCGTATGACGACAGTGCGGCTCTGGGTTTCTGACAGTTATTATAAAGCTAAATTATTTATATTGGCTGCACAATATTAGTTTTTTTTTTTTTATGCTACGAATAAAGCCTCGTCGTCAAGAGAGAGGAAGAGTGTGTACATAATGAAAGCAAGAGTGAGGAAACGGTTGCGTTGAAGAGGAGTTTAATTCGTCCGCTGTCGACAAACGAGTAGGAGGTGAGGCTGAAAAACAAAGAAAGAGATAAGGGACAATTGCTGGAAGGATAAACATTTTTAACATCTCTAGTGTTTAATGCATAACAAGGAAACAGATGAGCAATTTGTGAGCGATTGAAACATTTTTATCGAGTGTTTTTTTGTGGTTAATGTGTCATGCAAAAGCAAGACCGACACACCTAACAGACAAAGGTGATATCAGTTATTTAACTGTAAGGAACTTAACCCGAACTAACATGACTAAACTTACTGTAATAATGTTTCATATAATACTTTAGCGTGCCCTTTTGAACTTGTTTCTTTTTTAAATGAAGATAAAAAGTGTTTGTGGTCTCTGTAAACAAAAGTTACAATGTGTTGCAAGAATCAGCACATGATGTAGATATATCCGTAGTAAGCAACAAAAAACAGACAAAGGTGTCGAGGACGGCAAAGAGGGGACGTGTACGTGTGTGTGTGTCTGTGTTTGTGCCTGCCATGATGTGTCACTATAAAGTGACTCACAGATGCATGTTTGATGGGAATCACTGCAACTTGTTTGCAATCTTCTTATTTTCCGAAGACGCATGTGTTCTTAGGAATACGCCTAAAATAACAAACTCAAACCACCTACCACCCATAGGGTTCTTTTTTTTCTCTCTCTCTCTCTCTCGCCCCTGCGCCGGAAATTTAATGTGCATTGCCGTGTGCTCCTCCTAAAGCCCTTATGTCTTGTTTTACTGCACTGTTTTTCTAAAGTTTCTGTTTTGTGTATCTTATCTACTTTTCTCTTTTTATGGAATTCTATAATCATAATTATAACAACAAATCTGGTTTACCATGAATAATTACTGTATGGGTTTTTTCACTCATGTTGCTTTAAAAAAAACCAGAATTCAACACAGATCTTAGTATGATAAGGGGCTTCAACTAACCATGTATGCATTTATATGTTTCACTATCTATTTATCCTTAAATAAAACAAAATGGTCAAAAATCCCATCATCCCAAACACAGGCGTTCTATTCATCCCACCTGCTGTGGAGACAAAAATAAAAGATTAACATGTTACTCAAAGGTAGACGAACCTCACAGACGAGCTGTAACCAGGTGACCTTTGGCATCCTTGCATTATTGAGGCTTACACGATTTGTCAATCATCATAATGCACTGATATCGTGTAAATGTGTAAGTGTGTGTGCCAGTGTGCACGGCCTCTTCACCCCCCCACCCCCCGTCTGCGTCAGTTGCTGCACAACACATGCTGAATACAAACTTCATGGTGGATTCGCACAATGAAAATGTGTCGCCTTAAAAAACTAATGGTAAATATCAGTGTTATTGGTAGCGATATTTTTTTGTTGCACTCATGAGATGTTTAGCAGACTTGGTTTCAAAGGAAGAGCTCTGTGCACTCATTTGTCTCTGTTGTTCGATGTAATATGGTTTAACCCTCATATTGCACCGACCTGAGTGTTTGTTCCTGGGTGCTTTATGACTCATAATGCCAATATGATTTTGGTTCTTAGGTGATTGTTGAACTTTGACATAAAGTTGACTAAAAATAAAAGCTATTTCTGAAATGGTTTGTTAGAAGTCAATGGTGTCCTTCTCTTCCTTCTAGTTCATTTTGTTTGTTTGTGTTCTAAGGGCACCCCAAAGTTTTTGTTAATCCTAATGTCCTCCGACACACTTAAGCCCGTCAAACCTGTCGGCCTCTTTTTGTAGAGGGGGAGAGGTCGACGTGGAGATGGTGTTTATCGGAAATTGTTCGGAAAATGGGCCGTTGGCTTTTGGCAAGAGGGGGCGCGTAGGCGACTTTGTGGGAGGGGTATCTCTAAATCTGTCTTCGTCACTGAGCACCCTCTTTTGATACAACAGGAAGGAGAGCGAGTGACAGAATGTGCAAAACAGGTCGACATCCCCAAGGATCAACGCTTTACGCTGACGTATGACGGCGAGATCGACCTTTTAAGTTACTCTAAAGGAAGAGGGAAATAGGAAAATAAAGTGGTTTTCTAAAACCGTGAGAAGTTAAGTGAAAGGAGAGAAGTTTACAGAACACAGAGATGGATACCACGAGGAACACGCTGCCTCGTCTCCAGCTGACTGTGCCAATGCCCATGAAGATAGGGAAGGTAGGGTTAACGTTTGAGACTTCTGGTTATTTTGACACTTCCTGGAATGACGATGAGCACTTTTGTGACGCTTGATATCGATGTGGAAAGGATGTCAAAAAGTGCTGGCAAGTTGAGTAGTATTTATTTGATTGACTGTACAGTACCTTGAACATTTTTGTCCATTTAAAGGGGCGGAGTACGGTACATTAATACATGCACGTGTTTAAAATAGGCTGGCATTGAGATTGTCACTTAACAGGTTAATTTGAACAACACTGGGTGGGGGGAGCCACAGATTGGCACGCAATGCGTGTGTGTGTGCATTTGTGTTTTATACTGGTGGTGTGTGTACTCCAGTGTCTGTGTGTGTGTGTTTAATAGGGTGTGTTTTGGAGCAGGTTAGTCAGGTGGATGTACCGTCATTGTGCAAAGCCCTCTGGGCTCTGTGTGAACACTGTTATTGGATGGCTAGGGGGCTGCCAGTTGCTATGGGAGGGAGATAGAGGGCAGGGAGGGGGAATCTGGAGGGTGAGTTGTTTGTGGAAAATCTGGTCTGCTCAGGTGTGTTAAGAGATATTGTTGAGCAGGTATATTGTGGACTGGGCGAGGTGCGAGCTTAGGGAGCCATAGAAGGGAGTTGTTGGGACTTAATAATGCCGGGCCTTGTAATGATTTTGACGGAGAAATGAAATCATTGGCCTGGCTTTGCAACATATTTATCTTTCGCCGCACATTGGCATAAACGGACTAAGAATCCATTTTAGTTTATATGGAGCCCCAAGTCACAGCAGACGATATTTCAGGGCACAAAAATAGCTATAGTCTATACTGCATGTGTTAATTAATTATTATACCCAACACAAACCCACCATAGGTAAGCACTTGGCAACAATGGCAAGATATCATCTTAGTCTTACTCGAGTTGTAGTCTTTTTTTTTTTTTTGGTTAGTTTTTCCTTCCTCATTCTTTTGCTGGTCCTCTCCCCTTTGACCAACTCCAGCCTGTCACTTCCTCCCTTCCACTAAGTCGCTGTTCTTTTCTCTGTCTTCCCTTCGTCAGTCCCTTTCTTCCTCAGGTATTTTAATTAACTTGCTAATGCTATAAAGGTTTCACACAGGAATTAACCTACTGCAGTTGGTTACAGCACCTCCAGCACATCGCATAATCCTGCATCCTTTTCGATTCTTTATTATTGATTGGTTGATTATATATACAGTATAAATCCTTGGTCTAATGGATATTTTATCTTCTCCTTGTTGTTAAATTTCCCTCCCCTGCTGGCTGATCGAAATAGTCCTCCAGGGCCCCAACCCCCCATCTCACTGGCCAAAATCACCGCCTCCTGATTTAGTAATCTGCAGAGAAAGTACTGAGAGTGGGGAGGGAGGGATAAGGGGGGGGGGGAGAGTTGCTGCTAAGCCTAGCCTTAAATTGCCCTTTACGTGAACAAACCTCCTTGTCTCCTTGTCACGCTACGGTGGATTTACTTTTAGGCTCTTTAAAAATGTGTATAAAGCTCTCTGACATAAAGTAAAGCTGCTTATTAGTTTATTTCATTTATTAATTTAGAAACTGCAAAGTTAAGTCTGATAGAAGACAGATTTTATTCCCATTCAAAGTGTTGTGAAGATGCAGCACACTGCTGTTGTTTGTTAAAGGGATACTTCACCCATGTGCATGAAGCTTTGTATCATTAGAAACATGGAACATGGTGCAATATGACGCTTTTTGCATCACATGAAGAAAACTTTCAAGCAAAGAAAAACACATTTTTCTCGTCTCAGGGCAAAATGAGGGTTGGATTCATGACCATTCAACACCACTACCATGTTTCTAATGATACACAGCTTCATGTAAATGGGTGAAGTATCCCTTTAATTGTCACACCATAATTAACATTGAATCTTTGGAGGCTATCTGACGAGTGTATTAGTGCACTGACTGGTGTACTCTGATATCTGATGCAATATTTGAGGAGGTATCTGAGGCTGATTCTGACACCTTTAGGAGTCTCTTAGCAACTCTTCACAAAGAGTCATTTGGACTTCACCCCCTCCTCTTAACTCATCTTTCCTTTCTCTATCCTAGGTGGCAATGTCTCCAGGAGAGGACGGTCTGATTGGGATCCCCTTCCCGGAGCACAGCAGCGAGCTCTTGTCCCACCTGAATGACCAAAGGAGGGCGGGGCTCTTGTGTGACCTCACTCTGACATCTCGTGGGGCGCGCTACCAAACTCATCGCTCAGTAATGGCAGCTGTCAGTCTCTACTTCCGCCGGTTGTTTGGGGCAGAGGAAGGCGGCGGCGAGGGTGGGGGAGGTTTCAGTGTTTGTCAGCTGGACTGTGTGGCACCAGACGCCCTGGACGCGCTGCTCGAGTTCGCCTACACTGCCACACTGACCATCCCAAGCTCAGGGATGAGAGATGTGCTGCGAGGGGCTCAGGTTCTGGGCATTCAGTGTGTGGCTGACGCATGCAGAGACATCTTGGGGGAGAAGGCCGAGGCCGAAGGCGAGACAGCCGAGGAGCAAAGGTCACAACACACAGCTACAGAAAATATTGTGCAAGAACAGAGCAGGGTAGATAAAGGATCCCGAAGAAAAACAGACAGAAAGAAGGTAAAAAACATGAGGCCAACCTACATCAACACATTGTTTTTGAACCCGTCACCTGGTTCGCCCATTTCACACCCGTCCCCTGCGTCAGACAGCATCCGCTCCCAGCCGTCTACCCAGCCTCCAAGCCCAGAACAGGAGGAGCTTCATCAGAAAATAGTCCAGAATGGAAGTTCCAGGATGATCAGAGAGCCAGGAAGAGGGGCCACACATAATGGAGGACTCTTTCACTGGCAGCATGAGCGTCCCCTTACAGCCCACCCATCTCTTTTTTCAGCTCTGAATGACAAGCTGTCAGAGGAGGACGACGTCGAGGGTGGTGGCGATGATTCGATGCTGATTGGAAGTAACTCCATATCTACCTCTGTATCTGATCGGGGAGCAGCTGCATCAGCAGCAGGAGGGGGGAGGAAGAGGAAGTCTCAGACGCCCCAGCAATGTCCCGTTTGTCAGAAGATCATCCACGGGGCAGGAAAACTGCCCCGGCACATGAGGACCCACACTGGGGAGAAGCCCTTCCAGTGCTCTGCCTGTGGAGTCCGCTTTACCCGGTACAGAAACTTTTCAGGGGGCTTTTAATTAATCAAATGTTATCCACCCATCTCATATCTCCTGCTGTGTAGATATAGAGCAGGCCAAGACCAAACTCACGTTAATAATATTCACTGAGACCCAACATTGATTCAATGTGAGAAAGCTATTGACAAGTAAACGAATACATTAAACAGGTAGAAACATGTCACAACGAGCTGAGCGAGGAAAGAGAAATGATGAGTTCTATACAGACAGGGAGACAGCATTAGAACAACTCTTCGACATCTAATATCTGTGATGTAAAGAACGTGGTTCAATTGTGTCATAAAAGTGTTATGTAAAGAAAGTCGAGTTGAGTAGTTTGGTTACCTACTTCTTTCTTTGGGCCTCATTTTCATTTTTTCACCCATCTCTTCTGTAGGAATGATAAGTTGAAGATCCACATGAGGAAACACACAGGGGAGCGCCCCTACCCCTGCCCACACTGCTCTGCCCGGTTCCTCCACTCATACGACCTCAAAAATCATCTGTCCCTCCACAGTGGGGCAAGGCCCTTCGAGTGCCCGCTCTGCCACAAGGCTTTTGCTCGAGAGGACCATCTTCAGCGTCATCGCAAGGGATACAGCTGCCTAGAGATGCGCCCACGCCGGCCCAGACGCGGGCCCGAGGTCGGTGAGGATGGTAGAATGAACGGAGATGAGAGGGAGCAGTCCAGCCAACTTGAGGCTCTGTCCTTACAGGCCCACTCCTCAGCATTCCTTCCTCATGCGTTGCTGGATGGCGGGAGTGGGTCTGGCACCGGCCCTCCGCTGATGTTTCCAGGTGACATTGAGAGGGGGCGGTCTTTCGCCCTTCAGGCTTTGGCTCAACTTGGACCTCGCAGACTGGCTAGTGGCTACCATCAACTCTTCCTGCAAGGTCTGGAGCTACGGGAGGGCAGAGAGGCAGAGGAAGAAGATCCAGGTGAAACCCGCTCACCCGCCTCGCAGCGTGATGGATGGGCAGATGAAGTGGAAGAGGAAATCGGAGAAGACGAAGTGGAGGAAGAGGAATAGTGAGAAGAGTGTGTGCGTAGATGTGTGTGATTGTGTGGTAAAGTATCCACAATAAAAAAATAATAATTCTAACTCAGGTGGCTGGACTTATCCTGCTGCTCCCATATAGAGAGCGCTTAAAAAAAGAAACAAGTAAATGACTTTAAAAGAAAAAAAAATGGAAACGGGTTTTCTGAGATATCTTAAACTTTTGACTCCTGGCTTTAGTTCTTTTGTCTTCTTAATTTTATTTCTCCTTTGCTGTACATTTTTATGTATTACATGTTTGTGCTGTGATTTGATTTTCTAGCTTGAGATGTGTGTGTTGAGTGTGTGGTACCTGGGATGCTTTATACTATGCAAATCAAAATCCAGAGCTGTAATATAAAGGGATATTTGAAAATGTGTATTTTAGTTACAATAAATATGTATGGATTTGGGTGCAATTCAGAAGTAATATCGTCTAGATCACAAGAATGAGTATGCATGCACTGTCCTCTGGTGGTTATCAGTGGTAGTGCAGTCTAATCAAACTTATTCTGTTCATTGTAGGCAATGTTTTTTTTTCAGTCAGCAGTGGAAACATTGCTTTAATTTGGTGCTTAAACCAAAGAATATAACAAATCTGTTGTCTTACATCTTAGGTTAATAAGAGGAGAGAGGAGAATTGTAGCCAATGTTGGGGTTGAAAAGAAGTTTCATCCCAGCTGTTTTGAAAGCCATGTGAAAGGATCTTTGTTTCAGAGCTGTGCAGCTCTGTGTTAAATGCCTGACCAAAAGAGACCAAGTCTGGGTCAATGAGTTGATATATATTCAAGACAATTCCTATATTTCCTGAAGACTACATGTTAGTCTTCCAATGCACTCGTTTGGGTTTGTTGTTTTAAGAGAAAAACAGTGGATGAAAGAAATGCATTGCCCTTTTTTCTGTACTTATTTATTTATTGTTATTTATTGCAACTGTTCTGCTTAAACTCCTTACTGAGACCAATTTCAGGCTGGGACACAGTCCACTTGTCATCCAAGTTTTACAAGAAGCTGCGTTGCGCTAAAAGATTTTTGGCTCCATACACCTTAATGCCTTTTTAAGGGAATACATGTCTCTTATTTCGGCAAGTCTTCCTCAAATGCATTCTTTGCACATTTAACCTCATCAGGTACTGCAATAATTCAGGCACATTCCATCGTACGGGGAACAGAGCAAAGAAGGCGACAAAAATTGTAAAATACAAACAAAAAACGTCCAAGTTAAACAGAAAACCAGGGATACTGCAGTTAGACCTTTTCAGCATGATTTCCTGTTGTTAATTCAACAGTACTGTATCGCATGCTATTACATGGCAGTTCTTTTAGATTAGCCACCATGTGTCCAAAGGGGCCATTTTCTTTTGAGTTTAGTTTTCTTTGACCAAAAACTTTGTAGTTGAATTTTAAATTGTCTGGACCAGTACGTTAGGGTTTATTGGAGGCTCTAATGCAATCATTAATGGCTTTAAGTGACCGCAGTTGTCGTTTTACATACAATCCTTGAAACCCATCTAGTCAGAACCTCGTGTAGCAGCCGTGCTAATCTGGCTTTGTGTGCACTATCCACTCCTTGTTGTCTCTTTTTATTTCAGTTTATTTGCACTATGAGACTTGAGAGCTTCGAGCATTTTTGTTTGACCTTCATTATCTATTCCATTAACTCACCTGATTAAGATTGTGATTGAAATAGTAATTCTTTAATACCCACACACTTTGAACATTCTTCCACCTGCATAATAATACAGAGATGTAGTCAATATAATGTATATTGGGATGAAGTTGCCTTAGTTATTATTTTTTTGTGCTTCAACTATTCTCAGGAAAACTTGAGCAATGCACTAAGTGATTTTACAAAATATATAAATGGGAAGAAAACGTCTGGTGCTGGAGGACAAACAACACCCCTCATTTTAGTGTAAGGTCGGCAGCCTCAAAGTAGAAGATTGTGTATTGTTTAACATATAAAAACTCAAATGATTTAAAACATTTGTGAGATAAAAAAGGTAGATAAAAAGAAAAGCTTTTGTATGCCTTTTAAAAACCAGTCCTACTAGAGTGACAGAATGACAGTTGGTCTTGTTTCTGAAGGGTGTTGTTTTTCCCAGTCATAGCTTTGTGAAGGAATGAGGTTTGTCTGATGCCAGCTGTGAAGTGTGCGTGTTTCTATGTGAACTCTTATTCTTTCGGCTTCGGTGAAGGGACATGGGGTCCGGTCTGACATGGGACCCCGCTATCAGGGATACATTTTTTTCTTTCAGTTTTTAGTAAGACCTTCTCAGCGATATGAATCATTTCCCCATCATTTGTTTCAGTTTATGCAAAGAAAAAAAATAAAGACCTCTATGCTTGCTATTCTCTGTTTTGTTTTTTTAACTTTATATAATGCAAAACAACAAGGTGCTTTGATGCCTGGCATCTGATCAGCATTGGATTTCAGACTGATGCTGACATCTAAGTCCAGTCACAAAATGTCTTTATAGTTTTTCAAACATAGCCTTTATGTCCAGTTTTAGTTTCTGTCCTTTTTCTATAAACTTCCAAATGTCTACATAAAGGCTTTTTGTCAAACTAAGCAAAGGCAATAGGCTATAGTCGGGAAAACTTCCATTTTATTTTAACCTAAATAATAATAATCAATACCACTTTAAATGATGCATGAACCCTATATTAACTGTGCCCAGGCTTCAATTAGTTCATGTTGTCTATAGATGTGAATGATACGGGCGGCCTACCTGTCTAAAATCGTGAAGCTGGGGCAGGATGTGACGTGGTTTGTTAATCCTCTTAGGTTAATTAATCTGAACCTGCAGGCCCACACTGCATCTTACGTTTCAGAAACCGATTTTTGGTTAAAGCTGAAGTCCACTGGAGACTCGACAGGAGTAACTTCGAAATATAAAGCAGTTTGAATTGACTTGGAGGTGTTTGTTTTCTCTACGGGCTCCAGCAGGATGCTACCGCAGCGGATGATGTGGGGAGCTGTGGTGCGGCAGGTCACTCCGCGTCGGACCTACAGCACCGCAGCACAGCCGCAGGTAGGCCTGTCTAGTTTCGATATAGGCCGACTGTAAAAACTCTGGTCTACATGATTGGTTGATGACAAAGATTATTTACAGATCATCTCTTTTTTTTGTTTACCCTAAAGGAACCACTTTCACCAAACGAGACATAAATATGAATCTACTTTTTAATAAGCTATTGTAAATAAACAATTAAAAATAAAACGTGTCATTTAATATGCGATAAAATGTAAAGCACCAATTGTTTGAAGAGAAATAGAACAGATCGGCATTGCTATGAAAACAAGGAAAGGCAGTTCAGCAGCTCTTTGACAGTGGCTGAAACGCTATGTATGAGTCTTACAATATAGAGGCAAAACGTTTCTTTGTAACTGCATGTTTCCTAAACATGAGTGCCATTAATTGCAGAGCATGAATTCCAACTCTGCAAATACAATTTCATGCACTCAACAAATGCTTTCACCAATGTAAATTAAACAATTGACTTATGTTTTAAAAAGCTTAACATTTTAAATTACAACAATTGAATTGATCAATGACTAAAGATTAATGAATTAAGTGTAGTCCTAAATGCATTTTAATTTGTAATATGTCAGCTATCAGCTGTTGGGGTGAAAGTCATTTATGAATGGATGTGTTGGTTGCACAAGTTTTTTTAACTATTATTTATAAGAGATGAATCACTAAATGTTTTCATGTCTTCAGCATGTATAAAAGTCAAGTGGTGGATTTGGCTTTTGTTCGTCATATTGTATTAAATATTTAAAGAAGCCACCTGATTAGCATTTAGCTGGAGCATTTACCAACATTAATGATAAAACCAAAAATTAAAACAATTTCAGAAAATCCAGCACATGAAAAGTAAAAAAAAACAAAAAAAAAACAGTCATATGTTGCAGAACTTAAATCATTGGTTCCCAACCTGAGGTCCAGGCCCTTAAGGAGGTTCAGCTTTTATTGGATACAGGTAAAAATGGTTATGAACTCCTGCCTTAAAAGTTGGTAACATGCTTTGATCTTTATTTACGTGATTGCACACATCTTTTTATCTTCCTCTCTTGTTGGAATTCAGGTAAAACCAAAAAAGACCACATTTGGCCCCTTAAGTGACCAAGACCGGATATTCTCTAACTTATATGGCAGGCATGACTGGAGGTAAAGTGAAAAGCAGAAATTTTAAACTCTTTTAAAGACTTCAAACTCATTATAAGGCAATCTCTTCCTTACTCTTTCTTTCTACCAGACTCAAGGGATCACTCAAACGAGGGGACTGGTATAAGACAAGGGAGATTATACTGAAGGGACAGGACTGGATCCTGAATGAAGTGAAGATCTCAGGGCTCCGAGGTAGAGGAGGGGCTGGCTTTCCAACTGGCATGAAGTGGAGCTTCATGAACAAACCAAGCGGTGGCAGGTAGAAAAAAAAACTATCATGATGTGACCTGTGAGTGGCACTGAAGACAGGCCAACTGTCCGCACTCTTGACAGATTGGTCATGTAAGAGTGCATTTCTGTGTCCCAGACCCAAGTACCTGGTGGTGAATGCTGATGAGGGCGAACCTGGGACGTGTAAAGACCGTGAGATAATGCGTCATGACCCCCATAAGCTGATAGAAGGCTGCCTCATCGCTGGGGCAGCTATGGGTGCTCGTGCTGCGTATATCTACATCAGAGGAGAGTTTTACAACGAGTCATCCAATTTACAGGTACACAAAGGCAAACACAGATGGTTTGACATTCCATACGTGCTGCTTATTGTATACCGTGTGTTTCTTTTTTTCTACTCTTTAAACAGATGGCTATTAATGAGGCCTACAAGGCCAAGCTGATAGGGAAGAATGCATGTGGGTCTGGGTACGACTTTGATGTTTTTGTGATGCGAGGAGCGGGAGCCTACATCTGTGGGGAGGAGACGGCCCTTATTGAGTCTCTGGAGGGAAAACAAGGGAAACCTCGGCTCAAGCCGCCTTTCCCTGCAGATATAGGTGAGGTAAAAGCCCCTATATGTACTTTACTCAGGTTAATTTTGGTTTCACAATAAATGGTGTTATTATGAATATAACAGGTTATCACTACTTGTCTCTACTTCCCTAAGGCGTGTTTGGATGTCCAACAACCGTTTCCAATGTAGAGACTGTTGCCGTGGCTCCTACAATCTGTCGTCGAGGCGGGGCTTGGTTCGCAAGCTTTGGGAGGGAGAGGAACTCTGGGACAAAGCTGTTCAACATCTCTGGTCACGTAAACACACCGTGCACAGTGGAGGAGGAAATGTCCATTCCTCTGAGGGAGCTGATAGAGAGACACGCAGGTCTGGGTGTTCACAGTCTGACTCTGTGTTGATGCTTCTTCACTGTTATGATATGTCGATGACTTCCTCTCTCCTCTCGTGTGATTGGTGCAGGAGGAGTGAGAGGGGGCTGGGACAATCTTTTGGGAGTGATCCCAGGAGGGTCCTCCACTCCCATTATCCCCCGCAATGTGTGCGATGACGTGTTGATGGATTTTGATGACCTGGTCCGTGCTGAGACTGCATTAGGAACTGCTGCTATCATAGTTATGGATAAATCGGTAAAGAAAAACCTGTGCATATAAAAAAAACATTGCAACTTGAGTGACAATCAGTCAAGAAAGATTTTTTTTTTAAATGTTATCTACAGACTGATGTGATCAGAGCCATTGCACGTTTGGTGGAGTTCTACAAACATGAGAGCTGTGGTCAGTGCACCCCCTGCAGAGAGGGTAAGGAACTACAAAAAGGATTTGACACCAGAATTATGTATCCCCAACTTTGTCAGTTTCCCTTTCTATCTTCAGTGGGATAGCAACATTAACATATAAGTTACTATACATCAATTTAAAGCTCAGATTAAGAAACTTCATTATTGTAATAACATTTAAATGGGTCTTACGGGTTACATTTGGACTCCTTTAGTATTTTACAGAAGAGAACCTTTATTCAGGTTTAGCTCCCAATTAGGAGGTTCAGTTGATAGTATGTTTTATTCACCTTTCTCTCCCTGGGTCCTCTGCCTCAGGAGTTGACTGGATGGATAAAATGATGTGGAGGTTTGTTCGGGGAGAAGCAGCCGTTTCAGAGATCGATATGATCTGGGAGCTCAGCAAGCAAATAGAAGGACACACTATCTGTGCACTGGGGGACGGAGCAGCCTGGCCTGTGCAGGTGACTACATCTCTGGATTCTCTTTGTAAAGTTTTTTTTTTCTTCCAGTTACTGTAATTTCTTTACTTTTCTCATGTACAGGGACTGATCCGTCACTTTCGGCCAGTCATGGAGAGCCGCATTGCACGATATAACCAGAAAAACCCTCAGAGACAGCCAGACATCGAGATGATATGAAACTCTACAAGTCTTTTGACATTCCCAAAAATATGATCTCGTCTTGCGTCGCTGCTGTGAGATGATTTGTGACATAGTTTTTGTTCTTAACAGTTTAACACTGCATGTGGTGCTGCCTGGATGTAGCCTGTTGACAGCTACCTGGCAGATCCAACATACATGATTTCGTAGAATTATTCCTTTGCTAAATTTGCTAAATGTGGCTGTAGACTGCAGCTTGTATGAGAATACATGTAACACAGAAAGAAACGATTAAACAAGGCAATAAATTAAGTTTATTTATTTCATAAAAGAATGAAATAAGTTTGTTTACTACACGCAAGTCAATTTCATCTGTACAAAAAGATTGCAATAGAAAAGGATGGTGCCACAGACTGGGACAGGGAGGGTGTGATGGTGATGGTTGAGACCTTGGCCTTAGGTTAAAATTTTCAACAAAGATTTTGTTTAAACCCTTCGCAGGACTTGAGTATCTCCAAATAAAACTGGAGGCAGAATTTGCTCTTAACACAACCACAAAATAGTTTGTAGCATGAGTCCTTCAAGTGTTCACCTTTAAAATATGATGTGGGCACCAAAAAGCCAAAAAAACTCATATGTACATGTGGACCCAAGCACCTAAATAAAGAGTCCTTGATGTGATGAACATGTGATGGACAGACAGGCTCAGTTTGGGTGAATATTCTGTAAGACTTGAAACACAGCACTCAGGGAGATCTTTCTTGTTTTAGGGTGCCATCCAGAAAGGCATAGACTGCGGCTGTGTTTGTGTTTTAGCACGAGGGGGCGGTGGAGGAGGGCAGCGATAGCCCTGAGTCCAGCCTGAGGAGGTGGAGGTAGGGGGAGCTGTCCCAGGGTTACCTGGCCCTGAGGCTTTGGAGGTCGAGTGCTCGTCCTCTTCGTCAGAGGAGTCACCTGCGTATGCCACCAAACCCGTTTTCAATCTCTTCGCTGTAGGCTCTAAAAAAAGAGAAGCGGGGGAAACACGTGGAGGAGAGGAAGAGGGGGCACATTTTGGGGAGGGAGAGAAATATGGGAGAGAAACAACATGCAGACAAAAAAAACAACAGCAGCATGTTCCGTATAAGGCAGGTAAAAAGATGATTATTCAAAACACAATCAGGAAAAAACAAGTCGTTAATAGATTTCAATTATAGTTTGTCAGCAGTGTAGAGGGGGCGGCCATTGGAAAGCGGCCATTGGTTGGTGGGGAGCGACAAGTTTCAAGGCCGTCCAAACAAGCGGCAGGACAGCATCATAGGAGGAGTCGTGCCCCACCCCCAATCAGAATCCAGCATCACCCCCAGAGATACATGGAAGAGAAGAAAAACACAGAGAAAAAGAGAAAAAAAAAAACACAAAAACAGGAGAGATTCTTATTAGAGGGGAAAGAAAACAAACGATAGACAAGCCAGACTGATGATGTCATCAGGACGGCACGGTAAGGTGGACTCTTATTAAGACCACTTTACAAAACAACTGATGAAAAGTGTTTGAGTCATAGATGCTCCTCTGTGTCTGAACATTTCTAGTCACAGAGCTGATATTATCAGGCTAAGGCACACTCACACTCGGCCCGGGACTGAACTGGAGTTTGTTTGGGCACCGTACGGATTGCTTCGTGTGAGTGCCATAAATGTGTTGAAATACTTTAATCCGCTGGGCTTCTTTATTTAAATCCTTAAGACATAAAAGCTTCTCGGTCTAATGTGTCATGATAGGTCTGCTGTGGATTTATATGAAACCTTCTCAGTAATCTCGAGTAAGAACACTGGAATTAGACACAGCCTAGTGGCCCGGGAGAGGATTGACATTTTGCTCTTTTCAGCTTTTCATTCAGGTAGTGAACATATCCAGACTAAATAAAGGTGTTCCATCCACAGGCACAAACTGTGGATTTGGATAGGTATAGTCAACCCACGGGATAATGCCTTACCCACGGGGCCAGGCGGAGCCCTTCTCTCCTCCATCTTGGCTCTCACTCCATTCACAGGCAGCGTAGGTGGAGGCATTAGCTGCCGACTGTGGAACACAGAGAACTTGCTTTAGTTAACCATGTCCACTGCCTTTTAGACACTATCAACTATTGATAAATCTAGAGTAGAGCTGCAGCAATAAATCCATTCATTGTCAAATATTAAATGAATCACAAACTATTTTGTAATTAATTAGTGATTGATTTGAAGACACAGGAAAGGGAAAGAAGAAAAAAAATCAGTGATTCTTGTTTCTGAAAAATAATATTTCAAAGATTTTGAATTAGATGACAGCTTATTAAAAATAGCTTTAGGTTTTAACTTGGGCCTTTGGAAACAGCAATGGCCATTTCTTCTCAATATTCAGACCTTGTTCGCCAACATCTTAAAAGACTCAAACAAATATTTTACGTAGCAGCCTCATAAAAAAAAAAAAAACAACTTTGTGTACCTGTCCCTCTCACTCGGTGAGCCGGAGGAACTCTGTGGTGGGGGTCCTGCTGTCTCCGGGCTGCCCAATGGGAAGCCTGCACCTAAATTAGTCATATGAATGGGTCCATGCTATGAGCAGAAAGACACACAGGCGCGATTAGCAGACATCCTCTACTAAACCCTGTCCTGACACTAGTTCTTTTATTTATAGCTGTACCAACACTAAGATTTGAACACTAAGAAATATAGAGTGAAAGCTTACCATAGATCTGATTAAAACCACAGCAACTATACAGAACACTTAAGCTAATCAGTATGTATCATCTGAGTGACAGAGGAACAGAGGGAAACTTTAAGTGAATAATAATATCCCCTCTCCACCCGTGTTTGTTAAACATAAGGAGAGCTTTATTGGTACCAAATGAATCACAGTGTTGTGACAGAGCAGATTAAGACTGAGACTGCATACACTGTAAAATATGCATCTCACCGGTACATAAGATGCACCTCGTCTTTGAAGGTCTCAGAGAGAAAAAAAAGTTGAAACTGTCTTTCAACACCCACAGTAACGTTGGCACAGGTCAGCTTTTATACTGGCATATTGATCGCACCGGTGGAGAAGAAAAAAAACAGGTTGTGTGGAGGACTAAAGAAAATCAATAAAAAGGGACGCACGTCGAGTCCAGTCCTGTTAGTCCGATACAGCTATAAAACTCTAGATTCTTCCATAATGGAGCCCGTCAACATCGTGCACCCATGTTCTTGTGCTCGTGCCGAAGCACACCTCTCCGTAGCGTGCCAGAGCAAAGGAAGTGAACCGTGTCTGAGCACGCTACGGAACGATCACACTGGTCAGACGAACTTGACTTCAGGGGTGAAGCGTGCTTGGGTGAAGATTGTCAGTGTGATCGCGCCCTTATACACCAGAGTTTACGGTAACAGACAGAACTTTAAAAGAAGCGTTAACAGGCCAACAAGCTGCATAGGACCGACTGGAGGAACTTCTCCTCACCTGGTATCCGAGTAGGCCGCTGTTCCTCTCATCGGGGACCTCCTCTGTGAAGCGTCGTTTCTGTGGCAGGTTGGCTGAGGCGGCTGGAGGTAGAGCTTTAGGCAGCGCTGCAGCTGATGGAGGAAAAGGTACGGGAGGTAGAGTCTGCAGAGAAGGAGAAAGGATGGTGTTATTGCTTCGCAGCCTTTGACAAGTAGTTAAAACGTTCTCTACATGTTTTGTTTTTATCTTTAGAGTAAGGACATGTGCTGAGTGGAAATTTTACATCAAAAAAAATTCCTCCATAAAACATAAAGTATGTTTGAACTCATGGGGTCTCAATCAGATCAATTATGAAGATTTGGAGTGGCGTAATAGTGCTGTATGCTTTATTATCAAACCTCCTCTTTAGATTGTGTTCAGCAAATCAGTTTGAGAATCAGGAATCATATCTGACCCGAGGATTAGTTTCATTGTGACTTCTACTTATATATTGGGGTCTTTCATTTCAGCGGTTACCGTAACAACCTTAGAGATGCCGTTTTTAGCCACATTCCTTCAAGTCATGTTTTTGAAAGGTTATAAAATATCCACAAGTAACACTGCTGATAGATCTAATAGTAAACAAACACTGTCACACAGCAGTATCATTTACCCCACTGTTCAGTACATCAAGAGGTTCAGAGTCTCAGTCCTACCTGAGGCAAAGTTCCTGAAGCAGGAGCCGGTGCCGGGGCCAGAGCTGGAGCAGGAGCTGGAGTGGGAGCCGGAGCAGTAGACAAGACAGGAGGGAGGGGGTACTGAGGAGGCACACATGCAGGTGCTGTGGGAGGTATAGGTGGTGGGACAGTGTAAGGGAGAGGGACAGGTTGTGGCTGAGGTGGAGGAACAGGCATGGGGTAACCTGGCTGGAATCCAGCAGGGGGGTAGTAAGGAGGCTGCGGGGGCATCCCATTCACTACTGGAGGAAGTGCAAAACCTGCCGGAGGAAGAGGGCGGGAAAAGTCAGATTGTCACATAAGATGAAAAGCATCTCAGACTGAAGATACTACAGCTAAACCACAGAGAGAACCTGCCATATGGTACCTTGTTGTGATGGCATCATTGAGCTCATTTGATTTAGGAATCGGGAATACTCTGCATGGACCTGGGGACGGAGAAACATGAAGCACACAAAGCTTGTTGATGGTAAAGGAACTCCAACATGAACATTTACAAGCTGTAAAAACAAAACATTTTACTGGATTATGGAGGAAAATATTGTTTGAAATTATGCAACTCATCAGTGCCTTTCTATTTGAGAACATACTGTCTTTGAGCTTCCACGTTTTTTTATTGTGGGGTTTTTTTTTTTTTGGCAAAAGACCCAAATTACTCTACACCACCCACACTTGTGTTTCAAAAACAAACCAAAAACATTGGAACTGGATATGAACACATCCACAATAATCAAAGCTCCTCCCTCACAGACAATCTAAAAAATACTAAACTGGATCAACAGCACCCTTCATACACGGGGGAGGGACATCCTTCAATAAAACAGACTTTAAGCTTTGTTTGCCAGAGATGTCTGATTACAAGAATTATATTTAATCAAGAGTTACATTTCCTCTCAAGCTTTCATAGTTTGTTTATATCTTTTTATTACACAGGATATTACTCACCGTCTGTAGCAGGTTCTCACACAACGTTTTTGCTGCTGCGAGTCCTTCTGGTTTAGGATGGCTGCAGAGAGAATAGACTATATTTAGTTCTAGTCCTCCAACAATGCAGCAGCAGAAACGCCTACAGGTAAGATCGCATGACTTCACACTCATCAGTGATCAGGAAAGGTTCATTCACAGCACATCCACACTCACCTGATGTAGATGTACATGGGTTCAAAGGCCTCTCGCCCCGAGGCGGGTTCTAAACAGCCCGATCCTTTCCCTCTCAGGAAGACTTTCGCCCCCGTCTCAGCCTGGATGTGCTGCAGGTACGAACAGCCGGGACCCTCGACTCGCTCTTTGACCACAAACCCCGGGATAGCGTGCTCCAGACCCACAAATACTTTATCTTGCACGTAGTGCATCTGAGAAAGGGAAACCACAATACAGCATGAATACAAGTAAAGAAGCCTCTGAAGACAGCTACCCACACCCACAAGTCTATTACAGATGCATGTTTACTATCAGGGGGAAATTACAGGGGGAACTTTTCTGCATAGTGTTCACTTAACATAAATCTGTTCACACTAGGTGAGATAGTAGTCCTTTGTGTTCCCCTGTTAAGAGCAAACACTGTTTTGATTTTGATTGATTATATAAATTAAGCTGAGGTGAGTTGTGTACTCAAATCCTCATATTGGTCCTCAAATATTTTTTGTGTTTCTTTGGAAGCAAAACAAAAATGTTTGAAAATGTTCCCACTTTGCAGTTCAGCTATCAGAAATCAGAGAGAGACAGCTTAGTGGATATCGTTCAAATCTGACTTCTGACCACCTCTTTCAAACAGTGCTGTAGGATTTATTCTAGGGCCGGAGCGATACAGGATTTTTGGAGCGAATACCTTTGTCGATGTTGGGGAAACATTTTTTAACACGGATATATCAGCTAATCATTTTCTTACATCTATCTTCAAATCGGTAGAGATAGACAGATGTACATGTTTATTACGTTGATCCCTCACATGCAGCTCTCAAACAGCAGTGGAAAACATACACAGCAGAACAAAAGACAGGATGATCACTCAACACAACTAGAAAGCAACAGCGTGTGTATGTGCAACAGAGATTGACGCTTCTTGTAATCCATGTAGCAGACTCTGCTGGTGACGGAAAACTGCTTAAAAACTTAAAGTGCCAAAACACTGGGACATATTGGAAATGGTTCAAACAAAAAGGACCAACAAAAGCAAAACAACTCTCAGGAGTTTGAAGCTTGTCCCTGTCAGATTGTTCTTGGGGTTTTCAGATTTAAAAAAAAGCATCATCAGCGGTTATGAGACATGAATACAGAAAAGGAAAGCCTTACCCCGGACTGAAAGTGTGGTTTGTGGTGGGTGATGGGGGGCAGCGAGGGAGGAGTCGGGTTGTGCTGCTGATAAACTGTGACTGAAGTTGTACTCTGGGAAAAGGTTGATGAGGACGATGAAGCAGTTGCAGCCTTCACCACACCATTGGTGATGATCTCCTTGATTCTATTAACTGCCCCTTAGGACGGACCGAAATAAACAATTACATAATGTTTAAAGCAAACGTTCATTACTGAATGATTACAGCGTCATAGTACTGACTGTCTACGAGGTCTCTAGTCTGTCCTTGGACGTGCAGATACAGCGGTCGATCCCTTCGTGGAAAAAGCAGAAAGGTTGTGTAATTATCAATAATTAAAGTGTTTTCCTGATGAGTTACAGAAAATGAGAGCTGAGAGAAGTCACCCTGGTAATGCTTTGTTCTTCTCCTCTGCTGCCATGTAACGGCCTCTGGTTGAAACTGCAGCACCGCTCACTTTGCTGATCTGCAGACATAAGCGGGCATTAAAAAAAGGTGACAACCTCTAACTGTGTGAAACCTGATTGTTAACATTGCTACTGACCTCATCCTGTGTTTGTCCACGTGTCAGGAGGTTCCTACAGGTGATCGGGACGTCATTGATCTCAACTTCGGCTACAACCAGGTCATCTTTGGCCTTTGTCAGTACTTGAGGCTTAGCAACACCTACAAACTGAGAGAGAGAGAGAGAGCGAGAGAGAGAGAGAGAGATACACAGTATAAATGTGGGCCATCAATGCTTAACTGGGGCAAGAGCCAAAATTAGTGTTTAGTTTTTAACTCATAGCTAAAGTTGTGCTATTTAAAGAAAACGGTTCTTTAAGTTAAGTGACCTGCTCCAATGTTAAATAACAGAAAAGAAAAACAACTCTTTCATAAATGTAAACATAAGTGATCTGACAAAAACATAATTTGTAACATCGTTATAATGACCACAAAAGCTAACTGGAAAATTGAACAATTATTACTGCATAAACAATGTCAGGGATCATCACTAAATTGTAATGCCAGCAGAAATGAACACTTAATGTATTACATTTTAATTATGCAGACACAGTCATTACTGTCTATCTAACTGCGGACATATTGCTGCATTAGTTTTCATCATGATGCTGTAAAAGAGCCAAAGTAAATCTAACACACTCATGTAATGGTGAGTATGACGAGGACACAATCTTTTTATAATCAATCAACATCTTTCATGAAGAAGACCGTGAAAACAAGAGTCCTGGCCTAGTACAACCAGAGACGTAAACGGAGAATTATCACAGCATTAAAAGTGCAGACTTTGGGACGTTCACACCATGCTTCACGTCCAGGACCTTGATTACAGACTAACCAGGTATATGATGTCCTCACCTTATCAGGTGGTCCCGGGATGCCTATCTGAGAGGGTTTTAGTTTGCCCTTTGCGACTAACATTGCATTGATCTTTGCAGCCACAGCAGCTGCAGCATCCAGTGCCCCGGTGGGTGCAGCTTCAGCCTCCCCCGTCCCACCGGAGCCTGAGCCGGGCCCCGGCTGGTCCCATTTGCTGCGGCGGCTGGGAGGACAGGAGGACAGGAAAACATGCCATGGAGATGAAGATTCATGAAAAGTGAACAAGTCATTTAATTTAAAACATTGCCTGAAATGTACCGTTGAGTTATCCATACTTCAGTGCAATTAGCACAAAATCCTAATTTACATTTTACTGTAATCGTTTCAATAAACACAATCAAAGTCACATTGTAGCTGAAATGTATACCTTATTTAATAAAATACACATAATTACAGAAAAAATGACAGAAGTCAGCGCGCAGCAGCACGACAACAATAACCGTGATTACATAAACAGGCTAAAGTTAGCATCTAGTCAGCTAGCTCAAATCACCTCAATGGCGGGTCAAATGCAACCGAAATATAATAAATAACTAATTTTTCATAAGCTCACCCGCCGTTTTGTGTTCCGCAAAATGACATCAATATCCTGTCAAACGAATGTGACCCTTCAATACGAAAATAGACGCGAAAACCTCCCTTAGCTCCGCACAGTCTATTCTGTGTTGGCTGCTCGCCTCTGCTCCGACATGCCTCTGTGTGTTTCCGCCTCCGGTGACGTTGTTTTGTTTGTCCTGTGAATATACCACAAGAGGGCGCCAGATACCAGCACACGTCTGAGTAATAAAAGGTTCAGCTTTGACGCTGGTACGTCACCTGTCCGAGGAGTTTGGATGGGAAACCTCCAGCATGCAGCAAACAAGCACAAGGTAAGTGAAAGCATTTTACGTCCCTTCATTGTCTGTACACTGTAAAAAGATACACATTTAAGTACTCTACATTAACTAAAATTGAGGCAACATATTTCACGCATTATTATTAATTAAATCTTTGTTCAAAGTTGAGTTAATATAACTAAAATCAGTTGCTAAAAAGTAACCTGTTTAAATTGAGTAGATTGTAGATGAGTAGATAAAGCAGGAAGTTCAGTCTGGGCAAGGACAGGCAAGAAGAAGAACACTTTATAGCTGTTACTTTAATAACATCTTATAAACACTGTTTGTTTCATGGAGCTCATTGTTTTGGGGTTTCCAATAATATCAATAAACCTATTTCAATTCCACAGCAACAAAAATACAAAACCTAAAATTGGGTAATTTCTTGTTTTTAATTACCAAAACCTGAAAGACAATCTCACTGTCACTGTCCAAGTTATGTATACGTTGCCAATGTATTTGAACAATTCAGCCATTTGGTCTCTTCCGTTTGTGACAAATTTGGGTTTAAATATGCTTGAGGATGATCGTTGTCTAATGCGTTGGTACTGTTCGATACCATTGATCAGTAAAATAACAGAGATTGTAATGTTTCAAAAACTGCTGATATTGAAAAGTAGTCAAGTTATTTTTATAGCCATTTCGCCAATGATACCTGTCAGCGTTTGCCTTTGGTCTTTTCAGTATCAAGGCATCAAGCGTTTTGGTAATCCTTAGTAGGATGAATAGCAGACTGTTCTTCCAAAGTGATCATAATCCTGATGTTATGGACCACCTTCTGCCTTCTGCCAACCAGGAACACAATAAACACAGCTGTCAAAACATAGCATTAGCCTGAACAATATGTCGATATTCAACTATCATAATAAATGACGATCAGCTGTAGGGGCGATGTCTTCACTCTGTGAGACAATATGACACTATGACCACACGTTGAGATGGATTGTGAGTTATTTGAAAGTGTGACTCATTCATTGATTTCAACGAAGTAGTCAAATAAAAAAGGACAGACAGGTTTGGGTCTTTGTTTCACCTTTAGGGGGCACTCTAACTTAAACCATCCACCATCCTGTTACTCTTCACTCTTAGATAGAGAAGTGATGCTCTATTCATTCTATGTGAGACTAAACCACCTTGCTGGTAGACATTTTAGAAGAATAAACACAGTTCAAAATGACACAAAAATCAATTTATGTAGACATAATGTTCTTTATTATATGAGATAGAAATGTACAATTCCTAGTATGTTTCCTACTTTCAAAGGTGATGTATTGAATGGTGTTGCCTTGTGGGACGTGTCGTCCAAAGAACAAAAGTATTCACCTCTGAGTAACACAAGATTAAAAACAGATGCACATCTTTCAGTTTGAGGAGCTGAGAAATGGTTTGTATGATTGCCTTAACTTTTAAAGAAAAAAAATAGAATATTCTTATGGTGACTTGTGTTGAGCAGCAATCTGCTGTGACACCACACATACGTTAATAGTCTATACTTTTTCTCTCATATGTCTCATCCAAATGTATCATTTCCTACCTCAGACATGAACAAACCATGAACGTAGTGTCAGAAGGTCAGGAGGCTTTGACGCCTGAGTTAACGGAGATGACTGTTTACAGGCAACATGCTGTGAGGAGGACATAGAAACAGTGAAACCCAGGAAGGAGACGCAAGGCAGTGAGAGGGGCAGACGCTCCATATTTACAGTACTGTCATTCCTGGTAGGAGCCTCAGTGTGAACCGTAATGTGTATGTCCGTTGATGTAACCTCCGGCCTTCAGGGCAGGCCGGCCTGGTTCTCGCCTGATACTGGCGGCTGACACGGAGGTGCAAAGTCAGGGGACGTGATGGGGAGGAGGGCGCCTCATGGTGGGGCTGCCAGAGGTTGAACAAAGAAACACTGTGAGCACTGAGGTTTCTGTGTTTGTCGTCAAACCAGCGATTACAAACTGTTTTCTTTAATACTGTATGGCAACATGTGCCCGTGTAATAAAACTTGAAAGATTGTCTTTGATAAATGATGCTAGGATGTTACAGGAGTTTCAAGCTGGAAGTCAGAGAACTTAAAGAAGATGCATTTGATGTTTCGTAGATGTACAGTAAAAGTGAAGTTTTTGTCTTCAAAATGCTGAAAAGTTGGGGTTAAATTTTTCACATCAGCATTATATAAGGTACAACCATGCGAAGCAATGCTACAGCTGTCAGAGTGAAAGTGTAGGGGACAAAAAGTGATTGAGAGAGGGAAAACAGATGGAGAGATTGAATTTTGGAGGAGGAGTGTGTGGGGAATCTTTTTTGTGTATGTCTGGGGAGAATGGGAGCCTCTAATACACCTCACAGCATGAATTTGGCGCAGGCTGCGGCCTCGTCTCGTCTGCACAGCGGGGTGTTTTCCTGAGCGGTCTGCCCAGGGGAGGGGCACCTGTAGCAGCCTCACACACTGGTCAAGAGGAGGGCTGACAGGCGGAGCGAGGCCGAAGGGGGGAGGAGGAGGGGGTTACAAGGATGGAAAGATGCTTTGTGGTTCCAGGAAACGGACATGTGCTGGATTTATGAAATCCTCAGGTAGACCAGAGTGAACGAAACGAAACGAAAACATTTGTCCTTATGTTTTCCCTCCACACTGTGATCTCGATGAAATCAGAAGCTTCTGTTGCACAGGAGGACTAAAGTTATGTTTGGAGCAAGTCTGCCAGTGCTGGCGTTTACCAACACAAACAACGCAAAGTTTATAGATCCTTCAGCCTGCCATGTGAGACAATATTTTCCATCCATTTGGTTAAGCTGACCAGACATCATGCATTCGTAGTTTATCAAACACTGAGTCATTCCAGCTGACCTGAGGCAGGACTTAATCATCTGATATATTGAGTTTTAGAACTCAGTCACCCAAAACCTGTCCAGCATGCCGACTCAGAGAATTGAACAACAAGCCGTTTGTGCTTAAATATCCATGCTGCTGCTAAAGTGTCCTTTTTGGAAAGGATTCCTCTTTACACAAGCTGCACCCTCCATCATGTGTCATTTTGGTATGACCCAGGAGTCCAAAAATCCCTGTGTCTCATACGAGTGTTCAGGATTTTGATCATATACGGTGCCGACTCTTTGTCTGGGAGAAATTCCTTTTTAAATGGACAAATGTTCTGAGAGGGCCTGTGAAAGCTGGATGGATATTGCATTAACTCCACAACAGAAGCGCCCCCTGTTGTGCGAGCGCGCTGGGCTCCAGATAATAACTGCAGTGGGAACGTACAGCTCAGAGGTAGCAGGGCCAGGTAACTCGAAACACATGACAGGCAGCATAGACTTACAGAAGAAGAAATAATGGCATCGCAGTGAAGAGAAATGCAGCAAGCTCCCCTGGCACATGCTTTTGGTATGTGTCTCTCTTGGACCACTTGGTAAAAGCCTTGCTGTGCTGTGCGCCTTCTCCTGCAGCCCTCAGGTTTTCTTTTTACTCAGTTAATGTAGCGACATGTGCGCACTTTATGTGCAAATAAATAAACCCACATTTAAAGGATGCTCTCCTTGTGTTATTGAAGTTTCACTTTACATGAAGTCACTTAAAGACATAATTACCTGAGGATTATGTTCTCACAGACATTAATGACTGTCAAATCAAAACACAGTTGCACTCAGTTAACACAGCTCAGTGGTCCTGCTGTTGGATTTGGCTGGACAAAGAAAAATACCTCGACTGAGATTTGTCACCTGGGACAGTCTGAACACGCAGTGATGTAAGATTAGAAGAGGATGGATAAGAGCTACTGAATTTGACTCAACATTTCATAGAGGCCTAAGATATTTATGATTAAAATTGTTAATTTAAATGTCACATTTTTTTGAAGAAGGCCAGTGCAAAAAAATCAAGGCACTTTTTTTTTTTTTAAAGCATCCTTGTTTCGAAAGTTTAATCAAAGAAATTGACAATTTTTATTTAAGTGATTGGTTTTTCAAAAAAGTTCTCTGAATTTATTTGAGTGTTTTTTGGGGGTTTTTTAAGCGTTGCTTTCTCTCCTAGGGTAATGTCTCATAATTTACAACTAATGCAGAACGATGTGCTGTCAGATTTCAGATCAACACATGATTAAATGAAAATATAAATATCAAAATATCAAGCTGTTATGTTTCTTGCCTTTTCGTCTTTATTAGAAGTCAGCAGTCAGTACAAAGCGGAGACAATGACATGCACATAAAGTCCACCACCGCTCTTAAACCAGAGACCTTAAAGACACGTGCTCCACATCTTGGAACCCAACCTCCCGAGAGAAGAACACTCTGTTTCTGAACATAGCACCATGCTCATATGATACCAGCCCGTCCCCTTCCTATCCTTCAAACAACAATATTTGCTCATCTGCGTCAAAGAGCAGCGGGGTCTGTGATAGAGTACAGTACAGCCTTTGAGTCAGTCAGAGACAGGACGCTGCTGCAGGGAGACACAGAGACACCAGCCGGAGAGTGTGTACACAAGAGCGGGGAAGACCCTCGAGAGACACTGACATTCTGACACAGACACACAAAAAAAGAATACGACAGCACAAGGATTAGTCTGCACTAAGAACCTTTAGAGGATTGTCTTAGTTAGCATACAACAGAATGTAATGTCCTTTTTAGTATGACATTGTGAGTATTAGTTCTGAGGTTTCTTCTTTGTTTTCTTATTGTGTTTGAAGCTAATAAATTAACGTGATCTTTAGTTGAGTTGGAAAGCCAAAATTCCTCTTTTTGGCTGGTTTAAGATCAAATCACAGAATGAATTACATAAATCATACTCTTTATTCATGGCTATATATTATACATCATTATAAACAACAGTTACAATCAACTCAAGGCGAGGCCATGCAGAGCTTTGCATGAGTCAAAACAATAGAAAGTACATTTTCAAGCCCAACATGCAGGTCGTGATTATAAAAGAAATCTGATGTTTTAGATTCATCAGGGTTCACGAGAAGCAAACAAAAGACTGTTGACCCGCTCGGACATCATTTATTGAGTCAACAAACAACGTCTCAGAGAACTATCCCGTTGAGGTCCTGAGCAGACACAACCAGTTGTTCAAAAAACAAACATCTGAAAACAAGCAGAAGTGCATCAGGACTTTACTGGAAGTGATTGTGCACGAGCAACATGCTGAATAACTCGCCTATAGACAGATACAAATGCTCAATATGTAAACTTGGTTTCTGCAGCAATCAGAGACACTCTTTGGATATGGCCACTAACGTTTACAAAGGGTTTGCAGATGATGCATTCTTTAAGGTGGCACTGCTTACAGAGATTGTCTTCTTGATTGTCAGAAGTAATGTTGCAGTGAGAAAGAGAGAGAGAGAGAGTAGTTCTGGTGCGTTCACATACAGACATTTCTCAAGTCCTATTGGTGTTTCACAAAGATGCCAAAGTTGCGTTGACGTATTTTACACTAAACAGAGAGCAGAGGAATTTACACTGGAAATTGCACAAATAACTTGGCAACGCTAAGGTGGCGAAACTTTGACGATGTATTTGTGCAATTTTGATTGCAATTTTTGGCAATTAAAAACAAAATATTATCCAATTTTTAGTCTTATACAATCTTATATCTATGTTGCTGTGTTATCAAAACTGGTATTGATATTGTTCGTTTTTTACAAGTATCCTGTAGAAGTTTAAGATCCTGTTATTATGACAACCCGAGTCAGACTTATTACACAAAGCAGCAGTACAAAGTGCTATCATTGGAAGAGTATTGTTCGTTTTCCTTAATTTACACAAGAGGGAAACAATCATTCTTTGGTGAAACTCATTAGGCTTTTATAGATGGTACCTTTTCACACTCACGTTATTGTCTCTCTTGAGACACACACAGCGGACTGCTCTTACGACAGAGCTGATTTGCTGATGTCATCGCTTGTCTGTTGCGTCTTCGTTTTCCAGTCAACAGTGTGTAGAAAAATGGATTCACACAGGAGTTTCCGTAGGTGAGCCCTGTGAGGATACGATTCACTGTCACCTGCGTCCCGACAGGAACCGTCCGCAACATGTCGGGCTTGTAGAGAGGCAGCAGCTGCCAAATCCAGAAAGGCAGAAAGCAGGCCCAAAAGGCTAACACAATGCCCAGGATGAGGAGCAGAACTTTAGGTTTGGGGGCACGGGGAGGACAAGCGGTGCTGCTCCCGGTGGCCCAGGCCGGCCTGGTCTGAGACACCCAATACAGTCGTCCGAGAGTGGCGTAGAGTGCACCGATGGCCAGTCCAGGCCCGAGGATACTGGTGCAGAAGAGCACGCTCAAGTAGGCCTTTGAACTCTGCTCATCCCATGCCGGTACACACAGCTGGCCCTCCTGGTTCTCGCCATCCTCCAGGTGCAGTGTGATCATCATAGGAAGACTGAGGGCCACCGCCAGCCCCCAGGCCAGACCGACCCGCAGCAGGCCCGAGGAGTTAGAGGAGGAGGTGTGCAGGGGATGAGCCACAGCCCGGTAGCGGTCAAGACTCATTGCGGTGAGTGTGAAGATGGAGGCGTGCATGGTGAGGAGGTCCAGGCTCAAGAGGAGGCGACAGCCCAGCTCACCGAAGGCCCAACCAGACCCCAAGCTGTCGTATACGATGAAGGGTGCCGTAAAAAGGTAGAGCAGGTCAGCGAGAGCAAGGCTCAACACCTGGAGATGAAGGGAGGAGGAGGAGGAGGTAGAGGAGATGGGAGAGGAGGAAGGGGAGGAGGTGTTGGCAAGGCAGGATGGTACAGGTACTCTCATTAGGCAGCAGGTCGGTCCAGCTCCACGTCTCCTCCTGTTCCTACTGCGCCTCAGAAGGAGGCCCAACGTGTACAGGTTCCCTGTGATGCCCAGCAGGGAGAGGAGTGACAGGAGGGAGCAGAAGAGAGCAGTGGAGGCCAGGCTGGGTGACGGAGAAAAGGAGGGAGAGGAAGGGGGAACAGAGACATTGGGGCTAACAGGAAAGGTGTACGGAGAAGGTGGAGGTAAAGAGCCTGAGAGGTCCATGCTGTTAAATTACAAAAAAATGATGAAAGTTTGAAGAACAGGAAAGTTAAGTGTCTGTTTTCAGATGCAGAGCAAAAGAGGCAGAGAAAGGGGGTGGGGTAAAGATTGGATCAAAAATGAAACAGAATGTGAAAAAGAGAACACAAGGATTTTGTATTAGTATCCATCCTGTGTTCTGTGTCTGGGGATTTAACTTGTATGACACATAAGTAACAGACACAAAAAGCTTAAGCAGATTGGGATCCTTCGGATTCATGTGCATGTGAATACTGACAGCAGATGAAGTAATAAAAGTCAAATAAACATGGAGAAAGGAAAATGTCAGCAAAACCAGAATGGTTTATGTTTGAGCATGAAACCTGCTCTGTTTGGCACAGGCGTCCCATTTTAACAGCTTCACAGGGAGCCAGGCGAGCCTGTCATGGTTTTAGTAAAATAATTGGATTTTCAGGGCAGGAGGGCTCCGACTGTAAATCTCGATTTAAACCCCCAAAGCTTGCTCCTCCTTGAGGTCAGCAGTTGGGCAGCAATCATGTTAAGTGAACACGAGTACGAGTAATAAGTTGGAATGACTTGTATATTTTAGTGGAAAAAACATCAAATGCGGGAAGTTTGTGTTTAGATCTCTCAATTGATTTTGTGCGTATTTACGCACCGGTGGTTTGGATGTGGATTGGTGCACGGAAATGTGCCGACTCAATGGACGGCGCAATGAGGCGGACATCGGTGACGACTTCATTTAATACGTTATTCAACATTAAAATATAACCTGAATGTTTAGTCACCGTATATTAGCCAGCTATATTCATCATGTTATTTAGTCAGTTGTGAGATAAGACTTTTAATACCACTCGCCAAACACTGATGGTGTTCTGGAGACATGTAATCTGTACCGACATCAAAGTAGCCGCGGGGAGGCTGACAGGACCGGCCTGTGTGACACATGGTGACCCGGGCTCCTCCGGGGTTAAGAGCTACTGTTGAACTGCGGAGGAGCAGCCAAACCCCCGCCGAGCCGCGCGCCTCCAAACCTCCACAGCTCACTGCGTTAGATAACAGCTGGGAGAAATCCCTGACTGGAGCTTTACAATGAGAACATTTTGTTGCAGAACATTTGTTTAAATACGTTTCTATATGATCTAAACTGTAGGCTATCCCAGTGGGCATGTTACCATTTCTAATTAATTCTTAGTAGTTCCGTAAGAAGGTAAATTTTCAGGACTTTGTCTTGAATCACTTCAAGAGAGCACTGCTAACAAAAATTAACAACTTTAGGTATCTTAAAAATAAAAATGTTTGACCACATGCACGCCAAATTAATGTGACAACTATCGAGATAAAAATCGTTCTGTAAAAAAAAAAGTTATTAAATGACGGCCCACAGAATTGTGAGGCCTAAAATCAGTGCAGATTGGCTGTGACTTAAATCTATGCAGTAGACGATTTAAATGATAGATTGATTAACAATTTATTCTGCATGATTTAATTTCCACAATCTTACCTTAATACAGTTAAATCTCAGCCACTGTATAAATAATAATATTCCTTGGATTTGTTTGGTCAAAATGCTCTGTTCCCATTTTGAATTTTCTGATTCTTCAAGCTCAAGATGATATTTATTTCTCCTCTCCTGCAGGAGTTAAAGGCCAGAGTAACTTTTCCGCACCGTGGTCTGTCCTTCTCAGTGCTGCTCCCTCTGTGTTTGATGAGTGTGAGTCCAGCAGTGAGGAGTGTGTGTGAGTGGGAAGGGGGTGGGATGGGATGCTGAGTGAGGGGGCTCATCCTGCAGAGAGAACTGAATATTTAGTATTTGTTGGCTCGAATCAGGGTCCAGAGCAAAACCAGAATATCAAAGATGAAGCAATGACTTTGGTAATATTCAGCAGTTTCACTTTATTAATAATAGGCTTTCGACAGCAATAATAGGAAAGATATTTGAGTATCCGAAGGGGTTTGTGGTTGATATACTTTTAATCTACGTAATGAAAATGAAACATTTGAATGCATAAAAACCATTCACTTCACGATGTCTACATGCAGTTTACCCTTTTCATAAGGGGTAAGGGATACTGAGTAATCCAGTCTGTTTTTGTTGAGTGCTGTTTTAAGAATTGAAAATAAAGATTAAAGTAATGCATGTGTTTTTAGTAGTGTTTTATAGCCGTGTGCGAGGGAGTTTACAGTAATTCTAGGTATGGTTTGATGGCTCTCTAATGGTTTCTAAACCTTTCAGTCAGGCATAAATCTCACTGTGAAGTCACAGAAAAAGCCTCAAAGTCCATGAAAAATGTGTCCATAAATGGTGTCTTAAAATCATTTTTTGGCAGATTATCAGCGCTGTCTAAGTCATAGATAAAGTTCTGAAAGCTACATTTTTATTTGTATGAATTGAGTGTATTTAGTAAAAACAAACCACATTAAAAACACATTAATATTTACATATAAAAAATGAAAAGAAAGACGTGAGAAACAACAAACTAAAAGATGTTTATCTGCTGGCTTTATGTTTGCCCTTTTTATTTTCATCATTTCTAAAGAACCTGTGTTATAATTAGAGACACTAAAAACTAAATTCTGCATTTATGGTCGAAACCTTGAGCTTCAAAAGGGAGTAAAAACTATTCAAACAGAGAGCAGTGTAATTGTAGCACTTAAACAATAATAATAAATAAGGGGAGGAATTTAAAGTTGAGGACCTGGATGGTGCTATGACAGTAGATTTGTGGTTCACTTTTTTTACTCTTTTTTTAATGTACAATATTCATTGTTGAATTTACACATACATTACAGAAAGTACTTTTTTGTTATTAGACTGAAAAAGAGTCAGCAGTCTAGTCCTCTATAACAGAATTAAGTCCATTAAAGGCCACGTTAGGTTATTCTTTGACCCCCTGTTTGTGGAGGGCAAAATGCTCCAGCAACACTTGTAGTATGAAGACCAACTTTATTAATAAATTGAACCAATGCATTTCGGCTCGTGGCCTTCATCTGGGTCATCCCTCTATTTGTGAACAGTTCCTTTTTTTTACTGGATAACTGAAGAGTTTGAGCAATACATTGAATTGTCCCCGTTGATTCTCGATGATTTAATCTGAGTTTTGTAGATTTGATTCTACGCGAAGAACAGTGATACAAACAAACTGTGCTGTATCTTTGCTGTTGTTTCATGACCCTCTTCAATAATTAATGCACTTCAACCCTCTGACCCAATGTCAATACCACCTCGGCTTATGTTCCAAAACACACGACTCCTAACACACACACAGTCACATAGTGATTCATGTGATGATTCTGTGCTTGAGTTATAGAGGAAATTAATTGTCCGGGATCATCGCCTGTATCAACATTTTTCCATGTCAGAGAAAAGTTGAACTGGTGAATCTAATAAGTGCCTCTGACAACATCACAGAATAAACGGCTTTTTCTTTCCACGGTAATCAAAAGAAGCTCACAGTCGCCTGTTACCCACCGAGTTGTTTTTGGCCCGGCCGGCGTCATACCCACAGCTGTGGTTTGCCAGCTCCAAGAGGCTGAACAAGTTGGAAATGATTTAGTTGTGACTAGCCAGTGAAATGTGTAGGCTGTGCGCCGCGTGTTGGCTGCTTCATACATGTGCTGGCATACATAAGATAGACAGAGACAGGCAGTAAAGACCAAAGAGGGACGACTGGGAGAGGGGAGGACATACCTATCCCTGCGGGGTATGAGGAATTTGAACAAATACCTGGCACAGGCATGCCAAAATAGAAAAAGGGGGGAGACAAGCATGGAGGCCTGAGAAGCCCAGGCGACTTTGTACAAGGGGACAGGCAGGTAGAATCACGCAATGTGTGGAAAATGAGAAGGAGGCTTTAAAAAACCTTAATGAGGTGATATCAGAGAGTCTGTGGGTGAAAAGGGGAGCAGGCTCGGTTATATACTGAAAAAAATAGGCTTTGGAAAGAGTTATTGCTCAACTTAAGCATTCATACATGGACAAAAAACAAAGTGAGGTTCGGGGTGCTGTGAGGGTCTGAGTGCTGTTTATTTGTCTTTGTCAGAACACATCAATCTCAGCCTGAGCAGACACATTATATAATATCTCATTACATTTACCTGAGCTATGGGCTTTCGTTGTACTGCTTTGACCTGAGCTGATCATGTTTCCCCTGTTAATTAGTCTGCATCCATCTTCATATGCAGATTTAGAGCAACGCACAGAAGAAGAACACTCTCCTGTGCTGATCTAATGAAGCTGTATTGGTTCAGCTTTTTTGAAGACATGGGGTTGGCTTGTCAAGACAATAAATGTTTTGCCGTTTTTAAGTACATTTCCTTTGAATGAAATACAGTCGTGGTTTATTTTTTGTGGGTTGTGAAATAATATAGTCACTAAGATGTGTTACAGGTACAAAATCGGAAGGCCTTTTGATCTGTTTTTACAGATAGTTGAAGATATCGGGATGGCTTTTTTTCGGTTTACATTTAGAAGTCAAATAAAAAAATACTATTAAAAAAATGTGTTTGCTATAAGTCATTTCCAGACTGACTTTCTTCTCTCTGGCATTTATTGGTTTGGCCTCACTGAATAGAGCATGTTTGGACCCATTATTTTCATAACTGATTAACCTTGTGATTTTTTCCCCCCCTTTCCATAAGTTCAAACTATTTTAAAGGGTTATTTTGGGGGCTTTTGTGACTGTAATGGAGAGATAGGACAGTGGATCGAGTGATGAAGGACATGGGAAAGGAGCCACAGGTCGGTTTCGACACTAACCACAGCGCCACAAGCGCCCCACATTTAATCTATTTTAAAATATTAAGGAACATGGAAAAATAGCGTAATGAATTGACACCCCTTAGGTGACACTTAAATGCTTGTTTGTCATACAAACCCAAATGAACTCCATGTTGTGTGTTCAAGAGGCATTTTAACATCTAAAATAAAGGTTATGAAACCTGTGTGATGGAGTCTTTGAACGATAACGTCTAAAATGACTGAAACCTGCATGGACAAAATATGTTCAGTTCACTTTGATAAAACATGAACAGCTAAATCATTTAGTAACAAGCTGTGAAAGGCATCTGTCACAGTAATCAAGACAGGCGGGAAACACACAAGGAGCAGAGAACACAAGACCAGACACTGAGGATAACAACAAAGTAAAACCTGACACCGAAAACACAACCAAAACCAGATATTATAAAATAAAACAGGAAACACTTAAGACTAGACTAAGACACACTAAAAACCAAACTAGGAACATAAACATAAGTAAAACAGGAAACAAACTCACAGACAACATAGATGGACACAAGGATACAGGGAAACACACTAAAGACTCAAGTAAACACCAGGAAACACCAACACAGAGAAACAAGGAAGAACGACAACCGCAACAACACAGAAGCAAACCATGACAGCATCATGTCTTTCATTCAAGCTTGGACGTAATCCGTCCCTGAATATGTTTCACATTGTCTTCATGTTGAGCATGATCAGGTTCTGTCAATGAAAGCAGAGCTTGGGTTTGTTACACTACGGGCTGCTCTCACACTTTACTAATTGTGTGCAAGTCAATTCTCCATCACTTTTATATTTCTGGGGGTTCCACACCTCAAGTGTTTGGATATAATGGGGCCCAGAGGGGTCTTTGTGCTACTGTGAGATCACAAGAGGTCCAGCATGTGAAAACAAAACGGAGCCTGAGATCACACCCCACACTTCCTTCCAAAAACACTCTTTATTATTCTGTATATCTTCATGTATTTATGCAGCTCAGCCAAATGAAGGGGCTGTAACGTGTCCAATCAGTGGGCAGTCACAGTTTGACAAACGGCCTGCACGTAAACATCATCAGCTCTCTAACCCGGCTCCTGGCTGTCCTTGCTTTCTGCATTCATTTCACTAATTAGCTCGAACATATCGGAGCACTTGCTGGTTGACCGTCCTCAGTATCGTCGTCTTGATTAAAGGGGCGGACGTTTCCTCGTGTGTGACAAATGGCTGTTGGAGCAGGCTGATTCACAACTTGTGATGAGTTATTGAGCTGCCACACACACACACACACACACACACACACACACACACACACACTGCCCCCCTCTTCTGCTTGTCTGTCTTTAAAGTAACGCAACACATTTTTCCCTTTCCCATCATCATCAAGCTTAGCATACGTGCTGGGTGACTTAATATGGTTATGCACCCAGGTTTTCCTCAGGTCTCTCCTTCTTAAACATTCTCCATTTAAAAAAATGATTTCAATTATAGAAACGATCGAAGCGACATAACAAGCTGCTGGACAGAAGAATTTGCTAATTTAATTATCATTCCACCATTTTTCAACAACTTTCTTCAATCATAAACAAAATGTATTTGGGTTTTGGACTGTTAATTGGACAAAAAGGACATTTTATAACAGAACCGTAAGCTCAACAGATATCTGAAGAGCATTTTCAGCTTCTTTCTGATGACGTGAGAAAATAACCTTTGGCAAAATCAATATTATTGATAACTGTTACTTACTTTACAATAGAAACTAATCTGCCACAGGTTTGTGCTCAGAATATGACCCCTTTTCTCTGTAAAATAAAAAACCCTTTTCTTCGGGTTCAGAATGTAGTCTTGTGATAAGCAGATCTTTTTACCCGTTTAGTTTTTGAGCTTCATGCGTTGTTGTTGGTGAGCATCTTTCTCTGTATAGTGGAGGGCTGTCATTCTGAACTGATGAGGTCTCGGGGACATTTTCAGTGTGTGCTTGGAAGATAAAAGCTTTCAGATGGTCTTCACTTACATGTTAACAAGTTAACAAACCTGTCATTCAGTTTCTTTGATTTATCACACTTTGTACTGCCTGGGGTCCAAAATGCACAAATTGTCTTGACATAAATCTGAACGATTGAAAAATTGAAGAAACGTTGGTCTCTATTTTTCATCAAGGAGTTGTCGGTGGGTCCTGAGACTCAACCAGTTGAGAACCACTGTAGTGGATCTTTCTGAAGTCAAACTGCAGAGGGGCAGACACACACTGAATCAATCTACGCCTCCGCCTGAAATCACGGAGCATTAGATTTGGACCCTGGGTGACCGTGACAAAATATGGAAACTGTTAGAGAACACCAAGCCTGAGTTAGCTTTGCCATGTGCAAGAATCAGATCAGCTTTTTAACCCGCACATATAAAGTTATTAAAGCAAAAAATATCCAAGCAGCCAGCAGGGAATGGGACTCTCGCTTACTCAGCAGGTAGTGGTGGAAGAAGTCTTCAAATCATTTACATTGTAAATTAACAATGTATGGAAATATTCCCCTATGGAAAGAGAAGTACTGCATGTAGAAATTTATTTTAACGGACGTAAAAAAAAAAACTGGCTTCAGTGTTACACTCCTATATTAGTTAGTCACTATCGTTCATGTAATATGTAAGCTCCTTTAGGGACACAGTTTATACTTTTCAGAAGTTAAATTTTGATTCTGAAGCTCGTGAAGAGGAAGTATAAATTACCACTAAATACCTCAGTATGTGCATGAAGGTATACTGAGTTACCTTCCCACTGCAATCAGGATGCTTTGCCTTTGCAATAATACTCTGATGAAATATAATTCATTAGTCATTAATACTAATTCCATGTTACCTGCCATGTTTAAAAAGAACCATTTTTCTAGTGGATAATGTTTTTGTTTCTCTCCTATCCTTTCTGTTTAGTGTCTTTCATCTTGTAAAACACCTCGAGGTGTGAAGTTGTCTTATTTAAGTGTCTGCACAGCTGCTTACTGATTAGCTCGGCTTGTAATTAGACCCTCAGACCAGGTGTGTATGGCCCCAGGTCTGATCAGCTAAACACCAGTTCACACTTAACACCTTTAAGGTCAGAAACTGAACCACTGAGCTTTTTAACTAAGTCTCACTGATGCAAAAAAACGGTTTAAATCTGCCCACTGGTGGCTCAAAGTCAATACTGCATCCCACATAATTTCCAGATTCCAGTAAATGCTTCACGTAGATACCTCTCTGAAAAAAGTCAAATACTGCCCTAAACAAAGTGGAAAAGTTGTGCTTTTAAGCATCTTGACTCAAACAAGTACAATTTGACTTTTTCCCCCTCCCAGTGTGTTTTACTTCTTGTTTGTTTGTAGCCTTAATTCAGCAGATGAACCACAATCTCAAAAGGTATTTACAACAAGGAAGTCCATCACTGTTAAAGAACTACAACAGCCAGATGGTATAACTTAAACAAGTCAGTGTCCGGGCTGCATTAAAATATTAAGTTAACTGAATTTTAAAAAATCAATTGAGATAAATCTGTGATTATTACAAAGAAATAAATAAAGGTTCTCGTCAAACTTGACATCAAATCAGTTCTACTTACTTGTTGTTTCTCGTTGAGGCAAAATGGTCTTTCAGTTTAACTTGAAATCTAAAATTAAAAATACTATTTAAAAGTTAAATCCACCTCAAATATTGAGTTAAAAAAATTCATCAAGTTAAATTAAACAATTTAGTTTATACATTTTTAGTGATTCTCTTTGCTTTTGTGGAAACTTTTAATTACTTTTCAAATAACAATAAAAAAAAGGTATCATCTGCAGGCTTTATCATGGAAATCATTGAACTTAAGTTCTTCAACCTTGAATAGCAGATCAGATCAAATCATATCTAGTCTTTCTTTTGCCACATTTATACCCTATACTAAAACTAAGAAATATGACAACTCAATGGGATTTGTTGGCTTCAGAGTTTTCAGAACAAATTAAGCCCTGCATTTATCAGTGACTTTTATTTTATTTGGTCTTAACTTGTCTTTACTTTGTTGTCCCTAGCTTTAATTGTCTTCTTGAGAGCTACATTTTCCGTCCTTGTTTCTCTTCATGTTGCCTTTGCTTTTTTGGACATTGTTTCTTGTCTCTTTGATTTTTTCAGAATATCTGATCTGATCTGATCTGATCTCTTTATTGTAGTGGAGGGCTCCTCCTCTTTTTAGCCACAGGGCGATGCATAAAGATTGAAGGAATAGCATCCGTCTTCACCTTATTTGTCCTAACGAACTGGTCTGCCTCAAAATGTGCCTGCAGTGTCTTGAGTTTACTTCACACACAACTCAGTTTTGTCCACTCACATAGGCTACATTTCTTAACTTTCGGTAATTATGATACATTGGGTAAAAGTGCACTGTTAGTGTATTTTAGTCTATGTGTGTAATATGTCTGTAATGGTGTGAAAAGGTAATATTCCCCTGTGGGATTAATAAAAGATATCTTCTTCTTCTTACAATGATTGTCTCTGATAAATATATTATATATACTGTTCATAATTTCCTCAAATCAAAAAAAATGTAAGCCAGATTGATGTATATGCCAACTGAGAGTAAAAAAATATTTTTTAATAAGGAAGGATGTGCAACATTTTACACATAAATACAGCAGAAATGAAGTCTCTTTAACTGTCTCTGAGTGATGACTGTCTACAATGAGTGAGAAGCACCAAGTGTCCCGTTGTCGTGTTTACATGGATGGGACGGCCTTGTTGTTTTAGTCAGGGACTACAGATAAGTAAGTCAGAGAGACGGTTATGATGTCAACTTTGCCTTTAAGGAAACTTTAGCATTCAACACTGCATGTTGTACCATTAACGTTCCTGATTTCCTGAATATAGTGTTCATTAATGGCACCCTGCTGGTGTTCTTGTGTACCTCATAATCATTTACAAAGTGCTGCATCATCATGCCCTTCCCCTCCACCTCCCGGACAGATTTCCACAGGTCAATTACAACAAACACTTATGCAATTTAGGATGACACTGTGTGCCCAGTTACATTTATTATCAATGAAACATTGACAGAGTTTACTCTCATGTCAACACACATCAAATTAACCAATACAGAATATCTCAGAGAGGAGAAACTGTATATTTTTTACTCCACTTTCTTTAAAAAAAAAAAGGAGGTAGGAAGTTCAGAAAAGAGACGCAGACTCTCAAGTAGAAGAGAAAACAAGGAAATAAGTGATAGGATGGGGGGAATTTTTAGAGTGCATTGTGGGATGTTTTGAGCCAGGGGTGGAGCTGTAGCTGCTGGAGGCTGGCACGGCGTCCGGGGAACAAGGTCAGACACAGTCGTAAGAAATCCAAGCACTCTGGAAAAAAGAAGATATCATTTAAGATTGAATAAGAGGAAACAATAGACATGTGTGCCTTCTTCAAACACATCTGTGCTGACTGTCATCTAAAAACTTAGTATTGAAAAAGAACCTTCAAAACCCAATATCAAAACATACAAACTTTGTTTTTTACTCCACTGCTGCTCCATCAGCCTGATTCAACCGTTTCTCAGTTGAACAACTGCGAGCTGCACTTCTACAATTTCTCAGATAAACACCAAATATCAGCGTTCTGATTCAGCTGTGGAGCCCCTTTTTTATCAGTCTCAGATCCTGCTTTGAGTATGGTGCACATTTGTAAAAGGTCTAAAGTCATGCTTTGTCAGTTCTGGAAGACGAAAAAACAAGTAACTTTAAAATGCATGTTTTGGATTGACTATTAATGATGCGATAGCAGCATATCAAGAGAATCAGCGTTGGCAGACTTTGTGACTCTATTAAAAGTAAGACTTTGTCACACACATTACTAACACAGCTTGAACAATTTAAACTCAAGCAAATTCCTTAATGGATCTAAATTGAGTGATATGCATTGCCTTGTGCAAATTGACATTCTTTTGCATATATGCGTTGACATTGCAGGATTGTGTGAAAATTATTATATTTTTGTCTAAAATAAAGTAAGTTGCAGCTTTTCTCATCTAGAAACTTTATCTCCCACCTTTTGATAGCTCATTGTTCAGCTGAATTTTTCCAATGACGTATCTCGTGGTCTTAAAGGTTGAAGCGTGCAGCATTGTATACAGCAGGGCTCCCAGCTGCCAAACTGTGGTAGGACCAGCCCTGAAAGACTTCTGAATGTACCACTCAGGAGGAGCATATATAAGGGTACCTAAAACAAATGTGAAAAACAGAATCAATTAAGAGTACAAGTTCAAACATTAGTAAAGATCACACAGACTGTTCAATGCTAAAGCTTGATATCATACCACTGAAAGAACGGAAGGAGTTCTCCAGCTCAAAACTGCTACAGCCAAAATCGATTATTCGGAGGCGTGGGACTCTGGAGCACATGTCCACCAGGACATTTTTGGCTTTTATGTCCCTGTGAAACACACCTTTTTGGTGCATATCGATGGTGGCTTCAACCATCTGAGCCATGAAGTTCTGATGCAGAGGGGTAGAGAGAAGCATATTCACTTATGCACATGTTCAATTTGTAATAAATGTCAAAATCAAGAAAAAAAATGTTGTCTTGCATGTCTGAGGTAGAAAAGTTGATGCATACATTAGTTTTAAAAAAAAAGTATAACTTGTGTAATTGAATATATAAACAAATTAGGCACATCAAGCATGTGGTTTAAATGTAACCAGTACCTTAGCTTCATCTTCCTCCAAAATGCCTCCTCGTCTAGAGAGGTAACTAAAGAGGTCAACGGAGGGAACTGGTCTTTCCATGACCAAGATCAGCTCCATTTCCAGGGAATACCAGTCCAAGAGTCTAACAACAGCACAATCTTGTGTTCCGCTTGTGGCTCTCTGCATTAGAGCTACTTCTTCAGGGATTTTATTCAGCTGAGACACCAAGGTAAAGAAAAAAAGGTGATCCAAAAAAGGGAAACATGGATGTAGAAAAGAAGTTTAATAATTAGGTAACAGTGCAGCAGATGGAACTGTAATAAGTTTACGCACTGTCAGTTTAAGATCCACTTTTGGTCCTTGAATGTGTTTAATTGCCACCTACAAGACAAAAACACAAGAAAAGTATTGGTCAATGAAAACTTCTCTGAGACCCTTTTGGGGGCCACAAGCCAAGCTGCAGTCAAGTAAATGCCCGTTTGGTTAGAATGAATACGGTTTTTATTGTTCACAATGTTTTACTGGGAGCCATCACCAATCTTAAACAACCCAGTTATTGAAACCAGTGAAAACATGTAAGGAGCCTTGGGGGGCTCAAGCTGAGCAGAGTATCTTAAGTATAAAAAAAATATTCCAATTGGCAACTATATTTTCAAGTCCATAACCAAAGCTGTTATCTAAGATAACATTAACATTAGTTAAAAGCCCTAAAAGTTTTTTCTTCTTGTCTGTATTATCGATGTGAATTTAATCAAGAGTCCATATTAAGATCACTTTTTAGTCAGCCCTAGTGCAAACGTAAGTGGTGGAAAAATACAAGATACTTACTTTAAAACCATCTGATCTGCGGATGCCAGCATACACGGATCCATAACCTCCTTTCCCGATCTTACACAGTTGAAGATATTTTTTCTGAAAATCAGCTACATGAACACACAAACAAGCACAGGCATAGAATTAGATTATACTTCAGATGTGAGGAAGATGTTTGGATGATGAAGCAATGTCTTACTCTACAGTTACTCTTGTATTGGTAAAAGCTGACCCAAGAACATTCATATCAGGATTTTAGAAAATAAACTCTGAATGATGGTCACCAAAATAATAGCTATAGCTGTAATTTAATTGCGCTTCAATACCTACATCAACAGACTTTTTAAAAAGTAACATTTCAAGCTTTGATGGGTCAGTCTTTGTTGAAATGCTTTATGCTGTTTGAATTAGCATCAATTTATAACACAGAGATCCTAAAATAATATCAGCGCTGATATGCTTGGCAACACAGTATCACACATTTTTATCGCTAGAGTCGATTTTCTTTTACGCATTTGCATCTCATTGACCAGTAAACATTAGCCTCACTGCATTGACTTTCTGTCTTGCAGAAAATACAGGCTTTAGGTCTGAACCCACGTTTAGAATTCATTGAAATTAATGTTTTTACAGCTCATAGCCAGAAGACCAATGATTGCTTAAGCAACTTAGTGTACATCAGTATGAGAAATATGTTGAGTGATACAGTTATTTCTGACTCTCACCTCCGCTTGTGTTCACTTTGGGATTTTCAGGGTGCCCATCTGAAGAAGGGGAGCTGCTGGAGCTCTGATGCATCTCAGGCTCCTTCTCCTTCTTCAACTTTTTGCACAACTTTACGTTGAGGCAGGCCTTCCTCTTTCTCTTCCCATCCTTAGTGTCCTTCACTGACACTTCCTTAAGTTTGCTTGTGGCAGCTTCTGCCTCACTGCCGACCCTGCATCTCTTGTGGGGCGCCTCCTGATCAGCACAAGCCTCTCTTATTACCCCAGTGGTCTTTTTCTGGTCCACCAATACTTTGGCTTTGCAGCAGCACCTGTGTTTCTTCCTTGGTATTTCCCTCTCAGGGCTGACTTTCCTCTTTTTCATCCTAAATTCCTCCATGGACAGACTGTCATGTGCCAAGATGTTGACTTGTAGTCTTTCATTATTGGCCTTTCTTTTTGCGATCTTTTCTTCTACAACAAAGTCAACATGGTCAACAGTTCTTAAGGGGAGATTATGCACAAATATCAGTTAAGTATTACATCTTAACTACAAACATGAACAAATCACATCTTTTATGGTTCAGTTTATCTGTCTTCAATCATATGGTAAGCTTAGGGAACAGTTTGTCACTGTTTAAAGCTCCTGCTAAAAACATTCATGATTTTATTTGCCCATTAAAATCTTCTCACAGGCGCTTTGACATTTGAAAAGTCAAATATAACTTAAAGGGAAATAAAGCAGAAAGACTTTGTGAAGGTTCGATTAAACTCCTTCAAATCAATTTAATGCAGTGTGCAGGTATTTCCATTTCTACAGGTAACTTAAAGTAGTTAGAAATCAGCAGAAAGATAAGCGTTCATTTAAGATGCTTATTCCCTCGGGCGTATGAGGACTAAGATTCATTCCTCACCTTGCTCTTTGTGCAGCAGGCCATGAGTATGCTGAGACATAGAAGCCATCGTGTTTTTCCAACAACTTTTTGAAAAAGGTAGCATGTAAGACAAAGTGACTGATAGAATCCAGAGCTTGTGTCTAAATGCAGTGTCTGTATGAGGAGAAGTCAACTTGATGGTTGTGAATAGAATGTGAAATCATCACTGACATGTCACAATAGGGAATGTGTTCCATTCCATCAAACTCAAAGAATGTTTATTTTCAAAAATACATGCACATGTCACCCAATGTCTGCATATTGATTCATCAAATATTTCCAGTTTAAAATAAGTATTGACTGAATATTGATTACAATAGATTGTATTCTAAAGGTGTTCATAAAAATGGATTTAGCCATCAGACAACACAGAGGACAATTTAGGTAAAGTTTTAAACATTTTTGTCAGGAGTTGCCAACGACCAAAGATGAGCTTACAGTCAAGTCCTTTGTTAACACAAGGTTAATGGTGCACTATGGAGTTTGCACTAAGTTGGACAAGTTAAACAATTCTACACTGTAACACAATTTCCTGTTAAATTACAGTGAACTACTGGCAGCTACAGTTGCCAGCTTGAAAATGTTATCCTCCAGTGTACCTACTGTATTGTTCAATTACAGTTTATTACTGTAAAAATATAACAGTACTGTATGGAAAATAAACATTACAGTATTATACTGTCAGCTTTTTGGTTGCCATTGTACTGTTATTTTACAGCTCCTACAGTATTCTGCATAAACAATTTGTTCCTGTAAAATAATGTTAAATACTGTAGAATGCGATCTTGATATAAGCTAATGAAGTTTTACATTTAAAAATAAAAGCCCTTGAAAATTGCTAGAACAAAAATTGCTCTGACAAAAGATGGTCTTACAACATTAGGCATTTATTAAAGTCTCTTCAAAGTTTTTTTTGAATAGATTACTGATCACGACTGTAATGTTTGGTTTATATGTCTGCAGCTGTCTTAATATGTCAGTATTTACGTGTGTTGTGGGATGTTGTGGCTATTGTGTTACGGTGCTTCTTCGCCGTCTGGCGTTGGTCGTCTTCAAACTGATCTTTATTTCCATATGACAAATCTCTTGACATCAAGGGTCACTTCTTGGGCGACTTGACTGGGATTAACTCAGATTAAGTAGTAAACACACACTGTAGCTTACTTTTTCCCTTTTTTTCTTTCACACAGACACATAGAAACAATGTCAGTCAGTTAAGGGTCACTTTGTCTTTCTTTCTCTCTTTAACATTTCATCATAAAAGCTTTGTTGATATGACTTAAATAATGCAAGGTTTTACATAGATAAATGTCACGTAGCCTAGAGAACATGGTTTAACATTTTTTCTCCACTGACACATAACTGACCCATAACCTTAGTTAATATGTTTAAAAAAATAAAAACCTATGTCTGTCAGGAAAACTCTCAGATTCTGTCCTTTATCGTGTTGTAGGTGTTGCATGACAATTCTGCAATTTATGTGTATAGAATACACGAAAAACTGCGTTTAAAGGGTTATAAAAAATGTTAATGTTTTAAGGTAGGCCAAAGAACCATAGTTTATTTTTTTTATATATGACATAGTTCCTATGAAGTCTGTACAGCACATGAGGTTATTCTCTCTTTTTTAAAAAAACAAACTAAAGAACTAATCCCAGAGTCGTCGGTTTGACACTACTAAACGGTGTGTTAACATTGGAGAGGGAGACACAGTGGTGGGACAAGGTCACAGTGGCAGCCCGAAGAAGCGCGTGCGTGCTTGCCTCTGATTGGGGACAGATAGCATGGTGACGTGAGCGCGCTCATCCACCACCTGCGGGCTCGCGGACAGTTATCAGGACAGCCAGAACTGGAAGGCTTGCGCACGGTTAGTTTAATTCGGTAAATGGAGAAAATAAACAGATGTCGTCACTCTGCGCTGTATTGATAGGATACTTTCCATAGAGGGTAAGTCCTTAATGAGCGCACCAAGTTTTGAAAACCATACTTTTTGTTTAAAACGTTTATATTTCTGTTTTGTATCGATGTGTTCCAAACCTGTGAATTGAAGTTTAATTTGAAAGAAGTCAAACTTATTTAGACCAATTTGATAAGTTTCAGACGGAGGGGACGTAGCCTAGTTTTCAATAATTTGGCCTACGTTGTTTTTCTGATAATTATATTGTAGGCCTTTACAATCCAAATGACTGAATGTGACATGAGAGTAATAATGGTATTGTGTGTTATTGAAACAGCTACTCCTCTCCCTTGCGAGGGCAATGTGTATTTGTAAAGAATCGCTTACATTTCTTTAAAACTTGACATTAAACTGGAATGATAAAAGATTTGGTAACAGTGAGTAATGAAATAGGCCTACGTGTAAATGTTAAAGGAGGCCAGAGAGCTTTGTGTACCAAGCTTTAGACTTTAATCCTTTTTTAGATGTGAGATTTGAAGTGATACAAAACAGAAACCTTTTGAAATAGGGTTTTAAAAATGATAGAATGTTTAAAAAAAACAAAAAACAACACTTGTAGTATATAGGCAAAAAGCAGACAAAACTGACAAATACTCATCATGACAGTGTACTTATTTATTTGCATTAACCAAATGTAAATGTTTCTGAAAGTTAATGCAGATGGATAACTGAAACGACAACAGCGTTTGTTTGATGACCTACCTCTCAATTCTGAGTATTTTCTTAATTAGAATAGAAGAGTTGTTTGGAGTGTAAGCATCACCATCTAAACTCCTCAGATTAACATTCAGGCATCATCATGACCCCGATCACTGCACGGAGCCGAGGGAGGGATGGCTGCGGAAAAGTTTCAATTAGTTGGAACAAGGCGAGATGCCAAGATGACTCAACATTTGTGTGTTTGTGTGTGTGTGTGTATGTGTGCTGTTTATCACAACAGACCTGTCAGTATTTAACAAAACAACAAACCAAACACAATCCCTTTTAAATGATTTTTAATCAGTTTAATGATGTTTTCAATGATGATGATTTTTGTCTCAATTCATTTAGCTGATAAACTGAGGTGCAGAAACTTAACACAATAAGAGAAACAAAGGGAGGGATACCACTAATCAACTTCTATCCATTTTTCCCGATCACTAGGTCTGTTTTCTACGGTACTGAAAACTGAGAATATGTACTCTTTGTGTAAAATGACTCAGCATGGTGTGATTAATAAGATTACTAGGGATATTAACACCAAGTCCTATAAACTGAAACTTCATAGAAATATCTAAATGTATAAAAACTTGAAATGTTAGGTTGGATTTTACTTTTTGCTTTCATTCCTGTTGTATGTTCTAACGCTCTAATTTTCACTTCACAAGATTAGTATATTGATCTGAATAGATAAAGGTCACATGTTACATCACCGGGTATGTGTTTGGTATTTTTAATCTGCGCTACATCCGTTCCAGCAGTCCCATTGTGTGCATTAAACATTAGATCATCTACTTCGTAGAGTCAAATTAGTTGGATGAATGATAAAAAAACCAGGCCTGACACAGAGAGCCATGTGACGCTGAGAGGAATGCAGCCTGTGCCCTGGTTTGTAACTCCCATTGATCAATAACAAGTATCGATGTCTCTGTATTTGTATCATGTTGTGCAATGTGCGGTTTTGTCTTGTACATCGTATACTCAAAGTTAAAAAAGCTACCTGCTGTGCAACTAAAAAAACACATCTATTCATCTATCCATCTATAATAGATACTTCTAGTATAGATTAATATAGAACAGTTGTGTTATATCTTAAAAACAGTAAAAACAACAGATGCTGTGTGACAACTGAGCCTCGAGAGTGAAAGAGCAGAATATAGAACATAATTAATTCAGTGCGTTTTTCAATGACAATGAAATCATACTCCTTGCAAATCTAATCTTGCCACATAACACCTTAATATGGGCAGATAATCTGGATAGAAAGAGGGCAGGGGAGGTGCCATAAAGAGAGAGAATACAATGAAAAAAAAGAAAAAAAAAACCCAAAGGTGGAGAGTGCGGATTAATGGACTTTTTTCAGAGGAGAAATATGAACGCGATCCTTCCAGAAGATGCATACCTGTACAACGTTTTGGTTCGTGAAGTACTCCAAGTTCTTGCTAAATCAAAAATTGATGCCAAAAGACTTCCTTCAATAACCTACAGTCCCTTACAGTTCTAATTTCTTCCCTACGATGAGTGAAAAATTTAAATAATCCACAAGACCTGCATTTTGACTAAAAGTAAGAAAGACTGAAGATTAATTTGCGAAAGGAATATCATGCTTGAAATAGAATGTGAGTATTGGGATTAAGTGTATGTTGATGATGGCTGTGAATCCATTTATATTCCCCTGTAACCAGGTCAGAATGAATAATAGTTATGGCACTTTTGAGGGAAAAGAGTGGCTTTAGTTGTATCGCCATTTGTTAACCTGCACATATCTGCAAATCCCTTTTCTGGCCTCTGTAGGCTTTAAAAATAAAAAAAGAAGCAATTACTAAACATTTTCCTCCAAATGACTGATAAAGTAATGGACTTATCATTGCAGCTCTAGATTGGTCCATTAATAATTTCACTTCTATCAAAATGCCCAGGTCAGGGAACTTTTAAACCCTTAAGACCATTTCCTTCGGTTTTCTTTATGATTGACTTGTATTGAATGTGTTTTGTATGTGTTTGGTTGAAGGAACCACAAACGTTAGTACTCCTGTCACATGTTCATATCAGGTAAAACATCAGGGCATGTGCTGTTCCGGGGGTCCTGACAGTGGGAAACTGTGACGTTCACAGTTACCCTGCATGAATGTTCTTACAAGAGAAGTTATTTGAGACATATGCCACCTCACCATGATAAGGTTAGGAAACACAGGACACATGTTCTCACATGGCCAATACACACACAAAGACAAAAGGCACACTTCCCTCAGCACCTCCTCCAGCTACTGGTGTTAGTTGTCTGGCCACACTTCAACCCAATCTCAGAGATAGCTGACCTGAGAACGTGTTCATTTGGTGGTGTTGACAGCAACTACAGTTAAGGCCTCAAGGTCAGGACCAACTCCTCGCAGTAACTGAACACTTCGCAGCAGACTCTGGAAATCATTTCTTTATCGTTTAGTGTAAATGAAGACCGTAAAGAACATTTGAAATATCTTTTAATATATTTCCGGATTTTGGCTGAACCTTTTTTTAACCAGGACTGGTTTGCAGCTTTATGATATGGGGATGATAATAATAATAATAATAATAATAATAATAATAATCAAAATAAGCTGTAAGGTACACATGAACTCCTTTTTTATTTAGAATGTGATTTCAAATGTATGAATAAATGTGACCGTAATAAGCTGCATCAATTCAATAACAGTATTTGTTACCCCCCATCAGGCTCAACAATTTTATAAAAAGAAAAAGAAATATAGTATTTCTGTGAACAACAAATTTGCAGTGATTTACAGAAACACATTATTTGTCTCATAAAGCCTTAACTGTGTTGAACACTGTGTGTATATCTGTGGTTATTTCTTTAGCTTTTGGACTGAATTACACAGCGCTCATAGGAGGACAACAGACGACTGCAGACTGTTTTTACTCACAATACATTTCTGATTATTGTCAACTGTAATCACCAACTGCATGCTCAATAAATACAGACACGGTGAGATGGGACGGAGAAAAGTCACGTTTGAAACAAAGTAGCCATACACAATGAGATATCAACACTTAACAGCACATATGACGTATATGTGAAAAGCATGTGAAGAACTCGTTGGAAAAATAGGTTTTTAAAAACTAAATTTACTTCCTACTTTCTCATTGAATGATATGCAGATCAAGTGGCTCGAATCGTTGGTGGCATCCAACAGCATCCAGAGCTGCTGTTGGATGCCACAGAGCGATGTGTGAGGATTTTAATCGATTTGGGGATTGTTCTACAACAACAGAAATAAAACACTGCGGGAAAAGATGGGTCAGCAGTAAAAGCAAAAAAACACACATGACTTGTACAACAATACCTGCTAGCATTGGTTTGCACTTATACATTACAAATACTGCTCTTTGTGACGCACGTTGAAATGACTACTTTTTTCTTCAGTTTCTATCGTGGCAGACATTGTGAGCAGCAACTATTGATTTATACACCAGGTTATGCAAAAAGATATTCTTGCCACTTTCTATAAAAGTAGTGGCTCTTACGTAAGTCCTCTGAGGATTAACAAAACCCTTAGTGAGGTTACCGGAGAGTCACAAGCACAGCTGTAATCCACAGCAGGACACTTTACCTCTTTACCCTCCATCAACGACGAGTCCCAGTTTATCCCAGTTCTTCATCTGAGTCCCAAAGCCAGCATAACCTTTGTCCAAGAAAATCCCATCCAGGTCTCCCAATCTATGGCCTCTAATCTACTATTGTTTATTTTGACAAAGATTACTTTCCCATGTACCACTTTTTTGTTTCCTGAACCAAAATGAAGTCTTGCATTTTTGATCTTTGTGTTCTCCAGAGGCTTCTTTTAAATGAGACACTTTACTGAGTCTTCAAAAAGTTCTGTCTCAATCAATAGATTGAAATATGCTGTGATAGCTATAACCTGCTCTTCAGAATTCCCCTTCCTATACTTTCTTTAAGATATTCAAAATTACAATGATGTACTATGTCCCATTGATTCTGATAAACTAAAGAAGATAGACATTAACAATGACTCCTTTGTTTCTGTTCTCTCTTTTTCCATTCACAGGTTTCATCCTTCCATGGGTTCATTTTCACCGATGTGAAGTTCATCCATTTGTCGTGACAAAGTGTTGAAGTTGTCTACAGGAACAACTCAGCATGAGCAAGTAGTGAGTGAGAAAACCGTAGGGCTTACCTTACAAATGGTAGGTTTTCTGATAACCGTCCATTTACCTTGAATGCCGGCTGAACATTTGAAATGACCTAAAATGTGAATATATATAAATAACTTTAAGGCATGTTGTGAGACTTGTTGAAAAGTGAAATCAGTTCTAGTACTGTGTTGCTATTTCTACCTTCCTTTTAATGTGTATTCTCTTTTTTTCTCCTCATTTCATTTTAAGACTGGCAGTATATGAAACAAGAAGGCCTAAAGTAAAAGGATACACATCGGAAAACCAACAAAAAAAAACAGCAGACTCTTCTCATTGAGCTGAGACTCTTTGCCCCAGGTGTCATTGCTTCAACTGACGATGTGTCACCGAGGGAAGTCAACACTCAAACGAAGATGAACCCTTACATCACTTCACACTTCAGGAGGGATCTTTTCCCCCATTTTCATTTGTTGTAGACTTTTGTCTGCCCTGCTGTCAACAGCTGGATGAAATGGCATCAGATCAGTTATAGCAGTAGTTTTTGTCTTTTGTTTTTTCGTTTTTATTTTCTTATCACAGAGCAGAGCTGAAGTTTGGATTCTCTCCATTGTTCCAAACTGACTGCATGTTACAGTAATACTCCTGTGAATTTGTCAGGGTTCATTTGTAAAGAGAATAGTTGTGCAAGGTAAATACTTACAGTACAAGCATACCTTTTCATTGACGGATACATTTACAATTCTCTCTTATGAACTTCTTTTTAATATATTAAGGAATTCTGCATGCTGATGCACGCTTTAAAGATGTTATAAATGGTCCACTAATGCATTACAGTAGCTAGAAAACAAATAATGTTATGTTTGTAGATCTCTGATGTTGAGTTAGCCTCTGATAATCTGGTTCTGGTCTCTCAAACTATAATACTTCTCAGCTTCAGCTTCACAGGCGCACACCTGATTCATCCCCTTCGGCACAAGACAACTGGGAAAATGATAACTTCTTCAGGTGACCTGTGTACTTACCTTCTACTCTCTTTATACATCTAGAACCATGATTATTGTCAGAGATGGATCATAGTAATCTCTCTTTCTCTCGTTTTCTTTCCCTCTTATCTCTTGTCAGACATAGACAGGTTTTCAGCTACAGTAATGAGCTGTAATGAGGTATGTGTGCCCTGAAACACTAACTGTTCCAGGTGAGAGTGAACAGCTGTGCAGTTAAGATCAGTGTTGTCCACGCAACATAGAAGTACATGAAACAAAAGTCATCAAATTTGACAATGGCCATCAAACAGATAAACAGACCCCTAAAAAGAAAGTGTGAGGTTGTCAAAGCAGTGACATGAGTGAAATGGAAACAGAAATGGTAAACCAAATGTGTTTTTCTTTTTTTCATTATAAATTGGGGCCCAATTTTGAGCAAAAGTAAATGTCCTTGACATTTAATGATAACCTTTAACAAGTTGAAGGACTAGTTCAAGTTTGCATTTTAAATTGTGTGTATAGTGTTCAACACTTTGATGTACTGAAAGTTCTGTACTTTTTGTTTTTCCATGCCAAAGAGTTGTGAACTGAAGAGACATTTCATTGTAAGAAATGGCATGATTTCTTTTTCCTTGTTTGACTGCATGATGGTGATATTAGATGGTCCAATCTAGATTTGTCAGTCCTGTATGCATCTTGATTTCAATATTTTGAAAGGTCCCCTGCAATGAGCTGTACCCCTTTTTTTATTTTCATCCTGGTCCTACAACTAATTGCATACTTAGTTCTTGAGCTTTTTTCAGCTGATGCCTGCTTAAGACTTCCCTCTGTGCTTTGAACTGAACAAAAACAGCCCTACCTGCATGCTATTGCGTCTTTTGAGATCAATCATCCCTACAAGTCCTTGTCGAGCTTCTTTCAAAACTGGAGGTCACAGGAATATACTCCTTTGGTTTCTACTGACTGCCATCTTTCCAGGTCATCCAAAATTACTTTTGGTGGATATTACTGAAGGACACTGATTGTTAATGAACACATCTGTGGATCTCATTCAAGAAAGCACACTTGTTTGATGAGTGATCTATCGCTGAAAGGACAGACTTGGAAAAAAAGCATTACAAGTTGGTGAAGAACAAATGAAGGAATTATGCTCTGTTTATTACTAGCCACTGTGAACTTTCAATTATCTCTTTATTAAGGAGGACCGAAAGTTTGTGTTGTTCTCGCAACACGTAGTTGACTGCATCAAGTTGTTTGATTTTGGCAACAAAATCTAAATCAAAGCTCACTAAGGAATACTAAGGATCCATTCCATTGGAGATTACAAAACTTTATTTGTTCATCATGGGAGCGGCGCGTGTTAAACGCCGTTTCAGTGCAGTGGTGGACGGGCCAGTAGAGGAAGAGGAGGTCATGAGGCTGGCACAGAGTGCTGCAGACACGGCTAGGGCAGGGGGGAGCCCAACAGGGTCAGGAACCCCAAGCAGCCCCTCCCCGACCCATGCCCTGAATGGCAAAACTCTACCGCTCCAGAGCAACACCAACAATGCACGGAGGCAGAGCGCTATTGGAGAGTCAGTTGGGGGAGATGCAGGAGAAGGCGGGGTGAGAGCAGGAGGAATGTGCTCTGAGATATGGAGTGGAAGAGGCAGTAATGTAGGAGGAAGAGGGAAAAGCCGATCATCATTGGATCAGGGGCCTCTCTCTTCCCCCTCCACTACCAGCCGCCGGCGCAACAGGCGCTCCAGCCGCCGGCCCCGGCAACGCTTTGTGGGCAAGGACGGACGCTGCAACGTCACCTTCGTCAACATGAGCGAGAGGGGCCAGCGTTACCTCAGCGACCTTTTTACCACCTGTGTGGACATTCGCTGGCGCTGGATGTTGGTCATCTTCACCCTCTCTTTTCTTCTCTCCTGGCTGCTCTTTGGATTTGCTTTCTGGCTCATTGCCTCCGCGCATGGGGACTTCTCCATCCGGCTTACCCCAAGCTCAGGAGCCTCTCTGGAGTCAGGAGAGGCAGAGTCTGGTGTAGAGTCTACTAGAAAGGCATTGGTTGAGGAGCCCTGTTTCCTCCAGGTGAACAGCTTCATGGCGGCCTTTCTATTCTCTTTGGAGACACAGACATCCATCGGTTACGGATTTAGAAGCGTGACCGAAGAATGTCCCCTGGCGGTGGCGGCGGTCATTTTGCAGTGCATTGTGGGCTGCATTATTGACGCCTTCATCATCGGGGCAGTCATGGCAAAGATTGCCAAGCCCAAGAAGCGCAACGAGACATTGGTGTTCTCTGACACAGCTGTCGTGGCGTTAAGAGATGGAAAACTCTGCATGATGTGGAGAGTTGGAAACCTACGCAAGAGCCACCTGGTAGAAGCACATGTACGAGCACAACTGCTGAAGGTAAGTTGAAGAGGATGGATTATGACCATACTGTAGTAAAGAAAGAGGTTAGAAAGTATGGCAATTTAATACAAGATAAATCATTATCTTACCTCTATAGTGATCATATAAAATGGTAAAAATATAAAGTTATAAAGATAAAATAGTTCACCAAAATGTTTAGTGAGAAAGAATAGTGAGAGAAAACTAAAGAGAGAAAGCAGCAGAAGAAAAAAGGTTGCAATAGATTGAAAAAGAGTGCTGAGACCATCTGGCCTGTATCCTGCGGACCGTAGTTAATGAGAGCTTGTTTTATTTTCCCTCAGGGGTTAGGAAGATTTACTATGGATTAACTTACCCGCGATTCTTTAACCATTGTCCTTCATCATCTCATTTTCCCTTGTGCGCACTGCATGTTGGTTCAGTGATCGTCCTGTACGTCTGCATATGTTAACCTTACTATCTGTACTTACGAGGATAGCTTTAAACATTATCCCTCCTTTCAAGAATGTTTGATCATAAACAATATGACACGTGTAGAGCTGTCCCAAACGATTATTTTTCCAATGATGTAGCGATTATTTTTTTCGATAAATCCACTGATATAATGATACATTTTTCGATTAATCTAGTGATTCAATGTTCAGTTCAGTCGATTATTTCCCATAACTTGACCAATGTAACTATTCACACAATATGTTTTGCTGCAATCCTGACACAGAGCTGGAGGTTTTCTCTTCAAATGTTCGTTCATTGCGGTCGTACTCGTGTGGTACACCAGATGAATTTTGCATCGCCTGCAAACTAACACATCACTAGAAAAGATAAGAGTAAAAAACTTTTGAAGACCATGCATGGGATTTTTTTGCTACATGTTGCTCCTCTGTGCTCGTGCTGCTGTTATTGCGTGCCACCGCCATTGTTGTTGTGTGAATTCTCTTTCTTCCGTTTTAAACTATAGTGTCTTTGGCAACTAGCTTCATGGTGCATTACCGCCACCACTTGATTGGAGTGTGGGAAATTCTAGTTGTTTGGAACGATGCACCGACACAAATTATTCATGTCGACGAATTTATGTTGTCGATTACGTCGACTGTGTCGATGCGTCGTCCCAGCTCTGTGTGTATGCTGCCAGAGTTGTCCAGAAAGTCTGTGGAACTATTAGGGATACAGCTCAGACAATGTGATCGCTTGTATAAATGCATAACCATTACAACGTTTAAACAGGAGTGAGGGGATTAAGTTGGCGAGGATAAAAAAATACAATTGTGAATACTAGTGCCTGATACAGTTAAACCGAGTGATAAGCCTATGCATGGTTAGTATGAGAAAAGATTTGCTTAGTCAAGCTCAACTGCAAATAATATAATACTAAGCTTTTGGATCAGCGTTAGACAATTCAATTCTAATATTGTTACCAGATGAGCTCAGGAAAGATGTCAATTTTATTTTAAATGAATTCACACTTTTCTATACTATGGTATTATATATTATAGTTTAGTCGAATAGAAGTTGTAATCTTATTTTACTCTATCGTGTCACACCTGTTCCAGCTCATGTTATTTACATTATTGTTTGCTTGCAGTCACCGTTTAATATCTTAAGTCAAAAGTAATTTTGCAACATAACAAACCTTATGTGGAAAGCTTCATTTACAAAAAAGTGACTATTTTTCTCTCCTTTCCCAAATCCAGTCGAGAGTGACAGAAGAGGGAGAGTTCCTTCCACTGGACAATGCCGACATCAATGTGGGTTTTGACACTGGAACAGACCGCATCTTCTTGGTCTCTCCAGTGACTATTGTCCATGAGATCAACGACGAATCACCCTTCTTTGAAATTGACCGAAAGACCTTGGAGAATGACTCGGAGTTGGAGGTGGTGGTCATACTCGAGGGCATGGTGGAAGCCACTGCTATGACCACACAGTGTCGTAGTTCCTATTTGGCTTCTGAAATCCTTTGGGGACATCGATTTGAACCAGTGCTCTTCGAGAGGAAAGACTGCTACCAGGTTAGAAAGAACGGCTAAAGAGATATACCGACAGCTTTTGAATGCTTCTTTTACCTGAATGCCATGTGTGAAGCGGGTTCCATTACTGTACTTCTCTTTATATTAGGAGCATAAATATAATAGTTCAGCAAAAGTGTGGCTTCAAGGATTTCCGTATCTGTTGGTCCACCGCTTTAGTTCAAAGTGAAGAGTCTCAACTATCAGATAAATTGGCAAAATGTTGTTTTACTGTAGTTTGCAGCAGCTGATGATGGACCTAGATGAACAACATCTCAATATGTTATGTTGAATTAGATGATGATGATGATTACCATAACATGCTATGCTACATGCGCTATCTTCAGAGCTTTAAATCATTTGGGTCAGCTACATCTCAACCTATGGATACATGCAAAGCTAAATGACATTCTATTGGCCTCAGTTGTACTAAGTAATGTCCGTATTTTGGCATTGTTTTATGGGAATGATAATATACAAAACCAAGCTAAAAACAAAACTAAACACAAATACATCATCACAGCTGGAGGCAGAGTTCCTCACACTGGACATGGCTGTAGACTTGTTGCTCTTTTACGATACAAAAAATAGTTTTTACTGAAAAATCTTGTCTTCCTCCCTTTTCCAGGTGGACTACTCGTTCTTCCATCGAACTTATGAAATTCCAAACACACCTTCATGCAGCGCTAAAGAGCTGGCTGAGCAGAAATACATTCACAGCTCACGCTCATCATTCTGCTATGAGAATGAAGTAGCTTTGGAACTTGTGTCCCCTAATGAAGGACCTGACCAAGATCCTGAGAGGCCTTCCCCACCAACACGAACACCCTCCCTGGCAGATCATCTCCACTACAACTGAACCCGTGGGGGAGGCTTTAAGGGAAGAGAGACAGGAAGTTAAGCAGTTAAGCTGACAGACAAATATGAAGGCAGGGACAGAAAGGTAGAAAGGGCCGACAGAGAGAAAATGGGTAGTGCATGACTATGCCAGTGTCAGGATTAAGGACAGGAAGAAGTTAACTGTGATTAAAGCAAAAAAAGAGAAAATTGGGAGCAAGTCAAGAGATCAAGTTGAATATTAGAACGTGCGCAAGATCTAAATGAGTATCACAATACAGATTAGACTGCACAGAGTAATAGTCAGGAGATAGATTAACAGAGGAAGGTTCTAGGTCAGTCTAAAGGGGGAGTTGTCTGATTGGTCCTGGCAATCTTTCAGAATCATTGAAAACTTGTCTGCTAAGTCTCACATCTGGCCCGTCTGCACCACAGTATGCCCTTCTATCTCCAATGCCTGACTCGCAGAATCACAACAGCACCCCATGGTGACTGTAACCTGCAACTACACCTTCAATCTCCTGATCTTCAGATATTTTTCAGGGGAACTTGGGGGAGCTTCTGTATGTAATGAATTGTTTTGTACCTTCTGAGGTATAACTCAGGAATGTATTCCACTCTGATTTATCATTTTAATGCTTTATTTTCTTATGGTAAGTATGGATAGTGCACATTGTTTTGATACTTGTGGATGGCTGACGAGAATGTGAGGCTTCTTATAGAGCCAAAATAGAGCAACAGTAACATGAAGTAACAGCTGAAAACTAGCAGCGGTTTTGAGCGGTTTGTCTTCCATGTTATGTGTTGTATGTTGTTGTTTTTTGGCTTTTGGGTAAAACAAGAAATGTTCACATATTTTAACCTGCTGTAACATTTTGTGTTGAGTTTTTATAACGTGGTCAAAGAAAACATTGTAAACTTTGTGGTGTAAGTCATTTTCAAACCACTGTAGATGAAGAATGTAATGTTCGGACAAGTCAGTTTCCCTACATTGTTTTCTGTGCTACGATCTAAAGTAACTTGTCATGTTCTGTTGCTTTTTTTTTTTACTTTTGGATTCTAGCACTTAGAACCTGAGCTTTAATATTGAAGTGTCTTGGCAGTTTGGGGGCTCTTGACATTATGAACTGATTTCAGTGGCAGTGGGGTTGTGCTCATAAACATTGCTAAAGAGGTGGAAGACTTTAGTCACCTCCAGCTCCACCAGAACAAAATTGAGCTGAACGTTGCTACAGATGTGGCTTGTGGTTTACGCAAATGTCCTACATTTGCAAAAATAGATAAACTGGAAACTACACCACGTGAATAGAAAACTATTCCGTAGTTTTAATTTCTTATGCTCATTAACACCCTCCTCTCTTACAAATTGGGAGAATAATGTAGTGAGTGGTGCCTTCATAACGAACCAGAAATCCTGAAACTGCCACTTAAGCTTTAGCACGTAACTTCATGTTTAAACTGCAAATACAATAATGTATTTTTTTAATCACGCAAACATTGGCAATATATTAGAAGTAAACAAAACATATTTTTAAGAATTTACTAGAGATCAGCTTGTTAACTGGGAAGTAATGCAATGATAACATTTATCTGAATTGTATTGTATGTACTGTAATAGTTGCACTTTGTAGTTAAATTGAATGGCACCTGGCATGTTCTTGTTTATTTTAAATAATTTTGCAGTAAATGATGCCACTTGAGTATGTAAGTGTCTGAGAAATGAAACATGATATGTGTTGACCAATAATCAGCCTGATTAAACCTGTCCTGAGAACTTCATCTGTGTACTTTGCACTAAAGTAGATAAATATCACCTATTAGCTCTACAGCTGCATTTTTAGTATTGCATGATCAGTACAGCCAATAGACTATCTTTATATTAATATTTATACAGTCTATTGTACAGCCTAACTTCAATACAACAAATTGCAGTGTTTTACTATTGAAAGATTTTGTCATGGTTAGCTCAGGGCTGGTGGAAGTATTGACAGCATATTATCTGTTAAATTTAGTTGTAGTGCTCTTCTACTGTATGTTTGTGCTCCCCCATACACAAACCTCCACCACTACCCTGTTCTATTTATGGGCTTCATGCTGGGTCATGTTGTTCTCCCTGCCTCTGCTTCCATGAAATGTAACTTGAACACACAGCACTACCACTTTAACTACGATAAGGACTTCCAAACACTGCAAAACACTGTCTTCTTTGATGATTTCACTGGTTGTTTAGGATTCAAAACACACTGCAAATAGATGTTTAAACCACAAGTATCTGTTATAAACAGTAATGTGCTTCTTGATCGTATTGCTTCTTCTTGATCAATTCTCTTTGTAGCTTGTTGCATTATTCATGCAGACATAAATGCTCTAAGATTTTAACAAAAATGTAAAAGAAAAGGGAATGCATATTGTGCTTTTATGATTTCACTCTTACAACTGCCTTTCTTTAAAAGATTAATACTCTTTTAGACACAAAGCAAATGTTTTTTGTTCCCAGAAAAAAAGTGTAAGAAAAGTCAAAGTTTTTTCTATTTTGTAAAATTCACAATTCATTTTTTTGAGGGATGATCCCATGTGTCACAGACAAGTCTGGATTATTATTAATCTAAAAATAACTTTTTTAACAGACTGAAAATGACAAATGTAAAAAACCTTTGATGCAATAAAACCTATTATTATTGTGCAAAGAGTCAATTATATGCGTCAGATCCTTAACCCTGTTGCTAATCTCTGTCCTCGTCATAACTTTCTTTCTTTTATTTCAGAAAATAACTACTAATCTATAAGAGCTTAACGCTTTAATAATAGCCACACAGTAACAATCCCTCCAGATATATAGATGAATAAGACTAATTAAATATTATAAGTAGCCTACAGGTAAAGCATTTTTAGGGTTTTAACTAGGTCTTCATCCCAATATAGTGTTTGCTTAATATTTAAGAAGCTGCCTTCATCTATAAGGACTTTAAAGGATACATAATATGTCGGAAGATTTCCCTGTGATACCGCGTGTCCCGGAACCCAGGTTCCTCTGGTAGTCGGTTTCAGTCGGATTTTCTGGGATGAGCTGAGTCACGCGCCTAGTGTCAGATCATTGGGGAGCAAACCATCAGCTTTCTTTGGATCGGATTCAGAGAAATCTGATCCCAGATCTGTGTCTGCCGGACGCTAGCCGCCACTCAGTGGTAAACAAAGGACGCGCAAATCTCCCTACTTTACGGCGAGAGTGCGGCACAGGCACCTGCCACAGCGCTCCAACTGGCTCTTCAGCATGTCACTCACACGTAGTCCCGCCCCTTGGCTGTTACCATTTGTTTACGGCTGAGCTCCTTGCGCTATCGCTAACGTTATTGGTCACCGCGGACGTTTCATGCCAGCTTTGGGGCGGAAAGTTCCCGTCTTATTCATGAGGCGGGTCTACTGCTTGGTTGTAGATTTTCATTGGGCTTAAATCTATCCGAGGCCTGGCCGAAAACCGTCTCCTCGTACCTGGTTGGTCTTAAAGCAGGAAGCCCTTCTCCTCGGGCTGAAGCCGCCACCCTGCCCTCACTGCTCTCCGCCTGTTTTTATTCTCAGGGAGAAGTGTGAGTGCAGTTTCTCTGAGAGAGAGAGCTGCAATGATAAAAGCCGCATATGCGGTAGGCTACACACCTATCAGACAGGAAAATACCCAAGAAAAACGGCCTCAGCCCTGTTCTCCTCGCACCAAAAGCCTTATCAACGACCCAGAGCGGAACCTGAAGGTAAGACATTTAATAACCGTTTACTCTAATCCCTGTATAATATCCTGAACGTATCATATTTCAGTTAAACAGGCTAACCTCGCTAAGTTCATCTAAATACGGAGGCATTACGCTTTAAAATGTAACGTTGCTTGGACTTAGTGCTTTCACTGTGGTTTGGTCTTTAGAGAGGCTTACATCGAGATGACCTGAAGTCTGACCAATGGAAACTCTTTATAATGGTCATATTATGAGGGATTTACACACAGAGTGTAGGCCTACTTTGATATTCATTTAGCTTTATAATAATAATGATAACAAACCCCCCCTAAAACAACTTCATATAATTCCCAGGGAAATCGCTTGATTTTCTTGACTGCCACATGCATGACTCAATTAAAGGCCGGGGGCCCCATGTGATTTTTCATATCTAATGTTCAAGGTGTGGTTGGCTTCGGAGCGACAGTCCTTAAATGCAGGTGATCTATGATGGGCACGGCGCAGCTGGAACACCGCAGCCGCACTGTAGTCACTTCATTATGGTAGCCGGTGGGTTTCATATTAATGTCACCTTTCCCCACTACTGTCCACTGAAGTGCGCAGATGCTACAGTATCATCACCGATGCCATGTCTTTGCGCGAAAGCTGAAGGAAGGAAGAAAAAAAAGGCGTCTCCACTCCTGCTCCCCCACCCGTTTATCACACACACACACACACCATCATGCATCCTTATTAATTACACACACAGACACGAGTGTACCCCCCCCCCCCCCCCCCCCCCCCCCCCACACACACACACACACACACACACACACACAGACACACACACACACACATACACACACAGTGAGTGACCTCAGTTTAAAACTCAGGGTGTATTGTCTATGGGCTGCTGCTCACTGTGCAGGGTGTTGCTATGGAGGAGAGCAGGCAGGTTTTGGCAACTCCAGCTGCTGCAGGAGGAGTCTGATGGTCAGCCCAGGGTGTACTGCGACAACCTGTGAGGTCCCTGTCTTTGTGTGGGCGAGGGGCTGTATAAAGACTTTGCTTTAGGGGGGATCATTAGCGTTGATGGTACCCAGCAGCATCCTACGCTGCAGTTCTGTCAGCATGCAAGCTCTTGTCCTATGACTCCCCCTTTTTAATGGGATTAAGGAAAGGTGTGTCGTAAGGACGACCACATGTTCATACAGAAGAGAGTTGATCATAGAGATTGGTTAATGCTGACTAATAGGATCTTAACACATAATGTACCTTTCCTCATCTTGTAACGTTGACTCTCATCTCATTAGTTCAGATTTCTCAAAGGATTGTCGGCAAATTCATATTTGAAGGTTGAGGCTGCCGTTGTTCTATATTTATCTTAGCAGTTAAAAAATGCTCTAAAAAGACAAAAAACCAACAATGACTAGTGACTGTTATGATTTAAAGGGTGTCTGAGCAGCCACAGCCTGATGAAGGTTTGACAACACACAGATGCACCTGGTGTCGTGTATTGTTACTAACATGGACATGGACATCCTTGTCTCAAACTACAGCCGGCTCACTATCGTGCTGAAAAATACTCACACAAAAAAAACAGCTAAAGAAAAACAAAAACGAGTATTTGTCAGTTTAAGAGACAGCAAATCAAACACAGCTCCGAAGTAAACGCTTTGAAAGATCTGTGTCTTCAGTAGAAACACATTTCGCCCGGGGCTGAGTGCAGCAGAAAGGCCAGATAAACCAGAAGATATTGAAAGCCGAACAGACAATGCTGCTTTGGGTTTTTGTATTGTTTCATCTGTTGGACAATAAGAAAATTAAAGAACAACACTAGCCTATTAATAACAGATGCACAGCTGTTTTATTCCACTGAGGGATCACATAGTTTCCATACTGAGTGGTTGGGTGGTGGCGGCTCTTTTGTCACTGTGCTGGCTCCACACCCAGAGACATATTGGAGTAACAGGTATGGTTAAAAGGCAGGGTTGGGGACCAGGTCCTGTCATGAACAGGCAGAACATGAGAAAAAACGGAGACAGCAGGAATCAAGCCAGATGACATACCTGCTGAGGCATGGAGACGCCTAATAGTACACACACACACACACACACACACACACACACAGGCCAACGCAATAGTCTTAGCTGTCTGATTAAAGTTGACGTTGTTCAAACAAAAGCGTGTTTGATCCCATGTCCCTGAAAAAAGCCAACAGCAAGCAGAAGTGAATACGTTCTTTTGCTTCCATGAGAAGTGACAGTGTCAGAGTTCTCTTTGTTTCCAAAAGAGAAACTCACACTTTAGAATCACTCCTCTCTGTTGTATGTAGATGTGATTATTATAAGTCCATTATGTTAAGTCCAGATATTAATAGATAATGAGCTATGTAAAACAAAATGGTCACACACATGTGGGTTTGCATCAGTAAACCTGCAGTTAATAACCTTTTAATATTGTTGGTCTGATTTGGGTTGTGTTTATTTCAGTCTGTTACGGGAAGGTCCCGGAAACATCTCAGAATGTCTTCTATTGTCTGACTTAATATTCAAACTCAATCTGCTCACTGTCACAGGCTACAGAGAGGAGACACAGTGAGATTCTTTTTTTTTTAATTGGTTTCCATCAAACAGTACAAGTGTATTGTTTTTTTTTTAAAACCTCAATCACGCTCCTCTAAATGTGACGACGCAACGTGCCATCAAAATAAATCACTGTAGCCCTCTAACATGTCAAATGTTGTACTTTATGTTTTGGGTCAATCAATCGCCAGACTTTAAATTCTTGGCTGAGTTATTTTTGTTATCTAAGACTTCCATTTTTGTAGTTTATTTATCACATACCCATGTTTACAATTCTGATATTCCTATCCTGGTAGAAACGAGTGCATCCAGAAAAGTGTCAGCGCTGCTTGCCTGGAAGGAAACTTTGAAGCGTCCACTTCACCGACAGAGCTTTGCACATGAATCCTTAGATGTCACAGTGAATCTCAAACTTCCTGCTGTAGTACTACAGTCACTCTGACTGGAGATTCTCTTCATGTTATAGAGCAGTAAGCGCTCTGGAGCCGCTGTCACCTCCTCTTTCACAGGATGCTGCTTCTTTCATTTTGGCTTCACTGGTTCTCAGTGAGTCCGGCAGCCTGTAGTCGAGGGACGTTTATCTTTCAGTTCTCTATAGATTCCACCCATGTTAAACATCTCTCCTCTCTGCTATCCTACCCTTATTTCCTCTTCCCCCACCTCCTTCCCCCCTCTCACTGTCATGTCAGTTTTACCCGGTCGATTGATGAAGCTCGCTGTTCCCTCCACCCTCAGATTCCTCCTCCTTTTTCTTCTCCTTCATTTGCTCTGTCTTTCAATTAGGCCATCCCTGACCCAATCTTAGCTGCAAGTAGCCTGCATGCTACTAGCGTGCTGCCACCGCTCTTCCTTTTGGGGTGGGTGGATGCACGTGCGTGTGTGTGTCTTGACACAGAATCACATCAGTGTCACTGTCAAACACTCCGTCACGTCATCCTAAGTGCTCCAGTTTGAAGCCTCGTACGACACACCGGGGCCTGAATTTTAATAATCCGCCTTTTTTTTTTTTCTCTCTCGCTCTCTCTTTTTCTTTGTGTGTGTCTTCTTGTCTTTCTTCTCTCAGTGCCAGTAGAACCATGACCAAGCCAGTGGGGGGCGGTGCCAATGATGTCACCCGCTTCCTGACATCAGGGGCGGGGCCAGGACCTGGGTCCCCAAACGCCAACGGCGCGTTCTCCGCCGCCAGCCAGGCCGACTGGGCCGCAAAGAGGCTGGTGTGGGTGCCGTCAGAGAAGAATGGCTTCGAGGTGAGCAGGAAATGTCACCGCGTCGAAGAAGCAGAAGAGTTTGTTTTCAACAATTGATGAGACACAAAGTAAAACAATCGTGCACAAGATGAATGACAAGGAAACATTTAAACGCATAAATGGTCTGGTAAATGATTAGCTCAGTGTGCGTGTGTGTGTGTGTGTGTGTGTGTGTGTGTGTGTGTGCCTTTAGCTGAAGGTGTGTCAAACAGGTGAGGCATCGCAGCACAGGGTGTGTGTGACTTTTTCCTGTTGTACGTGTGTGTTCTGGTGTTTGAGAGGTTTAATCCCTATGACAGTACCCCATTCCCAGACGTGTCTCTCCTTTTATATTCTTTATAATAGTTTGTTTTGCAGACATATTAGGACTTAGTGACTTATCATGAGGCTCTTTTAATCATATTCATTTTGCTCCACTGACTTCTTGTGTAACCCATGATTCAGAGGTTTTTATTGGTGCACTCTGTCGGATGTGACATATGAATTCAATGTCCTCTCTCTGAGTCTCCCTCTCTCTGCTGGACTGCTTTCATAGCGCGCTCTATGAATAGAACAATACTCTCCTTCAGCCTCCTGATGGTAAAGAGGCCGTTGTAGAGACACTGACTTCATTTTTACACTCCTGATTAGAGAATGGCACTTTTGGACACACCAGCATGTACATATTAATACTGTATAACACACAGAGACACTCTGCTCTACTCTAGTTTTAGGTTTTGATCGTGTAATTCAACGTGTGACTAATACACTCCCACACACACACACACACACACACACACACACACACACACACACACACACAAACATGTTTTGTGTGTCGTGCTTGTCAAATATCGGAGAGAATGGAGCCAAGCAGGGTCCTGTGACCTGGTCAGACCCTGAGTTCACCACATCCTGTCCCGCAAGCACAAGACCAGCAGCGTGACAAGAAGACAGCTCGTCGCCTCCATTTTCTGTCACCAGCTATTCTCGTCTGCTGTCTGACAGAACGAGCGGCCTCACTGAGGCTTACTGACTGAGATTCTGCCAAACGTTGCACAATTATGCTTCAACACTTTGCTGCTTGTGAAATGTAGGCCGTATGGTTAAAAGACACGGGAATCACCAGAGGATGAGGGACACGTCACAACTTTGCCACAAAATAAAAGAATACATGAGAATGATATTTAGCATTAAACAAAAGGACATCTGTGGATTTGAAAACTTTGTTTAAACGGCACATTTTGCAGCAAAACGAGAGAATTTGTCCGATAAGATGAAGTTAAAAGTTTGTTTACATCACTCCATAAACTCTAACATGACCTAGAAAGGATTCGTTCAGCTAACAGATTGACTAACTCTGCTATAAATCGTGTATATTTTGACCAAAGAACAGCACAGATTTGTTTCATTTAGACTACTGACCACTGTACGATTACAAGTCATCTCAACAATACAGCTTCTACTCAGAAGATGTGCACTGCCTAAAGCGACCGTCTCACTCCCTGTTGGAATCAAATTCCATCCATTTCTTTTGTTTTACTATTTGAACTCCAATGTTAAAGTGCATCACCTGTCTAAGTTTAAAATCTCCCGCCTTAATCTCCCTCTTTGCTAAACCCCTCTCTTCCTCTTCTTCTGCGTCTAGTCGGCCAGTATTCGTGAAGAGCGCGGCGACGAGGTGGAGGTGGAGCTCACAGACAGCCAGCGTCATATCACTCTATCCAGAGAAGAGGTGCAGCGGATGAACCCCCCACGCTTCAGTAAAGTGGAGGACATGGCCGACCTTACCTGCCTCAACGAAGCCTCCGTGCTTCACAACCTGAGAGAGAGATATTACTCAGGCCTGATCTACGTGAGTGCACGAAACAATCAAAGCACGATGGAGAAACACATTCAGCTTCTCACCACCCCCCAGTGCACATCGAGACATGCCCCACAAGATCTGTTGGGTTTGTAATGTTTAGTACTGTGTGCACGCGTGTTAGCAGTTAGCTCGTCTAACATCGCCGGTGTAACTGATCCGGCTCTGTAAGAGAGGTGAGGAGTCCGTTTACAAAGTTGCTCATGTCATGGTGGTGGGAGGCTTCTCCAGTTTCTCCTGCAGAAAAAAAAAAAGAAGTGAGTAGAACTGAACAGATAAGAATGGACGTTATGACGTAAGCCAGAGATAAGCGCCACAACCAGGAAGTGTGCAGGGCTTTACTTTAGGCTTTAAGGTAGAATAATGACAGGCAGTAAAAGGTAGTTGAGCTGTCAATAGTGGGATGAATGAGGGCGGATGAAACTGAGAGGGCAGATTAAGAATAGGAGGGAGAGGAGCTGGTATAAATGGTTGGAATAGTTGTGAGAGGCGTATTACAATTCAAGATAAGATAAAGTGGCTTACACATCATTCATGACTTTCCCTACTGTTGGAATGCGTTACATCAACACTTTGGTCTCAGTGTGGATGAACACTGTGGGAAATATGATGACTCGCAGGATTTTCAAAATCAGAATGAACCAGTACATATTTTTGAACATGTTCAGGTCTGGAGATGGAGACGAGGCCTTTTTAAACTGTTGAGGCTCTTTCTGAACAGACGATCAACACGCACTGTTTGTTTGACTGAATTCACTTCATTTATGATGACTTGAATGTTGAGCCGATACATTTACTCACTGTAAGAGCTGCCTCATGAGCATCTAATATCACTTTATGGCTTTCTGCTGTGCTCTCAGCTAAAGACATGATTCATTAAGAATATAATTTACATGCCGCTATCAAAAAGGAGCAATCAGATCAGACAGTTACAGTCACACACTCAAATGAGCGAGCGAGTGCAAAGAGCGCTGCCTGTCAAAAACATAAAGCTGTCATGAAGAAGAAGAAAAGCAAAATAATGGAGAAGAACACTATGAGGTCTGACTAGTGATGTGTAAGTTTAATGTCTCTCTCTGCTGCGTCCCCCTCCCCCCCCCAGACATACTCAGGGCTGTTCTGTGTGGTGGTGAATCCGTACAAGAACCTGCCCATCTACACAGAGGCCATCGTGGAGATGTACAGAGGCAAAAAGCGCCACGAGATGCCCCCGCACATCTACGCCATATCAGAGGCCGCCTATCGCAGCATGCTACAAGGTAATCCACACTTATCTCTGACCCCTGTGGTGACTGCATACACTCGCTATCAGCCGTTCTGGAACGTGGTACTGCATCTGGTCTGTGATCTTTGCTCACTGAGCCACACTGCAAACTGCTATTTGAAGGTGTGGTGTCACATGGTGGCTGGAGGCTGTTTATCGAAAGGCCTTAAAAAGTGAAAATACTTCAGCCGGAGAGCATTTTATGTGAAAGGTTGTTTTAGGCGTGGCACTGCTTGTAACAAGTAGTTTCAGCAATGTCGTGTATTTGTTGTGGTGATGATAGTAACCACATATTATACTGGTGACAACAATACATGACTGACATTTTTTATTGGCCCCTCCCATCATGTCGACTTGATGAGATGTGTCAGAGAGAATTCCCACCAATGATTAAAAAAAAAAAGCAGTTAATGCTCGATTGTGCAATGCCTGTGTCTGCCTGGGGTGTCTTCATGAGATAACAGGACAGAAGAGGCTGTGTCTATGTACAAACACCCCCCCCCCTCCAGGGTTTGTTATAGGTGTGTTTCCACAGTGATTTAAACCTGTACGACCAGTATGAATTCTTCCAGACTGAGCGTGTGGGAACCTTCAAAGCCAAATGAGAGTTATGTAGCAGACAATGTCGGACAATTGAAAAGCAGCGTTGCAGACTGGGATCAGTTCAGCTGGTGAACTGCGTCTCTGCACGCTTCGAATAACTGAAGGAGCGACTGAAATGTTCACAGAGGGTTCATGTGAGTTAGAGCCAGTCAAAACATACGAGGTGTGAGCTCTCGCTGAGGCTCCCACAGCACTTCATGGTCCGCTCAGGTGAAGGGAGCGGCTTGGTGTACGGAGCAGTGACATCACGTAGCCAGCCAATGACAGAGCGCTCCCATGAAGCACCTCTCAGTGTGTCATTTCAAGGATTCATATGTCAACGTGCGCAGCCTTCCAGAGAGAGTTGTGATCCTTGTAACTGTTCGATGTTGACTTTGCTTTTCATGATTCAACCCCATGTTCAACTCCAGAATGTCAGAAAACAAAACATTTAGTAATGACTTTCTAAAAAAGGTTCAGTTAGAATATCTTGAGTGTTTTGTACCGTCTTCACCTGCAGTTTTTTTTTTATGTCCCAAAAATACAACTCTCATTTTGTACTTTTTTTACCACAGATTTTTTGCTAAATGTGAGCCTAACAATGTCGAGGAATGTTGTTTATGTCGAAGTATAATGAAACTACAGAACCTCTCTCTCTCTGCAGAGTGAGAATATCCACCAGTCATCTTTGAGTGACAGAAAGAAAAAGTATTTTCTTTGTCGACAGTAAACTTAACTCACTTCCTGCCTGTCTAAGTAAAAGCCTATTTGAGGGGGAAACTGCAGTCATGTCTTTCACACAGCTTGTGTGAGTTGTGCTTTCTGTCACTAATTATTATCATATTGTTTTCTTCCTCAGACCGAGAAGATCAGGCGATCCTTTGCACGTGAGTATCCTTCAGTAGGACTCCAGTGTGTCTGTGTGTGTCGGCCTTTTACCTTCAGGAGAAATCCTCATTGGTCCTGAAGAGAATGTCTGTGCGTGCATGCTTTCTGTCTGTGTTCGAGTATTTCGGAACCTTCCGGCACATTTTGTAACAAATTTAATGAACTTCATATTTAATTCAGATGTTTTTGTGGTGTGAATGAACCATTTTTAAAGATGAACTACACTGTATGATAACACCGAAGATAATAGGAGTTGGGAGCAATGTTTCCACGGATGTTTGTTATTAGCAGTTGTCAAACACACAAAAAGAATCCGGTCAAATAATTACTCCTGAGCGAAGAAGTTCAGCCTGTTATGTGAATGCATCCTAGTGAGTGTTTGCACCCGCGGTTTGTCTCCCTACCTGCTTGCCTGAGGGCCACCCATCACTCTCTCTCTCTCTGTCATCATGTCTTCCTGCCAGACTCTTCCTGTCATTGTCGAGAATCATTTTAAGTCGAGAGTATTTGGGACGAGGCGTCTGCTTCTTTCACATCTTTTAAAGCTGCTATTTTTACCCCGTTCTCCGTCTTTCTTCTCCAAAAACAACAACTCTGACCCTGACTTCATCCTGCACACCTGCTTTCTGTTTAGACCTGTGGCCCTGAACGCTCCGCATGGGCCCTACGTTTATTGGTGTCATGAATATGGGTTTGGCCACCTTCCCTGTGTGTTCCCTCTCTTTAAAGTGCTCTTTATGTACCCTTCATAATTCAGCCCATATGTGTTCAGGGGGAACTGTTTGTAAAGGGAAAGAATGGTTTGTATCTGTGTGTTTGTGTGTATTTCAGAGGCGAGTCCGGAGCGGGGAAAACGGAGAACACCAAGAAAGTCATCCAGTATTTAGCTCACGTCGCCTCCTCCCATAAGGGGGGCACTCTGGGCAGAAACAAGGAGGCTTTACAGGTACGTCACATTACAGACATCAGAGTGCATCTAGACAAACAACTAACACAGAGAAACAGATCTTATAGGAAGAGACGATTATAAATATTATCTTAAAGATCAACAACTATGCTGTGTTAGCTGTTCCTGTTAGCTATCAGTGTATTGGTCAGTGCAGGTTATCTGAGTTTATTACATGTTGCCATGACTTTTGCTCTTAATGTTCAGACTCATGTGGAAATTCTTTGTCGAAGAGAACTGAAATCTGAGCAAAGTTTTGTGTTCTATGGTAATAAAATGTTAACTACTGGTATCTTTAATGGTAAAATGTTCTTAAATGAATTTTAGGTATTAGCTTAGCTTAGCATGGGCAACAACTGTGGCTCTGTCACCAACGCCGCTAAAGCTCACTCAGTCTGGATGGTTTAAAAAACATACTGTAGTGTTGGAGGTTTAAACTGTAATAATTTTGTGGTCTGCAGTCGACGACGGTGACTTCCTTTTCTCCTCTTCACATGATGTTTGATCGTGTTCAGTTTTTTTTCTAGCTCAAAGTTGTGTTTGAATCCACTCTGGCTGTTTATTCTTGCTTCCAGTCTGTATGAAAGGCTAAGCCAATCACCTTCACCCTCCAGGTCTGCTCTCAGCTCACAGAGTAGAGACTTGTATCAATCTCCTCTTTTAACTCTTGGAGCCAATCACACTATTTCCCAACATGCTGATCTATTCCTTAAAGCCATCTTCTGTCGCGGGTTTTTTCCAGTGTTTAGTTCTTTTAGATGTGCTGCTCTGTGCTATCCATTATGTCTTGTCTCCAATACATTCTACTAATAATAATAATCTACTGAACCTTAATCACATAACTTCCCTCTCAATGTATTCTTTATACTGACTAATTCTCATCAAAAGACATCGTCCTTCTGATACCATTAACTCTGAGTTGTTTTATTTTGGAGTGGGTTTTCCTGTCCCCTTTTTTTCTACACACTTGACCATCCTTCCTTCCTGCACTTATTTCCCCCCTCACTCTCCTCTCTCTGCATTGTCCTCCTCTCTTTCCTGCATGTTCAGATGGACGGCTCTAGATCCTTAACAAGGGGCAGCACTTTGGGGAACAGGGTGAGTTAACTCTTTCCTGCTGCCCTGTCCTTTTGCTTTTCCTCCTGCTTAATGAGCTCCGCAAAGATACAGACTAACCAATAGAGGAGCCGTTGACCTCTAACTGTCAGTAACGATGTGTTTCTTCATAACCTTGTACACTATGTTTGATTTTGCTTCTTTGAATGTTTTTGTGTGTTGTTATTGTTGTTGTCTTATTTGTGTTTTTTTTTCCCATTTGTTTGTTTATCTCATCCATATGTTCACCCATTCTCCTTCCTCCACAAACTTCATTTTTCCCTACACTTCGTCAGAGTATGCAATATGTGAGTATTCAAGTATTCAGACGACTTGGGGTGTATTCAGTGGGGGCGTGCGATGATTTGTTCTCATAAAGAGAATCATGTCTTCTGCTCACTGAGCTTTTCTTTTTTGACATTAGCCAGAATAATTCTGGCTCTTTAGCCTCGGGCTAATTCTATGTGATTCTGCTCGGCGGGCTGAGGGGGGACTTTTCAGTGTCCATTGACTTGTAAAGGCCACAAGGTCTTTAGGTAGAACGGTTTACAGAATCATTGCCTGTATGCTGAATGATCGGCTGTGGGAGTGGATGTGGCGTGAACACACCATCAGGTATTGGGCCTCGCTGGGTATTGATTATATTTCATGAGAAATGCTGATCGCTTGCTTTGTGTGTTTGTGTGTCTGCTTTTGGAGTTGGCAAGCGATGACTCGCGGGCACATTACAGTCAAACCCCCTCCTGTAGCTCCTGTAGCTCCTCATCACTGCTGCAGCTGCATCATCAGCTGCTGCACTGGCAATGCAACAACCGCAGTCTTTTGCATTGCAGCTCGCGAGAATCATCCTGTATGTAGCCTGTGTAAAGTGTTAACGTCACCCTTCCTTCTCTACAACGGTGGTTCTCAACTGACTCATCATATTTGGTGTCTAGAGATTGCCTTTTAATAATGTGGGAGATTACATTTTCATAAATTAAATTGCTGCCCTTCTTATTGATTGCCTAGCCAGTGAGGGCCCATTAGCGGTACTCTCATTGACGTTGAGAATCATTTGTTCCTGGGTCTGGGGATGGTGTGTGCCGATCCTATTTCAGGCCCTAAAATGCACCGTTTTGTGTCAACGCTTTTCAAACATGAGTCATGCATTCGTTGTTTTACATAACAGATCAGTGGATGGTCTAAAGAGAGCTGGATGAAATGGTGCATTTTAGTAGAAGGTCCCTATAGAAGTCGTGTTGTTAAGTCTCTTACGTTTGCAGCGCTGCAGAGCTGATGTCTGACGTCTCCTGTGTTTCTCAGGGTGAGCTCGAGAGACAGCTGCTGCAGGCCAACCCCATCCTGGAGGCCTTCGGCAACGCAAAGACAGTCAAAAACGACAACTCATCCAGATTTGTAAGAGCAGACCTGATATATCACACACATAATGTTGATTACCAGCTGATAATTCTATCACCAGAATAATCAGTCGGATGATTAAGTCGTGTAAAAATGAACTGAAACATGAATCACTTTTTCTTCTTCTGTAGGGTAAATTTATCCGCATCAATTTTGATGTTGCGGGGTACATTGTCGGTGCCAACATTGAGACCTGTATCCTTTGTCAAACCTTCAGTGATTAAGTGCTCTGTGCACTCCTACTGTCTAAGTAAACCGAGTTTATTCAAAGTCAGAGACAAAGATTGTCTATTGATTGGAACTATATGTTTATCTGCTGCAGTCATGCTCGTATGTTTTTAGGTTTTTTTCATGCGTTGAAGTGGCAAAATAAATTTGAATCTGTAAAAGTCTGCATAAAGTGCTACATATTCTTAAAGGCTTATTACTATCAGTAGACTTTTGTCTGGTTGTATCCTTGACAATATGAATCCAGATCTCCTTGAAAAGTCCCGGGCCACCCGACAGGCCAAAGATGAGAGGACGTTCCACATCTTTTACCAGCTGCTGTGTGGAACATCAGAAGAGACGAAAGGTGAGCCATGGGTCGACCAATCAGAAGCCTTTACACCGCAGCACGCTCTGTCCTTTTTCAAAGAATTAAGATGTCAAATGAACTCATGTCCTGCAGTAATTTGTCTTTAACTTAGATGGACTTCACTCTTCACTTTTTTTTTTTTTATTCCCATCCATAGCCGACCTGCTCCTCGGAACTGCTGACCAGTACCGCTTTCTCAGTGGAGGCTCCATCAATGTTCCTGGTCAGAGTGATTCAGAGAACTTCACCCAGACCATGGATTCCATGGCCATTATGGGCTTCACCCCCGAGGAGTCACTATGTAAGAACAGAGGCAGAGAGGGGAGAGTCCTTTTTTGTCCTTTATTTGCTTGCCGGACTAATATAAAACTTTTCCCTTCGCCTCTTCTCTCCTCTCCTCAGCCATGCTGAAGGTGATCTCTGCTGTGCTCCAGTTTGGGAACATTTCCTTCATGAAAGAGAAGAACCATGACCAGGCCTCAATGCCTGACAACACAGCTGCTCAGAAACTGTGCCACCTGCTGGGCATCAACGTGCTGGAGTTCACTCGGGCCATCCTCACTCCGAGGATCAAAGTGGGCCGCGAGTATGTGCAGAAGGCGCAGACCAAAGAGCAGGTAACATTTCATGTACACTCCTGCAGATAAACAGACGGAGCTCTATAGACTGTGTCTAACAATGTGCTCTTCTTTGCCAGGCTGACTTTGCTGTGGAGGCCTTAGCAAAGGCAACGTATGAGCGTCTGTTCAGATGGCTGGTGCACAGGGTCAACAGAGCGCTGGACCGCAGACAGAGACAGGGAGCCTCCTTTATAGGAATCCTTGATATCGCTGGATTTGAGATCTTCCAGGTTCGTTTATCATCATGGTTTGTCTTGATGCAATAGCAAATGGTTTTTTTTTACTCAACACTAAGGATGATGGTGGACTTATTCCTCACTGCATCAGTTATTCAGAAATGTTCATGTCACAGTGACAAATGTTAGTGATGAATGGCGATAAATATTATAGACATGTCCGGATCGGGATCAGTGTGACACGCGTATCTGCACGTTCCTCCGTAAGTTATGTCACATGAATTCATGATTTATTGAGTCTCTGTTTTCTTCCTCTGCAGCTGAACTCCTTCGAGCAACTGTGCATCAACTACACCAACGAGAAGCTGCAGCAGCTCTTCAATCACACCATGTTCATCCTGGAGCAGGAGGAGTACCAGCGAGAGGGCATCGAATGGAACTTCATCGACTTTGGCCTTGACTTACAGCCGTGCATCGACCTCATCGAGAAACCAGTATGTGCACACGAAAACACTTCTTTGAAATAAGGAGCAAGGATTCGTCCTCGCCAAAAGAAAAAAAAAGATGCTGATCTTAGAGTGTATTTGTTTTTATTACAAAATACAGTCACAAAATACAGCTTGCAGATTCTTCCTGATCAGTTCTTTGCACTGAGAGATGAAGGAGTGAAGGTGAATTAAAGACAATAAGAAATAAACCACACATTTTAGAGTTTCCCTCATAGTCAAAAGTGTTTTTCCTCGCCTCTGTTAGACTAACACGCCTGGCGTTCTGGCCCTGCTGGATGAAGAGTGCTGGTTCCCCCGGGCGACAGACCGCTCTTTTGTAGAGAAGGTCTCCACTGAGCAAGGCAACCATCCAAAATTCTTCCGATCAAAGCAGCCGCGCGGGGAGGCTGACTTCTCCATCATTCACTATGCTGGAAAGGTATCCCATCATTTCCTACTCATCTTGGTCCACGCCTCCCATGTTTCCTAATTAAAAGGATCAAACTGAAAAAGTCCCCTCGGTGCCCTCTGAAATGTCTCTCAGGTGGACTACAAGGCCAATGATTGGCTGGTGAAGAACATGGATCCTCTGAACGACAACGTGGCGTCTCTTCTGCACCAGTCGTCTGATCACTTTGTTACTGAACTTTGGAAAGAAGGTGAGACTAATTTATGCTCATTTTTTTCCTTGATCTAAGACTTTATGTACCGTATGTAAAAATGAGATTAATGCTAAAACACTTTCTTGTCAAACATAAATAAGGAAGTCACCTGGTGCGAAATGTAATAACTTTATCTTTTTCTCTTCCCTCTCTCTAAAATATGACGACTCAATCTGCTGTCCTCCATCTTGTCCTCTCCTGTGTCCTCCTCGCTCCTGCTCCAATTTTTCCTTCTGTTCTTTTCTTGGTGCTCCTCTTCCTCTCTTTCTTCCTCACTTCTCCCCGCATCAGACATTCAAACTCTTCCTCGTGTGTACTTCTTTGACTCCTATGCCACGATACAGGCGAATGGCTCCGACAGTAGGTTTCTCTCCTCCTCTCGTTGTCACAGTCCTCCCTCTCCTCCTCCTCCTCTGCTTGTTTCACTCCCTTTGTTTCTCTGTCTGACTAGCTGTTGAGTGGTGTGTCATTTTTTTTGCGTTGTTTTTTGTTCTTGTTGATATCTGTGCTGTAGTGTCATTAGCTGTTTCATGAAGTCACTGTGCTCTGAGCTCCGTTCATGTTTCTGTAGTATTAGACTATTAGCTTGTAGTGACAGTGCTGTGCTTTTTTTTCTGCGGTAGTTTTTGTAGAAATCTGTCAGTGTGCTTCTCATTAGCTACACAAACCAAACTCAGGATCACATGAGAGATGTGCTGCACATTCAGAACGACCATGTTCAGGTAGAAGTGTGATCCTGAATCAGCTCTAGAGATGCAACATACAACCTCAACACGTCACAGCCTTCAATTCAGCACCCATAGTTTGGGTCTAATTTGCTGTTTTAAATGCAAAATGTTTCCCCGACTGGGACATTTTTCTTTGAGCATAACACCGAATGTAACAGTCCAATGAGGAACCATATAAAGAGTCATTGTCTCACGTTTGTTTTTTCAAATCATTGAGAGACAAACCTGTACGTAATCCTGTCTAGACTTGTTTAAGGTTTGGCTTGAAAACCTGTTGTGCACCTGTGCTGTACTAAAGCGTCAGTGTGTGTCATGGAGGCAGATATGGCTGAGCAAATATGTCATTCATATTTGCTGTGAAACTATATGATTGCATCTCTAATGGGCTCAAAATCCATTGTGTGCCATCTAATATCATCTGTCCAAAGCTTGACAGCAGACGTGCGAGCAGGCTTGAAATCCTAACATTGCGGCAATAGCAATATAATCAGGCTTCATAAAGTGTCTTTTTCACTCTACTAATTTGATGTTTGCTTGTTGAAACTGTGACCACTCTTGTTTTTTTTTTCCTGCAGTGGACAGGATCATCGGTCTGGACCAGGTGTCGTCAGGAGAGAACAGCGGCCCGGTCACGTTCGGAGCTTCAGGTCTGAAGACGAAGAAGGGAATGTTCAGGACTGTCGGTCAGCTGTACAAGGAGTCTCTCACCAAGCTGATGGCCACACTCAGGAACACCAACCCAAACTTCCTGCGCTGTATCATCCCCAATCACGAGAAGAGGGTAGGAAGGATGAAGACTTCAGAGCAAAACAGACAAGACTGCGAAAGGATGACGTCTTCAATGATCAATCTCTCTCTCTCTCTCTCTCTCTCTCTCTCTCTCTCTCTCTCTCTCTCTCTCTCTCTCTCTCAGGCTGGTAAACTCGCTCCCAATCTGGTTTTGGACCAGTTGAGGTGTAATGGAGTTCTGGAGGGGATCCGTATCTGCAGACAAGGCTTCCCTAACCGCATCCCATTTCAGGAGTTTAGACAGAGGTGTGTTTGTGTGCCACCTTTCATAGCCACCTGTGCTCCTTATTATCCTCTTCGTCTTCATCCCCCCCAATCACACACACACACACACACTCACACACCAAATGTTTATCAAGCTCTTTTTCTGGCATGTGTTTATGACACTTCTTCATACATCTTCAGTCGGGTGTCTCTTCCTCAAACTTAAAAAATAACACACACACAAAAAAAAAAATGTTTTTCTTCCAGATACGAGATCCTGACTCCCAATGCCATCCCTCGCACCTTCATGGATGGCAAACAGGCATCAGAACTCATGGTGAGTAACCTTTTTTTGGGTGTATAAAAGACTCAACAACCTGTGTTAGGACTCAAATAGAGGAGACACAACGTTGCAAACTGGATGCTGTTTCCTCGTTCAGATCAAAGCTTTGGAACTGGACCACAACCTGTTCAGGGTGGGTCAGAGTAAAGTCTTCTTCCGAGCTGGAGTCCTGGCTCACCTGGAGGAAGAACGAGACCTTAAGATCACAGACACCATCATACGCTTCCAGAGCGCAGCCAGAGGCTACCTCGCACGCAAGTAAGAGGTTGAACTTGAACATGAGAGAGAAAGAGATGTTTGTTTATTTGATGTTCCATTAGACGTCTTCACATATTTATCATGTCTGAACAGCGCTCCGTTTGTTATATTAGTGCTCTACATTAATTGATTGGATTCAACTTGTGCCAGTCAATAAATCTTTAATTTACTGAATGAAACCGAAGCAGACAAACGTTTAACTCGGTGTGGTTTCTCTGTAAGAAGCACTTGTTGAAGGAGGCCGTTTTGTATTTCACTCTTAAGGGAGCATCAATTATTCATTGGAAGGAAGGGAAGGAGCGTTGACATGAAGTTGACAACATCACTGATCATCAGTGGAGCTGAGGTTAATTCTACATGAGGGTCATTCAAAGTGATCCAGAAAATGTAAAAACATTATAAAGAAAACAATATTGCTATGTCAGTGTGCATATTCAAACAAAGTGTGCCTGTGATGTCCTTGACTTTAAAATCGATGTTGTTGTTGTTTTTTTAATGGGATGTAACCAAATGTTTGTGAAAACAGAATCTTTAATCGTTCTGTAAAAAATTAAAGTGTGTCAGTCAACCGAGGTTGTTGTTTAATTTTCTTTATAAAAGAACGTTGACTTGGCCTGCTGTTCATTACTGATCTTGTGAAACGCTTAAAGATGAAATTCTCTGTAGTAGCTGGGAGTAAAATGTGTTTTTAAATGATGAGCGTGAAGAAAAGCTAATGTCTGACATCGTCATGTTTCTGTTTCTGAAGGGACAATCAACCAATGAGACGATGCAGAGACTTCCTGCACATGCACATGGATGCTGGTTGATTTATGTCGTTTTTTATTTCTTTCAGAGCCTTCTTGAAGAAGCAGCAGCAGCTGAGTGCGATGAGGGTCATGCAGAGGAACTGTGCTGCTTACCTCAAACTCAGGAACTGGCAGTGGTGGCGTCTGTTTACAAAGGTACAGTGCACACCATACACATGGACATTAATCATACATAAATATATGCACGTTCTCTCTGACAGAGTGTTTAGATATTTGCTAATGTTATCAACCCTTATTACTAGCTGATGAATTTAAGATAATGACAAACTTGTGTTAGAACCTTTGAAAAACAGGCTTCATTCTTGATGTCCTTCAAAGGTAAAGCAGGAAATGTAAACATGAAATGGGGACTTACCTCACAATAACATGTGACGCTTGTTCTATTTCATTAAGGTTAAGCCACTGCTGCAAGTGTCCCGGCAAGATGAGGAGATCCAGGCCAGGGAAGTTCAGCTCCAGAAGGCCAAAGACAATCTCACCCGAGTGGAAGAAGAGTATTCTGAATTAGACCAGAAACATAATCAGGTAAAAAAGAAAAAAAAAGAAAACTCCTTTTAATCCTCTGCTCCCCTCTCTTCTATGAATCAGAGCCTCACTTCTCTTCCCCCTCCTCCTCCTCCTTTTCTGTTTTCATGTAGCTGCTGGAGGAGAAGGCGGTGCTGGCCGACCAGCTGCAGGCCGAGGCAGAACTGTTTGCAGAGGCGGAGGAGATGAGGGCCAGGTTAGCCACTCGGAAACAGGAGCTGGAGGAGGTGATGGGCGAGCTGGAGAGTCGGCTTGAGGAAGAGGAGGAGAGAAGTGGGCAACTGACGAATGAGAAGAAGAAGATGCATCAGAATATACAGGTCAGGATATAAAGTCAATACAGTGAGAGACACTTAAAGCAACTCATCAGTTTTTCTTCCAGATTTGCTTTAAGTTAAATTAATACGTCTTTACTTAACCTGCAACATTGTGCATATTCTAACCTCATCAGGACCTAGAGGAGCAGTTAGAGGAGGAGGAAAGTGCACGACAGCGCCTCCTGCTGGAGAAGGTTACCTTGGAGACCAAAGTGAAGAGTCTAGAAACAGATTTGATGAATGCAGTGGAGCAGAGAGACCGACTCGGCAAGGTGGGCTTCATATTAAAACTTCATTATCTACTGTCACTCTTCCACTTGTATTCTATGTATGTAGATATGAGTTGAGCGTATGGCAATGTGTAAAACGTGTGGTGTATGAAAGCTTCCTGATCCAACACTGTGTTGTTTTCTTCTTTTTTTCTGAGCAGGAGAAAAAACAGTTTGAGGAGCGTCTGAGTGAAATAACCGATCAGCTCACTGAAGAAGAGGAGAAAACAAAAAGTCTGAACAAACTCAAGAACAAACAGGAAGCGATCATCGCCGACTTTGAGGGTAACTGTCTAAATATTACACAGCGATTGCATTCAAATTATCGAATGTGCTGAAATGAAGTGGAAGTCAGCATGAACAACTTTGCTGTTCGATCTGTCATCTGACTCCTCGTCAAATTGTGCGCAGAGCGTCTGAAGCGCGAGGAGCAGGGTCGCCTGGAGCAGGAGAAGATGAGGAGGAGGATGGAGAACGAAACTGTGGAGGCCCAGGAGCAGCTTTCAGATCTGGGCATGATGTCCGCTGAGCTGAGGGGCAGTCTGAATCAGAAAGAGAAAGAAATCACCGTCCTGCAGGGCCGGTGAGACACAAGACAAAATAAAATCAGAGACGGAAACACATCTAAAAAGCTCGTAAGGGATATCTCACTCGCTTGCGTCTTACTCTTTCCCTGTTTTTTGTCAGGCTGGAGGAAGAGGGAGCGCGTCGTGCAGAATCTCAGAGGTCACTGAGGGAGGCCATGTCTCAGGTGTCTGAGCTGAAGGAGGAGGTGGAGAATGAACGAGGGATGAGGGAAAGGGCAGAGAAGCAGAGGCGGGACCTCGGGGAGGAGCTGGAGGCTTTGAGGACTGAGCTGGAGGACACTCTGGACACCACGGCTGCCCAGCAGGAGCTAAGGTTTGCTTCACTAATGCAAAAATGAACGATCCCGGGAAATGATTGTTGCATATTTTGAACAACCCTTTAACCTCCGTCCTCATCTTCCGACGTAGGTCTCGTCGTGAGTCTGAGTTAAATGATCTCCAGCGGCGTGTTGAAGAGGAAACTCGTCACCATGAGGGCCAGCTATCAGAACTCCGAGTCAAACACAGCGGCGCCATAGACGGCCTGCAGGAACAGCTAGACAATAGCAAGAGAGTAAGAGGAACGCACAGTTAAAAACAGTGTCATCGTGTGAATATGCACGGCCGCTCATCCGGGATGTCTTTCAGGCACGTCAGTCGTTGGAGAAGGCCAAGTCAATGCTGGAAGAAGAGAGGCAGAATTTGACCTCCGAGATCAAGAGCCTGCAAGCGGGTCGTACAGAGAGCGAGAGAGGCCGCAAGAGGGCGGAGAGTCAACTGCAGGAGCTCAGCGCCCGAATGACTCAGGTCGAAAGAGAGAGGGAGGAGAAAGAAGAGCGGGTGCACAAGCTACAGGTGCAAATGGTCACACAAACTTCATTTCATGTTTTAGTGTTCATTTTTTATACCTCGAAAAAGTCGCCTTTTTTCCTTCTGAATTTCATCAAACTGGTCCTGCTTAAGTTAACTAACGTTGTCGTTTCCAGTGTGAGATTGAATCCATCTCAGGCAGCTTGTCCTCCTATGACACCAAATCACTCCGGCTCTCTAAAGAGGTCAGCAGCCTGGAGAGCCAGCTGAATGATGCAAAGGTAACAAAATGCAACATCCAAGGACGCTTTTAGCTCTCGCTCCTACAGTTAAGAAAAAATCGCAAACTCATTACTGAAACCTGCTGAAGAAAATGAACCAGATTTTGTCCTCAAGCCTTCACTCTTATACACCCACAAAGCACAGACAACCATGGGGCTTTCATTGACACTCTTGTGTTTTCTTGTCCCTCAGGAACAGCTGCAGGATGAAACCCGTCAAAAGATGGCTCTGGGCTCTCGGGTACGAGCGCTGGAGGAGGAGAAGAACGGTCTGATGGAGAGGCTGGAGGAGGAGGAGGAGAGGAATAAGGAGTTGGCCCGGCAGATTCAGACTCACACACAACAGGTACATCAAAGGCACACTGAAGTTCTTACTTTGAAAATGATGTGAATAAGTGCATTCTCCAGATCATGGTTAGCAGCAGTAAAATGTCACAATGATGGACCATATACAACACAAAACATTTTATATATATATATAAAATACTGTAAATATCTCATTTCAGTTTTTTGTGTTTCATAAATCCAAAGTAATCCAAATATGACACTTTTGAATCCTTCAGCTTGCAGAGCTCCGTAAGCAGTCCGAGGAGGTGAACACCGCGGTGGAGTCCGGAGAGGAGACGCGCAGGAAACTCCAGAGAGAGCTCGACGGCACCATGCAGAGAGAGAAGCAGAAGGAGGAGGAGAAGGAGAGAGTGGAGAGACAGAGGGAGCGACTGAGGGAGGAGATAGAAGACATGACGCTTGCACTGCAGAGAGAGAGACAGAACTGCATGGCCCTGGAGAAGAGGCAGAAGAAGTTTGACCAGGTCAGAACTTCATTCTTTCTTTTCTACAAAGGTTGAAACAAATATATTATTGAAATGTCTCCGGTATTGAGCTCTTCCTCCTCTTCCTCAGTGTCTGGCGGAGGAGAAGGCGGTGAGCGCTCGGCTGGCAGAGGAGAAGGACCGAGCAGAAGCAGACAGCCGAGAGAAGGACACAAGATATCTGTCCCTTTCCCGAGCCCTGCAGGTACACTCACTGAGAGCAGACAAAATATAGTATTTGTGTATCTGATATTGTGCGGATAAACGTTTTCCTGTTTCTGTGTGTAGGAGGCCCAGGACCAGAGGGAAGAGCTTGAGAGGTCTAACAAGCAGCTCCGTTTTGAAATGGAACAGCTTGTGAACCAGCAGGATGACGTTGGCAAGAATGTGAGGAATTATCTTATTGGACTCCTTGAACATTTCTCTGTCTCATTCCTAAGTGAGTCACCACCTCCTTTCTCCTTATGTGCTAGGTCCACGAGCTGGAGCGGGCCAGGAGGGCCTTAGACACAGAAGTTCAGAGCCTGCGTGTTCAGACGCAGGAGCTGGAGGAGGAGCTGTCAGAGGCGGAGAACTCGAGGCTGAGGCTGGAGGTCACCCTGCAGGCGCTCAAGGCTCAGTTTGAGAGGGAGATAGGCAACAGCGAGGAGAAGGGAGAGGAGAAGAGGAGGGCTCTCAGCAAACAGGTAGAAAGAGAGCGGAAGGACGGGAGGAAGTCGCAGACAGCGTCCTCAGATCAATCATTATTGTCCTCCTTACCTCTGCTAGGTTAGGGAGTTGGAGATCCAGCTGGAGGAGGAGAGGAGTCAGCGGTCTCAGGCTGTGTCTTCCAAGAAACAGCTGGAAGCAGAACTGCAGGATGCTGAGGCCCAGGTGGAGACAACAACCCGGGGAAAAGAAGAGACTGTGAAACAGCTCAGGAGGCTGCAGGTAAAAAAAAAAAAGGAACCAATTCTAACTGAATTATGTTTTTATTGTTTTGTCCACCAAGGTTTTCTTTTTACCTTGCATCTAAAAGGTTATTCCTCTTCTGAACAATTAGCTGGGTGGCTGAGAACCCTCACAAACATGACAGTATACTGACCTTACAGAGATGCAGGGAACCAAATCCAGACTGCAAGAGACAACACATTATTTTTCAATACTTATCACTAGGCTGCATTTAAAAACAATGATCTCTCATCGTCACAGGGTCAAATGAAAGAGGCTCTGCGTGAGCTGGAAGAGCTCAAGTTGTCTCGGGAAGAGGTGATCGCACAGTCCAAAGACAGCGAAAAGAAGATCCAGACACTGGAGGCAGAAGTCCTGCAGTACACTGAGGTGGGTGTAATTCACTGAAAACCAACAGAAACGCATAAAGCTTTGAAATCAGTTTGGGAAAAGAAAAAACTTTTAACCCCTATCTACATTCATTGTGTGTAGGAGCTGTCTGTGTCAGAGAGGCAGAAGAGACAGGCTCAACAGGAGAGAGACGAGATAGCTGACGAGATGGTCAACAGCAGCTCTGGAAAGTTAGTATCACTTTAATACGTCCGATTTATTTTAATTAGTGTGCCTGGTTAGAATATGGACTTGTTGGTCATTCTTACACTGTGTGTTTGTTCAGGAACGCACTGTTTGAAGAGAAGAGGAGGTTAGAAGCACGGGTCAGTCAGCTGGAGGAGGAGCTCGAGGAGGAGCAGAGTAACACTGAACTCGTGTCAGAGAGACAGAGGAAGACTGCTCTACAGGTACAGTGGAAAGCTTACACACACACACACACACATACACACATGTAATTAACACTCGTAAGCATCATGTTATAACATCTGCTCTCATGTGCTGCACAGGTTGAGACTATGACGGTGCAGCTGCAGGGGGAGAGGACTCTGGCCCAGAAGGCGGAGTCGGCGCGGGAGCAGCTGGAGAGACAGAACAAGGAGCTGAAGGCCCGACTTGGGGAGATGGAGGGAGCTGTAAGGGGGAAAAACAGGCTCAGCGTTGCTGCCCTGGAGGCCAAGATAGAGTCAATGGACGAGCAGCTGGAGCAAGAGAGACAGTGAGACAAAGAAACACACGCATTCTGATAGGTTTGACAGAAATGCCCTTTCAAGTAAACCCTTAAAGCATTGTTGAAAGGAGCACACAGTGACAATGAAAACATGTTAAGGGGAAGAACACAAGGACCAATCAGGATTTTATAGATACTAATCTAGTGAGGGATGCTTCCCCCGATTTTCAAGCTCTTGTTTCAAGTTGAAGCTCATGAAAGATGTATTCAGTTTTTTTTTTGTATCTTATTGTGATCTTTATTTTCTATCAGGGAAAGAGCCATCGCAAACAAACTGGTGCGGAAGACGGAGAAGAAACTGAAGGAGGTGATGATGCAGGCGGAAGACGAGAGGAGACATGCAGACCAGTACAGAGAACAGGTAACAAAACTTTACAACTTCAACATCCTCATAAGAAGACACACATGCAGACAATGATCACCTGTCACAAAGCACGACGTGAAGATACAATGGCAGTCAGTGCAGCCAAACTGATACTGTAATTATGTCCATGGCCACAAGAGTGTTGAAAAATCATCCTAAAATGAGTGATTTATCCAGCTCAATCCAACCTAATCCTAATCCCACAGAAAAAAACAAACACAATCCCTCAACCACAGAGGCTGACTGTCCTCCAAAAACATCGTTGTTGATAATCTCCCAGGTTTAATCTGACTCCTGATCCCTGTCAGTCCTCCTACTCTGACTACTAATCTCTGTTTTTATACATCGCTCCACTTCTCATTTTTCTTCTTCCCCTCTTTCTCCTCACGATGACCACTGCGATACCCTCTTTCCCTCTCCTTTCCTCCCCCTCTTCCTCCTCCTCCTCCTTCTCCTCCTCCGACAGCTGGATAAGTCGATGGTCCGCCTGAAGCAGCTGAAGAGGCAGCTGGAGGAGGTCGAGGAGGAGAACTCTCGCTCCAACGCTCAGAAGAGAAAGCTGCAGAGGGAGCTGGAGGAGATCACCGACAGCAGTCAGACCATGACGCGAGAGATCACGTCTCTCCGCAGCCAGCTCAGGTAACCACATTTGTGTGTGTGTGTGTGTTTAAGTGTATGTTTGGTTTGTGTGTGTGTGTGTGGGATTTATTCATCATCATTTGTTGTTGTTTTGTTTTTAACCCCCCATTAACTTGTTATCATTTGTGTTTACTTTTCCTTTTGTTGTTTTCTGTTTGTGTCCATCTAACACTGACAAACTGTCCACCTGTCTCCGTCATACCAACACTCAGCGTCCCAGAGTGGAGGCCAGATAAGTAGGTGACTGTGCGTGTCTTTTGTTTTTCATTATATCTGGGTGTTTGTGCTTAAAGGTGGAGGCTCTTTTCACGTCCACAGTGCACAAAGTATGTGTATATGTCGTTCAGCAACGAGGCAATTCACACGAGACGTCAGAAGCATCGTGACAAAGGGAAGAAGAAACTTTAAAAGAGGATATCATAAACATAAATAAAAATTCGAGATATATTAAAATATCCTCAAATTTGAAATGTAATGATGCGTATGTGCTCTGTGCGCCTTTATTATGTGAAATCCCTGGTTAGTCTTACTAACCGACTGACGCAGAGTCTCCTGTTGATCGTGTCTCATCGAAATGGATTCTATTTAACAATTTATCTCGGCTGTGAGATTAACGCTCACACTTTGCTCTGTCTGTGTGGGACACAGCACCAACGTGACCTGTGTCACTAACATGATTCAGTTGTAAGCTTTCTTACTAACGTCCACCAAGCACACGAACATTCAGTTGTGATGTATTGACAACCCTAAGTTGGTTATTAACAAATAATTGAAGTCATTAAGCAATCAAAATGAGCTAGTTTACCGCTTTTCCAGCTTCCAGCAGGTTTGGGCTCAAAGTCAGGGCCATCTTCTACTTCTGCAAATCGAGTAATTTTATGAAGCAATCACACCAATGAACTGATTCACATCAGAACACAATCTCACTCTTTCTCTCCCGTCCTGTCCAGGCGAGCACCGTTGCCCCTGGCAATGCGTGGACGCAGAGCACTGGTTGACGACCTCTCATATGAGAATTCTGACTCAGAGGAGCCCCCCGCGTCCCCAACCCCCTCTTCTGGATTCCCAGGGACCCCTACTCCTTCCTCCGAACACAGCCTGGACCCTCCGCCACCCTACAGCGTCAACAACACAGAGTGACGCACTCATAGACTCGGTTACACACACAGCGCTCACACACTCACACACACACACACACACACACACACACACACACACACACACACACACACACACACACAACAGCCTTGACTACTCAAAGATGATTGGGTGTCACACACACACAGTACAGAACAACTCTTTATAACGTCATGAAGAGTCCAAACATGGGGTGCTTTAACCTCAGTGATAAACAGATTCAAATGTAAAAATCTGATTTTAAAAAGTGGTGACTGGAACTGATTCTGATTTTGTAACAAACTGTGAGATGAAAAACAGACTGTGTCAATGTCATGAACTTCTGAGTAACTAAACTGCATTTACCAGAGCTCAAGTTGGAAAGTGAAAAGTGGTGAAAAGTTGGAAAGTGGTTTTCAACTCATCTCACGATGCTGTACAGTTATTAGATGAGTGAAAACATTATGATGGTGACTTCTTTTACATTAGGAAGTATTTCAGAACAAAGCCATGATAAGGGTTTAATATTTAACCTGATTTTAAAAAGGGTGGAAAAACGTTTAAAAGACAATCTAGATACATGATACGTTAATAAGAGGAGTCAAAAACATACAGTGATGTTTTCTGTCAGTTTGTACAAAACAATGAGAAACATGAAATAAAGAAGATAAAACAGAGGGTGACAGCCAGTCGAAAGACTGGCAGACATAATGGGTGACTTAGCAATAGAGAAATGGCAATTAGTATTCAATATTTAATAAAACTGTTTTTGAAAAGTAACTACACAAAGTTCTGTTACACATTGATCTACAAAGCAGCCTGGATGACGTTCAGATGCATTAATGTTGTATTAAGGGGAGAATCCTTTTGCTGTAGATTAGAAACCGTTTGTTGTTAGGTACCGCAGTAGGTAGTATTAGATAGTTTCTTAAACTAAAGTCTTGACTTATTGCTTCATAAATTTGTATAATTTATATCCAATGTGAACTTAAGTTATTGAACGCAGGTCATTTTCAGTAAGAGGCATGACAGTCAGATTATTTGGGTCACATCACGGCTCAGACTCGTTTCAGTCAGTGTCACAGCAAGAGGATGTTTCAGGTGAATAACTGGTGTGACTGGTTAGGAAAGAAAGTACAGATTTATAGATTGTCAACCACAGCATACATTAAAAAAAGGTCTGTGGAGGAATTTATAAATTCATCTTTTTTTATCCAAATTGGGACAAATTGATGCATATGTCATATTTTATTTTAACAAGCATCTTGTACATTGTCATTTTGACTGATTGTAAATTATTGATCATCAAAGCTTTTTTGTTGAACCAAACGGTGGGCGTATGGATGAGAAAAAGGGACTTTACATTTGTAGTGAACGTAGAGTAGCAGTAGAACAAAGTAGACAACAGAAGTAGAGGCTGGTGAGGTTTTCTACTGTCATCCATTGAACGAGTAGAAGAATGGAGCATGAGACTCAAAGCCTTTTCAGATACCAGTAGAGTTAGATTAAAAAAACAAAACATAATTGAGGCATTGAGGAATGATTTTTTTTTAACAGAAAAAAAATCAGTGATTGAACAAATGGTAGACTTTTTTACCCTAGCTATCAGCCCTAAAAGACACAAACGCGTGTGTGGGTGTATTGGGGTGGGGGGGTGGGGGATGTTAACCAACTCCACATACAGCTCGATTACCCTGCTGTGTAACAGACAATGTTTTTTTTCTTTCTATGAAAATACTCCATCCTACTCATTTTCTTTCATTTATTGTAAAACATATCTTTTTTTTTTTTTTTTTTACAACTTTCTTTAGCACCTGTTTGCCTGTCAGAGCTTTGACGCTGTCCAGGAACTTAATGTAATGTCCTTTTTTTATCAAGTCACAGAAAGCAATGCTTTAAAGGAACAGTTGAACATTTTGGGAAAGATTGACACCCCCTCCACGTTTCTACAGTAAATATAACGCTTAAACCAGACGCTGGTTAGCTTAGCTTAGCTAAAAGACTGAGAAGTGGAAACAAGCTAGCCTGCCAGTCTACCTACAGCACCTCTTAACCTCACTTATTTATACTTAACATACTGTATGTAGTCTTTGTTGTTTAAAAAAACAAGTTAATATGTGCAAACTCTGAGCTTTCTGGATGAATTTTGTGAGTTTAATGCTAGCTAGCCTGCTTCCGTTTCCTCTTTGTGCTAAGCTAAGCTCATTATCTTTTGGTTGAAGCTTTTTTTTTTTCATCACATATCATCTTATGTAACTTTCCCAAAAAAATGCCTTTTTTCCCAAGATAGACGCTGTCCCTTTAAATGAGGAAGAACGTCACTGGTGCTTAAATTTTAATTGGAACTAAAGAAACTACAGATAGTTTGAAAGGACAGCCAATATATTGTTTCTGTAACTGCTATGAATGTTTTCTTTTGATTCTGGTGATACAAACATGTGGGAAATATAAATGATCGTGTTGGTTTTTACCATTGACAGTTCCAGTAGTTTTCGGTAAACAGGGTTGTCATGACAACTCCTTCTACCTTCTGTTCTTTAAACAGAATGAAACTAAAATGCAAAGCAAATGTCTGCAATGACTAAACGATAAGAGTCTACAGACCTTCTGTTCCATGCATCCATATTATATATAGCATTTTTTTTTTTTTGCCATATCAAGTTCACCATGATTACCAGTCAGTGTGGGGTGAAGAAAGATCCAACCATTCGGATTGAGAGAGTTCTGACGACGAATATATACCGCCCTAGCAAAGAGTTTTATTTTTTATTTTCTGAATGTATAATTCTTTGATCTTAGCAATATGCAAAGGATTTTGACGCTTTATTTTTTAAGATATCGTGTAAACGCTGCACTTTACACAAAATGGAGATAAACACAGCTGGACATTGTCAGCACGTCATGTCTGCTTTGTTGTGTTTGTGATTTATCTCACAGACGCCGACAGCATTAAGCCAAATGAGCTAACATCACGTGTCCTCACTCTTAACTGTTCACACTAATGTTATCTCAAATTGTCATATGAGCGTCTGAACGTGGCGACTGTGTTCACGTCTTTAAAGACCAGAATCTGAGGACATGTGGAAACCGAAACTACTGGAGAGAGAACGGATGAGTTCTGTTCATGTGTAGCAAGAGACGAGGCTGGTGCTTCTTTGAGGTGTTATTTTTCGCTCTGCATTTGTTCATGGCTACTGTGGAACTTGATCATTTTGGAAACATTTGTTTGATTGTTTTAGCCTTTTTTTGTTAATGATGCTGTTATTATAAAACACCTGACTGGGGTTAACTTCAATATATGTCGTTGGTTTTGATCTTTGTGTTTCTGTGTGTTTTGTCTTTCTAGGGTACAAACTTGGTACACACATTTTTTGTCAGTGGAGTATCAGTAGTTAATACATCTTAAAGTACAATACTTATGCACAGTTCAAATGCATTTACACCTGCTAAAGGACATAATATGCATTTAGCCATGTGGGACCCCGGAAGGCTGGAACCGATCCCAGCTGTCATTGGGTAAGAGGCAAGGCACACCCTGGACTGTTGGCCAATCATCACAGGGCTAGAGATAGACAACCAGCCACATTCACATTCACACCTAACAAGCATGTCTTTGGACTGTGGAAGGAAGCTGGAGTACTCTGCAAGAAGCCGCAGTTACACAGGGAGAACAAGCATTGCCATACATACATTTGAAAGCAATATTTGTATATATTGCATCACTCCTCATGGTTTATTGGCATTGTGAATATATGTCACCACTGTCACATAAACCACTTAATTAGGCAATCACTGCGATCACAACACTGTTTAAGACAAACACTCAGTTGCACACTATCAAACACAAAAACATGCATAGAAGGTTCGATGTGAAAAGGAAGAACATAGTGAACATAAGGAAGTTAAATAATTTTAACCACAAAAAAAGTTGTCACCAGTGTGAACAGTGTAAACAGGTAACAAGGAGTCTGAAAAAAAGCCAATCACAAGAGCTTAAAGTCTCGAAAAGGATGAGACGTTTTTTTCATTCACTTTGAAGATGTAAAGTAATGGAAGCTCTCTCTACGAGAAAAAATGAGAAAGTACTTTTCTGAATCTAACATGTTATATAACTTGGGTCTTTTTTAATGAGGTAAGCTCTGTATGGGCTCAAAAATAAACATGTACATAAATTCAATTCTGAACATTTAAACATCGAGAGAACAACCAGGAAGGCATGTGAGATCAGATCACAAAATGAGGTTTTCATGATGTGAAAAAATACTTAACCATATTGTGAATAAATACATCGAACGTCAAGTTCCTCCATCAACAAATTGCACATTAAAAGATGGGTTATTCTTACTCTTCATTAAAATGAGAAAAGGATGGGTCAAACCCTTTTACCTTCACCCTCAACATTGACATCAGAATCTTTCCATGCATCACTTTTTAAACTTTCCATCAGTCAGTTGACTTCCTGTCCTTTAAGATGTCGGTGAACAGCCAGTCGTCCTCCTGTGGTGGTGTTGGTATTGGACGGTGCTCAGGATCGTGAAGCGAGACAGAGAATGACTGAGCAACACCCTCGAATGATGTAAAGTTTTTACTATTTTCACAGCTTACAATCATACAGGGACTCTCTTCATGAGGACGGTGGTGCGTCTGCAGCTCTGAGGAGTTGTAATCGTAGCAGATTGATGTGGAGAGCTGATTATGGATGATAAATCTACCTTCAGATGGATTACTGTTGTGAAACTGCGCCCCTGAAATGTCTTTGTTTTGTCTCAATGTCAGTCTATTATCTCCATGATAAATGTATCCACACTCGTATCTATTATCACCTGTCACGGCATAAAAATCCTCCTCCTCAGATCTGTTTCTGCAAATCTTTGGCATCAAACTATCTGACTGACCTGACAATCCAAACCCATCCACACGGCATTCCTTCCCATCGTCCCCTTGACAAGCACAGATACTTTCAAGATAGGCCTCTACATCCATGCAGCCTCCTAAGTCCATACTGCCAACACTGAAAAGATCTATAAAATCTGTCCACTGGCTCTCAGAAATATCAGAGGCATTTTTGTGGGTCAGCGCGTCTTTTAAAAGTTGCATTGAGAAGTCACAAGAATCAAGAGGCAACGGAGAGAGTTCTGGGGAGTAAGACAGAGAGATGTCCACATCTTGGCCAAACTGGATGAAATTGGAGTCCTGCTGAATTTTCTGTGAGTCTTCTAGGAAACTGTTCAACAATGGCTGACTTTCATATACATCACACTCAGTATTGTCTAGATCTGACCTGTTGTGGAAGTCTATACCTTTAGGGGAGCTTATAGATGTGAAATCCAGCAGTTTGAGGTTTCGACTCTCTTTTCTCTGCCTCCCTTTGCTTTGGTTGTTCTTCTCTGCAGTGCATGTGGTGGGGTGTGATTTGGGTTGTCGTTTCCAAAGAAGTCCTGTTTCTGGCTGATTCTTTTCATTGATTTCTATTTGATGTGAGCCAACAGAGACAGCACTACTGGACTCATTGATGTCATCCGCTCTTGGATGACCACTGCACTTATCTTGATGTTGTAGATGGCCATCTTCAGAGGGAATATCTGACAGATTAGGGGTCTCTGGCTTCTGTGATGAAAGAGACGCGTTTGTTTCCTCCTTCTCCTTCAAATTAAGAGCAGATGCAAGTCTATGGTTTGCTGCTTCTATGTCTGCAAACTTTCTGTAGAGAGAGACAGACGAGGAGAAAGAGGATACATTTAGTAGTAGTTTCAAAAAGGCCAGAAGACAGCTGGTCAGAAAATGTTTTACTCTGAAAATCACAAAAAGGTAGTATGAGGAAATTGACCGAAGACATAGATATGTATTTTTTTTATTGCCATTAGTATTGTAGGGTTGTATGGGCCAATATTTAAGTCTAAATAGGAGAATGTGCTTTAATAAGGAAACAAGGTATTTTTCATTTTCCTAACCCCCTTATCATCTAAAAAACACCTCTCTTTAACGTGCAGTTTAGAGATAAATAGTTGTGTTCGTTGCATTTCATTTGACATCTTTGTTTTTCTGATGCTCCAACAACACACCTCTGAATCATATTGTGCAGGAAGCGACGGTGGTTGACCTGCCGTTTGGATGGTCGGTTCTTCCGTGGTTTCTGAAGGGTCCGCATCATATGACCTGCTGCTGATGTAACAAAGGTGTAAAGGTCCCGACCCCACGGGACCCCTCGCTCCAACCCAGGCTCCAGAGACACAGAGATGGTAGGACGCATGGCTGCAGGAGAGAGGGTGGAAGTAATGAACAAAACTAGGTCGACACTTTCAGAAAGTTGAGATTTATAACAAACTATTTATCACTACATTTTAGTCAGTGCAACAATACCCTGTTCAGTGTTTTCTTTGCAGACAAAATTAATCAATTAACAAGCATGAAACCGAATGATTAAATAAAAACATAATTCATTTAAAATTATATCAAGAAATTCCACAAAAACCTTCTCCTAAAAAGAAACAAAGTAAATGTACAGCAATAGACAATACAATAATATTACAATAAGACACATTTCTCTATCGCATGAGCAGAACAAGAACATTTCAGCTTCAATAATCAAATAATTTTAGCCATGATAAGTATCTGTTCTCAGTGTCAAAACATGAATACATGTTTAAATTTTTACTCCAAAGCTTTTATTTTAAAAAGGTGGCTTATAGCTTTGTGACTTGTAAAATGTAAAGCATTTCTGCTGATGAATGTACATAACAGTAGTGTTTTTACTCCTTGAATAGTCACACCAGTCTTGTATTATAGAGAAAAAACAATGTAGCATCAGTTTGAGCACGATCAAGCAAAACATGTTTGATACATTCCGGGAATTTAATTGCTTCTACATGTGAATGTTTATATATTTTCTCAATGCAATGAAAGACCTGACGTGTAATTGTTATTTTTACATTTAGTTATTTTACCTTTAAGAAAAGCATCTGAATTTTTGGAAGCCAGTTAGATTATTATTATTACTTTTCAATAGAAAACAGAGTATATAAACACATCTACCTTATCCCTCCTGCTGCTGCTGCTGCTGTCTTCGTGTCTTGACAAAGTGCCCTGAGAACTCACTCTGAAGGAGGAGGAGACGGGCTGCTGGTTCAACACAGGGAGAAGTGTGGAAATGTCTTTATGTACGCCTCTGTATTTGCTTTGTGTCTATGTGCAGCAAATTAAGTCAAGTGACATAAAAGCTCAATGTAAATAGACAAATCCACCCTTTTTTTCTCAGCAATTTGAATGAAAGCCAACTTGACAGATAATAGAGAGAGAGGAAGTGCGACACGATGAGAGGCAATTACCTGAGAAGTCAACCGCTCGTGGAGGTGTGTGCGCGCACGTGTCTATTGTGTGTCACACTGAAGCCAGCTTGTTAAACAGTGGGAGACACAAACGCAGCATTTGAGGCAGTTAACAAGGCCTTTAATTGATCCGCTTAAACTCTGGCCCTCATTATCACATTCTCTGTGGGAAGAGCTAACTTGGTTGCTATGTCTTTTATTGACCTTTGTAATTCATTAGCACACCTTCCAAGTATAGAATTTTACATATCTATGGCAGCAGGTGGATAAAGAAGAGAGGCTGTCCTTCCCACAAAGACAGGAGAAAGGGAGATAGATACAGAATAAACAGATTTAATGTTCATTTACATGTTTTAACCTCTATGATTTTACCTTTTGCTCTCTTAATATCCTAGTGAGGATTTAACATTATGATTATGTTTTAGTTTATTATTTATAACACAATTTTTATAAAGACAGACTGATTAATTGGCAATCCAATAACATAGGCCGATGTCAGCATATCCAGTGAATATATCGGCTAATTTTAACACAGACCTGCTGATATTATTTATTCAAGAGTCAAATAAGATTTAATTTGAGTGTCATTGTATTAAACTAGCGGTGACCTTGTTGTCTTCATTATATTTCCTACAAGTGTTCCTTTTTCCATTTGAGAATTCAACACAATTAATGTTGTCTATATCTATCGCGACAGATCGAATCTATCTATCTACCCCACTAAATACATATGACCAGGCACTACTTTTTTGTTTTTCAAATCTTCAACCAATAACAATTTCACATGCGTTTTGTTTGTACAAGCTCTCCAAAAGAAAAAAAAAGAATATATATATATATATATATATATATATATATATATATTTTGCAACAACTTTGTAAATTTCACTGCTAAAGAACAGAGAACAGAGCAGTAAACATTTTCAAAGTACAGTTAGTTTGCAGATAAACCAAAATGATGAACTTATAGAAAATTAAAGATGAGTAGAGTTCAGTTGTATGCATGTCTTGTAAACATTATTATTCAACAAGTTTTGCCTCATTAAATGCATGATCGTCTTTTTCTCCAACACAATGAAAGGAATTGAACATCTTCAGCACTTTACTCGTAGCAGGGAATCTTTTCTGAAGGATTGGTATCTATTTATAGAGACACCATGTGTCTCTGACCAGAGTGCTGCACAGTTCACTCACTGCCTGCTGTGGTCTCAATGCTAGCACTTCACAAAGTTGGACAACTCTGTGGTAAGTGAGTTTAACTAGTCTACACAGGCGTCATGGAAAATCATACAAATGTTTTATTATAGCTTACTCTGTCTTAAAAACAATGTGTGCCCATGTCTCATTTAGTCACTAAACCTCAGACACTTATACTGCACATGACAGCAAGACAGAATTTTTTATTCCCCATTCCTTTTTCGTTTGTACCAATCCTAACATGTGGTGTTGTCTCAGGTTTCTCTTCAGCAGGCTGATAAAGGTCTTATCTCACGTTCTCTGCAACAGAGTGAACTTTTATCTGGTGAGAAAAATAAGCTTCCTCATTGGTGTGCAGAGTGACCCACATGAGATTAATTTCACTCCTCCTCCCTCTTGTCCAACAGAGGGTGAGAAGAGCTCAACTGAAAGGTAAGTTTCCCTTTTCAGAGAAAATGTTGATTCAACACCCCCTGTTTTATTGAATTTGCTTTATTTCATTTATTTTGGTCAACATTTATAGGATCATTATTTAGCTACATTTGATTTAAAGCCTCCATGAACCCAAAAGTGTCATTTTGTTAAAGCAGTCACACCCATTTGCTTTACTCTGAAAATATCCAGCTTTGATTCTCTCTCTGATCAGGTTTGTCACCATGAGTCGGGTCTGGGCTGCATTCAAAGCCCACCCTTACATCAGTAACGTCCTGGGATACACAACACTGTTTGCTTCTGCTGACCTCATACAGCAGAGCATGCTGGGAGGGAAACACATGGCAGGATCTTCTGCTGAGGAGTCAGCTGGCATTGACTGGTGTCAGACCGCTCGAGTGGCGACCGTCGGCTTCTGTTTCCATGCCAACTTCAACTACCACTGGCTGAAAGGGTTGGAGAGGATGCTGCCAGGAGGAGGGGTAAAGGCGGTGACAGGGAAAGTTGTGGTGGATCAGCTAATAGCAGCTCCTCTAACCATAAGTGCATTTTACATTGGTAGGAATTATTCTAATTCATTTCTCCTAAATACCTTTTAGACTGAACAGTTAAAAGCACATTATCTTTTGAAGCTCCAACACAGAGTGTTACATTAAAAACACTTTTATTGGTTTAAAATCTGCTGCAGAGCTGAGATGTGCCCTGAATGAGTCAGGCCTCAGTGACTTATCTATCAGGAAAGTTTCGAGAGATATATACTGTATGGTCAATATGTTCATATTCAACAGATTACTGAGCGACAATCACCATTGTCATTACTGAATATTACCCGTTTGCATTCTAGTTATTTTAGCTTTTCTTCATTAATTGTAAAATAAACCTTTTCCTCTTTATTTTGGAAGGTTCAGCTACAATTTTTACTCTGATATTTACAAATGATTTTACCCATAATGCTCAGGGAAATTATTTAGTACTGTATCTGCAAACCGATGTGTTGATTTTGTTGTTGTTTTTAAAACACGTTTCACAATAGTTCTAAATTATTATTTCCTCCAAAGTAGGTCTGAAAGGTTCTTTTCTTGACTGATTTTTTTTTTTGAACGAGTTCAAGCCAAACTTTTGACAACCAGCTCTACATTATAGGTTTGAGCTTACTAGAAAGCAAAGATGACCCACTCGAAGACTGGAGACAGAAATTCTGGACATCTTACAAGGTACTCACGAGGGTTACCATTTAAGATGATCACTCATTCATCAAATGCTGAGTAACAAACCTCTCCCTGTTTGTCTCTAATTTCTTTTCCTCTCTTTAGGCTGGAGTGGTATTTTGGTCAACAATGCAGGTGATATATTTTTTGTATTATTTTGTAATTGAAGTAACGTTGTGTCTGCAGTCTCACATAAATTTAGATGCATATTTAATATAATATAACTTTGTGTATTATATCCTCCCTCATTAGGCAGTAAACTTCGCTCTGGTCCCGCCTGTGGCTCGGACAACATTTCTAGGAGGTATCGCTCTAGCTTTCACCATCTTCCTGTGTCACCTTAGAAAGCAGCCTAATCACAAACTTGAATAAATCCAAGATCTTTGGCTCCATGATGCAAAGGAAAGATGTTAGTGCGAGAAATGATGGAGGTTGACAAATATTTACTTCAAATTAGAATAACTGAAAGGATGAATTTAGGTGCAGAGTGGATTTTCTGAGGAAACAAAGAGGACTCTAAAACAAAAATGTAAACAAAAATGTTGATTCACCAATCCAGCGTGTTCTGTAATTATATTCTCTAAAGACAGAGTGAGCAACATTGCTGTGTAATAATACTTTTCTTCCCACACTTGTTATGTTATGATATGGATTAGGTTTGTTGATGTCACTGTGTTTTTACACCAATAATATAGTTAAAGTATAAATATTAATAATAATTATTAATAATATTTATAATTCAATATAATTAATATAATTTAAGAAAAGAGAGGTCATTATGAAACTTTGTAAATTGTGAATTTTTGGTAAATGTCTTGATTGTGAAATTTTTTTAATTGTAAATGCTCTCAAATGTTTCAAATTTCTTTACATTTAATCTATTGCCAATTTTGTTAAATAATGTGTTATTTTATATTAAATTGGTTTTGATAAATGTGGAGTTCAATAAATGTATATTATGCCAACATACTTTTTTTCAGTTGGATCCTTTATTTGACAGTGAACAGAAGCTCTCAGCTCTGTGGCTGCTGAGAGGCTTGACTGATCATCACACACAGCATTGGATTATAACAAATAGGTTTTGACAGACAAACTTGTATTTTGCAATCAGATGATGCTGAAGACTGTCTATGAAGGCCAGATATCAATCAAACTAATTACACATAATACACCACTGTTCATGCCAGTTGACTTCTAAACACCCGTCGCTATAGGCGAGCCGGCCCCACCCGCATAAATGCTTGTGCCCCCCCCACTTGAGGCACAGATCTTTTTTTTTTTTTTTTTTTTTTGTTAAACTTAATATTATATCATCATAGACGCAAATGATGTTGCATTCTTTATCAGTCAACAATGAAAAATATGAAAACAAACAATGGTGTGATTGTGTTTGATGGGAATTTACACTGCAAAAGCCTATCACGGACTGACTAGAAAGAAAGTTAAACTACATACATGATGAAAGCCTACGTCACTGTAGCCACTCGACGTTGCCGCAGATTTTTGAAAGCTGGATGAGTTTTTGCCGGTTTACTCACTTAATTTCGCCATGGATATCCGTATAAATCCAGGCTATATATCATGCATTTGTCTTAATCTGGATAAAAGATGTCAACCAGTCGAGGGATGATAGTGGCAATAATGATGATACCCCTTGTCACCCCTTGGGCGACCTTCGTTGAACTCGCCTGTCTCCCACACCCACGATAGGGGGCCGGGAAGGTCGGAGGTTGAGTTGTTTGAGTTTAACAGTTTAGATATTATGCCCAGTTGGAAAAGTGTGTATTCACTTGTGCTTGATACCAGAAAGAAGAAAGAAAGAAACATCATTGGTCAGGTTTGATCCTACATCGATAATGTATTAATTTTCAGCCCCCAAAGCCAATGCTTTATATGAAAACAAATCTAAATTGACCGTTTATTATTATAATCTACATCGGTGTTGCATGTCTCTACCACTAGAGGCAACAACCCAAAACAGCGTTACTTGTTTTCACTCTAACCTGCAGGAAGCGCGTTCTCTGTAGCCAATCAGAAACCTGAGATCTCAGCTCACTGTTTATCGCGAGACCTCGGCTCTTCCTTTTCCCTTTTCGCTCTGAGTCCAAGATGGTAGGTACCGCTAATAGAAAATGTTTAAATACGATAGCTAGACTATCCATGGTCATCCGCTAAATTACAAAAGCTCACCTTCAATATGTCTACATGAGATGGTTTTAAACACTACAAACGACACAGATGGTTCATGATTTCGTGTTATTTGATGATATGAATCGTATTAGCTCACCCTCCTTTTTAACTAGTGCTGCCGCTACATTCTCTCATGTTCATTAGAGTCGACCTTTGAAAATAATTTAATTCTGGGTTTAAACGTGTGTCATATGACCCCGACCTGAAATCAGTTTTTGTGGGGTTGTACCATATTTTTATTGACAAGCTGCTTCACTTTGCCTCTGGTGAATTCAGCTAGCTGCTGAGTGTCAACATGTGAACCGGCCTGTGCTAACCTTACGCTTTAGCTGTTTTTAAAGTTATCCAAAGGGTAAAAAAACAATTTCATCAATAGTTCATTTTCTGCCACCCATAGTTAAATGTTTTTATTAGTGGTCTGTCTGTAGGTGACGTGTATGTACACAGTTGTTTACTGTACAACACAAAATGGTCAATTTGTGTTAAAGATATTTGTTTTATAACAATTCCAGGGAGTCGACATCAGACACAACAAGGACCGTAAGGTGCACAGGAAAGAACCGAAGAGCCAGGATATCTATCTGAGGCTCCTTGTCAAGGTATTTTAAACCCATTTATTTATATAGATTCACATGTTTTGACTTCTATCATTCTGATACTTTGTAAATGTTAACCTCAAAGCTGTCACATCTGATCATTCTGCTGTGTTCTTACAGTTGTACAGGTTCCTGGCCCGTCGCTCTAATGCTCCCTTCAACAAGGTTGTCCTGAGGAGGCTCTTCATGAGCAGGACCAACAGGCCCCCTATCTCCATCTCTCGTCTGGTACGTCTAATCTCTCTCCTGCTTGTCCATTGTGGTTTAATCCTGCATTCACTTTTCCTAAAGATGTTTGCCATTTGAGGAAGTTGTAACGTAAAGCAAGTAGTTGGATTTAGAACAGGAACGCATTGTAGACGAAGTAAGATCAGATAAACCTTTTTTCACCCACTTGTTTTAGCTGATGCCCATTAAAAGCTCACATCGGCATCAATTCTGATCCAGAAATCATAATCATTATGAACTGTTTCAGTGTTCTTGAAATCATATACTCTCCACATGTCAGTGTACAATTTCAATGAGAAGACTGTTTTTCCTGATAAAGGTAAAAGAGAACAAATAAACTACTTATACAACAGGTTCTAAACTACTGCAGTTTACTTTGTCTGAAATGTGTCCTCTGCTACAGTATGCACCGGCCTAAACTAAATCTTCCACTGTGTCATCTTTGTCTTCACACAGATCTTAAAAACGTCAGGACAAAAAACTACTATGATGAATTGTTTCAAAATGTCTATACTTTAAATGTTATTGTAGTTGTATCATTTAAAAAAAAAAAAAGTCAGTCCTGAGTCAGTGGGTTGACGAGATACTTTTTGTGCCCCAGAATTCCTCTTATTCTGATCCCGAATAAAAACAATACATGATCTGTGCAGTAAGGAATTAAGAGTGCAGATATTAGCGCTGTTTACCTGTGAGCTCTTCAGTTATGGGCTTTTGCATGCACATTTCTGACATTATTTTTCTCTCTTCCAGATCCGAAAGATGAAGATGCCTGGCCGTGAGAACAGAACCGCTGTTGTCGTGGGATCTGTCACTGATGATGTCAGGATTCAGGAAATCCCCAAGCTGAAGGTAACTCCTCCTGTAACAGAGACTTAAGTCATCTGTTAGTCTATTCAGTCTATGACGATCTTCACTCAAGTAGTGCGTTGACCACAGTCTTTGAGATTGTCCTAACACCCTTTTTGTTGTCATGCAGATCTGCGCTTTGAGGGTCACTGATGGTGCCCGCCGCAGGATCCTGAAGGCAGGCGGTCAGGTGATGACCTTTGACCAGCTGGCTCTGGCTGCTCCCAAAGGACAGGGCACAGTGCTGCTGTCAGGTAATGACACATGAAGACTTAAATTCATTTCATTAATGCTATGATGACATTTAAGCACAAACACAACTTTGTGTCATCTGGTGGTGAAACATGTACATCAAGTTTATTACACATGTGCTGTTTGAGCACAGCCGTCGAGTGTTACACATGTTAACTTACTAATCATAGCAAGCTTTGTGATTGACTAGTAGATGGAAACCAAACGGATGGTTCCTTCTTGCTTGGAGAGTAGACCTGCAGACTTATAAAGAACGTCATTGTCATTTGACTATTTGTAATAAGCACATTGTGGGGTCTGAGTGTTTCAGGATTAGGATAAATGATTTAATGTAAAGAAACAATGCTTTCTCACTCCACATTCTTACATTTTATCAAATTGAAGAAATGAAAACTAAACTCACAATGAGCTACTCTCATAAGAAATGGAAAATAATTTATTTTCGTTTATGGTTTATTTTGTATTCTTGAGATATTGTTCAAATGTTTTATTGTATAAACAAACTTAGAAGGCTAATATTAAGGGTTTAAATTAAACACTGCAGGTCTATTTGAGAGTTGTTTAGTGTACTCTTTGCTAATAGGTACACAGTGGAATCTTGAACTGAGGTTTCTTGTGTTTGGGCCTGAATGTTGGCAGTCAATCACTTAATATCAGAAATTCTGTTGAATTGCATTTAATGGTGGAGGAATATTATTTTAGACTTGAGGTCTTCTTCCCGTCATTAGACACAACATGGTACTGTATTCAGTGTGATGATTAAAGGCAGGTTTCTTCATAAGTTTAAGCTGTTACCAGATCCTCATCAAATGCATGTGACTTCTGTAAACATCCTTTCATATCTTTGATCTCATGAACTAATTTAGCTCCTATATTGACAGTTCACCTGTAAACATGAGGGCAGATGTTTTTTTTGTCCTTTTCAGTTGAAATAACTAGTCTGCTCTTCGAGGTGGTCACTGAAGCTAGAAACTAAGTGGTGCTACACTGCACTATTTTCTCAACACCCATCGGCTCAACAATTTCTACATAATCAAAAAACGTCATCTTAACGGTTATACTAGTGATCTATTTTTACACAACATTCTTCACATCTTATTCATCTGTAACTTGAGCAGCAAAAGATGAGCCGCTCCATGAACTGAACCTTTTAGTAGTCAATATTCTCTCTAAGGATTCCAGAGAACAGCCTTTAGAGTTTTTCCTGCAAACTGCTCAACATGTTACTTGTTATAAATGTTGTGAATTGTAGTGTGATTATTACTATCTTAAAGTTTTATAGGATGATAAGCTTTTGTAACTGCTCTTAAATTTTCTTTATACATTTGCTTTTCAGGACCCCGCAAAGGCAGAGAGGTGTACAGACACTTTGGAAAGGCACCTGGAACTCCTCACAGCCACACAAAGTATGTGAACAGATGATGTCTTCTGACTCTTCACAAACACTGTGAATGTCACTGAATATGATATCAAAAAATGTCATTATGACAAATGTTTGCCAAACACTTTCTGTTGGAGACTGACTGGTCCAATCTAACATGCTCATGATCTCAGTTCCTACTTGATAATTTAGGTGATCTTACAAATTTAATTTGGACTGTTTTAATTAATATCAGTCCAACAGCTCACAGATTTAAAAAAAAAAAAAAAAAAAAAAACTGAATAGAAAAGCAGTTTATTTCAAAAATGTTTTGCTTTGTCTAAGTTTTCTGATATAACTGGGTTTTGTGTGTAGTGATGCGTAGGCTTTCTAAAATGTAGAACGAGTGTTCTCTGATATTTTGACCAATGCATATGTAGTAAGGATAACATTGATTGATTCCTTCTGTTCCAGTATCACAGTAAACCTGTACACAATACTAGAGTCTTAAAAAATAAAAGTCACATAGATTTCCTCCATTAATGTATCATTCACAACTGTCTTAACATTTGCATTTCAAATGCAAATACTGATGTGGGGTGAATAAAGCTAAGCTCTTCAGTTTTAGTCAATAAATATCTTTTTTTGATGCCATATGTATTTATTCTGAACTCTTCCTTTTCCAGGCCCTACATCCGCTCCAAGGGCAGGAAGTTCGAGAGGGCTCGTGGTCGCAGAGCCAGCCGTGGCTACAAGAACTAATCTGTGTCTTTGTTTTCCATGCAAACTGATACAAATAAAAGATTGGCTGTACAAAATGATTTGCCCTTTGTGTTTGTTGGATGCTTATACACCCTGTCAAACTCTTCAGTGCGGTACATTATTTTAATCAGAATGAAATGCTGCAGAAAGAGACATTAGAGGGTTTAGAAATGGATTAAACTCTTATTCTTCCACCTTTGAAAACCTTGTATGCCCATTTATGGTCCTTCTTTATTGTGGTTTTTAAATGAGTCCTACCTTAAGTATTCATGTTATCTGGTCAGGATAAAACCATGACTTGTCCAGGAAGTGTTGTCCTGTCAATGATTGGAGAATGTCGGTGGGTGTTGCCATGTTTTCCTTATCGTCATTGGGTTTCCTCTCCGCCGCTCAGAGCTGCAGCAGCTCCTCCGTCTCCAGGCACTTCCTGCACCGAGCCGCAGTTTACAGGACGAGCGAGGGGGACTATCTGTCGTCTGTATACAGAGGAGGACAAGATGATGTAAGTTGGATTGTTTTAACATTAAATGTATTTAACTTGGTTCCTTCTCATCCAGTGTTGGAATAATACAACTTACTTCCCAGTTTGCGTGACTCTGCTGGAGCAGTATAACGCTGTTGGCTAACATTATCTGCGCTAACTTGGATACATCATAAAACTATTCAATAAATTAATAACTGAATGTCAAATGGGAGCTATTCGGTTTAGTAATTTAAGTAACATGTAAAATCAATTAAATTAAATCTTAAATTGTGTAGGATATAATGTTGGGCTTCATGTTTAGTAGCCGCTGCTAGCTGATGTTGTCTGGCAGCAGTTTACAGTAGCTACTGTAGTCATAACATCAGCTAGCTGTTTGCTCTCCCTTTGTGGGATTTTTTTTAACCTTATTTACAACTTATAAAAGCTGTTCTTCCTCTTGATATTTAACGATACTCTCAGATCCTGAAAAGGGCTCCTAGACTTTTAGAGAACTGTCAAACCAAAGCCGGTCAGCTGTGCTAACAGCCTTTCAGGCTGCTAAGCTAGCGTTAGGTGGAAGTTTAATGGTTAAACATGTCTAACTTTATATAATATAAGGGTAATTAATCAAGCTTTTATCGCCGCTGATAAGAGTAACTATCATAGAAATGCTCTTGTGATCAAAGTATGAGCTGGCAGAAACTTGACCAGATCACCTCTAAGTCAGCCAACAGTAGGCTCATTGTGTGGGAGACATTATTTCTGGGTGTCCCCACCCTGCACCTCAAGGACCTTTAAGGTGCAACAATGGGCATCAGTCAGGTTCAGTTTACTGGGATTCTTTTTATCAAGACAGGACAAGGGCCAAGTATTGATTTTGCACAGCACAGCTTGCATAATATTTCCTGCCTGTTATCAAACTTGAAAGAACGATGTGACATGTTTATTCATATATACCCAAGTCCCATTGTGATAGTCCACTTATCTAACTTTGAGGTAACAGGGCCCTGCTGACTTTCAGCTTTACAACAATAATCCATTATACACAAAATATACTAAGGTACTTAATTGTGAAAATATCTTATATAAAGGGGACCATGAAAAATGTTTGTTTTGGTTGTGTGTTATGCGTGTGCAACATGGGACTTCATTGAGATTACATTTTCAAGATTGTTAGGAGCTAACGCTTATTGCCGAGCTCTAAATTCCAGTGCTCATTTATTTCACAAGTACGCAGACGTCAAATCCTAAGATTGAAATGGTGAAACACTGTTTCCCCTTTGTTTCCTCCACAAAAGCCCTCAATATGAAAATGCCAGCCAGATGTGGTCATTATTCTCATGCAACCTTTCATCCATTGCAAATGTGGTGTCTCAGCAAGGCTGTTGAGGATGTGTGATTGTGAGTCATAGTGTACCAAGACAGCCGAGACACGCACCTTAGGTCAAGGGGCATAATAGATCTTCTATTGCTTCACACTGTAACCCTAATCTCCTCCTCTTATCGCCATGGTTCTTCTTGGTACTGTGAAAATGTCATACTCGCATTTGCCACATTTGAATTTTGGGCACGATATACTGAATTTATTTTCTTCAACATTTTTTCCTTTTTATTGTTAATTTTTTCAGCTGTCTGTTCTTTAAAAGCGCTGGTGATACATTAAAGATCAGCTTTTTTCCCCCCGACTTTTGCAATTAACTATTGTCTGCCTTTCTATTTTTGTTTTGATTCAGGAACAGAGATCGTTGGGCGGGAACGTGAGGCTTGACTCAAGGACTTAACAATGACATAAACTAAGGACCCTCCTGGAACTGTCTTCTTGTTTGTCCTTTGTTTTGTTTCATTTTCTTTTCTTATTTTTTTTTTTGTATTTTTGGCTCTTCTAATGTCCACCTTGTGTTTACCTGCTTGTCACAGTGAAACTTTGTTTTGTTACACTACTGTCTAGAGGTCTGACCTTGTCCCTCCTCTTGTCTGCCTCCTTTCGATCACTGAGATTAAAGATAGCGATAAAGGTATCAAAGGTCTTGAAAGAGCCTGCACTTATCGTATCTTTGTGGCATTAGTTGTCCTTTTCGCAGACACTTACCATGCAACATACTCTATGCTCCATGCTTTAATTTAATCCATATAGCCTCCTTGTCTAAACAGGGTGTGTTTGTTTGTCTGAATCATACTTAAGCGATCATTTTTCAATGCAACGAAGTCTCAGTTTTTTCCTTTGTGTGATTATTTAAATTTATTAATTGTCAATGCAGCTGCTCGGCTGCCATGTTGTCATCATAGCAGCATAGAGGCTGCTGGAAGATGTAATTTAAACCTTCTTTTTTTTTTTTTTTACATATGCAATCTTTGTGAAGAAGAACACTTGTTGAAAATGACTGATTTAATTGTTTTATATATGTTCATTAGTATGTTGAAATCTTGCCTGTAGTTAACTGTAGAACTTCTTTAGATCAAACTGTGATGGGATCTTTCTAACTGTGACACAAAGACTGTTTGAGAGCTGATCCCATCTCCACTGGATAAATACTCTAAAGAGAAGAACCTTTAAACTGGAAGGAGCTGATTTTTTTTTTTTTTTTTTTTTTTCTCAAAATTAAGATTAAGTGAACAGGCGACGGACAGGAGTCGATATTTCGGTGACTTGTTGAATTAAAACACTGAAGAAGGAGAATGATTTCAGGGATAATGTTCTTGGACTGACATTCAGTTATGTTTTGATTTTCCCTGCGAATCTTGAAGAGCTGCCAAACTCAACTCTTCAAGTCTCTAACTGTAAACAACACTTCAGTGAATTCTACTCTAAAGTTTAACACACTGACAGTTCTCAATAAACCGAGGATGCGGTCTCCACAACCTTCCTCACGCTCCACCGCAGAAGCCCTCCTTCATGGCCAGTTTGCCAGCTGGGGATCCGGCAGCAACAGTAACAATAACAGCTGCCCCAACAGCCCTGGTGGTCCAGGGGGACTCTCTCCGGCTGCCTCCCCAACTCCGACATCAGCCTCCAACTATGCCTTGACCCTGACCCACACCCACATACACATCCAGCGTCTGTCACCACGACCGGGGAAGGAAGCCCGTCTCCTGCTGCCTTTATCAGAGCTCGTGGGATGCAGCTGCCCCCGTGCCCCTGCGCCCCCTCTCCTGGTGCTGTACTGGTACCCGCCAGGCAAACGACGGAAAGGGGTGTCCAGGCGCAGGCAGGTGAGGGCCTACCTTGCAGAAAGCAGGACTGAAGCTGAGAGGTGGTCGGCTGCTGTGCAATGCCTACTCAGAGATGTGACCGTCACTGCTGACACAGGTGAGCGTGTGTCTCACTATGAAGGGATGGTGGTGACTTGTGAGAAGGTGATTTACGTTATAGGACCGTATGAAGGATTATACCGTTGAACTACAAATCACTTACAATCCATCCCTACTTCACCTTTAACTGAATGCATTTTTCCACTGTTCTTATTGCTGCTTGTGCCAAAAAGGCAGTCCATGAACGTAATCACAGTGTTTTTAGTCTTAACTATGAATCCCTCGTCATGCTCCTTTTAGTTAGGGTTCCTTTGTGTTTACATGTGTGGTATTTAAGTGGATAGCTTAATCTGTGGGCCAACATTGTAATCTGTGGGCCACCATTGCTGATAATAGCTTTATTTCATTTGGCTGACCATTACACTTAATCCTTGAATCAGGCTTGAATTCCTGAAACTATGCCTGGTTGTTTCGTGCTGCTTTGATTTATGCGAGCTAAGTAAAGCTAAATGTCACATTGACCCGGCACCTATCTTTGTGCAGTACACACTGTTTGTATCTAAATGCTACCGGGGGGGGGGGGGACATGTAAGAAAAAAACAAAGTGAGAATAACAACTCTAATACAGCCGAGGAGAATAGAGGGTTTTTTTCCAAAGTCTTCCTCAGTGAATTCTATGTCTTTATTTTTATCTCTACTGATGTTTCTTGACTTTATTTATCTAACAATTTTAGTTTCGCCCTTATCTGTCCTGCACACACGGTCTCTATATCATTCAATGTTAAAAGTAGAGACAGTGAGGGTGGGGCTGCTGCAGCCCACCATCCCTTCCCATATGCTGTATCCCCCTGCCTAAATAATCAAACAGATAGCAAGAGTGCGCGCCCCGGCATTTTATCCTGTCTCCTTCCTCTTTAGACGAGATCTTAACCTTTACTTCTCTTTAATCTTTCTGCCTGTTATTTAACTCACTGTTTATCTTCACATAACTGCCCCATAACAGTGATAACGCAGTCATTCATTTTTAATTCTTATCACTCCTGTCTGTGTGTTTCTTGCCTGCTCCTGTCTCGTACTCGGCTGCAGTTTGTCAGCCTGCTGCTCATCCTCGTGTGTCTGTTTCACTTCTCCCTTATTTTACCTCATTGCTTTATTGGGGAATTTCTGCAGTCTTTTTATTGCCTCCACTGCACCACTGGTGCATTTGATTTATATGGGTTTTTTAGAAGTAAATTGTCTATTCAAACCGGATCAGATGACAGAAATGGAGTCTAATTTTAAAAGAGCACCGATTGAGCTATCCTTCTCTTCAGAGTGCTAACTCTGTAATCTTTCTCCTGTATCTGAGTTTAAAGGATTAAAAGAAACGATTTGTCCAGTGTAAAGTTTATCCTGTGAGGTGAAATAAGAAGTAGCCAAAGACTGGGGTTGGGTTAGCTTGTGGAACGATAGCTCCCAGATAGCTGTAGGTGCAGTGAACCTTAACTTCCCTTCTTTGTTCTGGACAAAAATAACGGCATCAGTTTGAATGCTCTAATGCTCTCCCTCCTTTTTGATCCAGAATTTTCAAGAAGTCTTCTACCTCGTCCCAGGCGATTACTGTTATTGGTCAATCCTTTCAGTGGGAGAGGCCAGGCGATGCAGTGGTGTCAGACCCACATCCTGCCAATGATCAGAGAGGCCAACATTAGTTATAACCTCATACAGACAGGTAACACATCAACAGCAAAGGTAGCACTTTTACACAAGTAACCAAGAGTATTAAAAGATACTAACTGCTTGAATCTGTCTCAGAACGTCAGAATCACGCCAGAGAGCTGATCAGAGAGATACCTCTCCAAGAGTGGGATGGTATCATCATTATCTCTGGAGATGGCCTTCTGCATGAGGTGAGTAACAGCTAGCTACACTAACAATATTGATTGTGTGGTTGTTTTTTTTTGTCCTGCATAAATGTACAGCTTTAACTGTGTCCACAGAGGATTTTCTGAATGTTTGGGTTGTGCTCCTGCAGGTTATTAATGGGCTCATGGAGCGCGCTGACTGGGAACAAGCAATAAAAACACCTGTAGGCATTTTGCCCTGTGGCTCTGGAAATGCACTGGCTGGCTCCATCAACCACAACGCAGGGTGAGCATGTGTCACAGTCATATCTGGGAGGCTGATCACTTTTCCTTTGCCCCCTCCAGTTGAACCTTGAACGTTGAGCTCGGTGGGTATGAGGTATTTAAGGTGAATCCCAGATCAAGAGCTCTTCGATATGATATCTCCTCTTTGCATTCTCCTGGCAGTTTAGATCATGTTTGCTGATAATCTGCTCCAACGTGTTAAAACATGCCGAATAAGTACTTCTGCTATCCCGTGGACTTCATGACGTGCATCGTCAACACCTCGAATCTCTTGAAACATTTAATATGCTTATCAAAACACGTGACAAATATCCCTGTGATGGTTGGATTTTTAAGGGCTTCAAACGTCAAAAAAGGGACTTGTTGATTGTGAAAAGTGCACCCCTGTCATCGATATAGACCCCACATGTATGTGGATTTATACAGTCAGATCAATTTCAAAAGTTGTTTCATCTTGAGACAAAAGAGTACAGAGCTGCTCCTTTATCACCTCTTTGTTATCTGTACTGAGATTTCTCTGAACACTTTAGGACACTGCATTGACCTTTCATCTGTACAGTTATCTGTAATAACAGGACGTGTTGTTGTCTTTATTTGTTTTCTCCCTCAGGTATGATATGTGCCTTCGGGAGCCCCTCCTTTTGAACTGCTGCTTCTTACTCTGCCGAGGTGGTGTCCAGCCCATGGACCTAGTCTCCGTGACAACCAGCCCTGCTTCCTCCAACAACAGTCGTACTGCGGCACCCAGGAGACTGTTTTCTTTTCTTTCTGTTGCCTGGGGCTTTGTGTCTGATGTGGACATCGAGAGTGAGAGGTGGGTGTGTAGTTGCCTATACTGAAGGAAAATCCTCAGTTGGCTTCGTGACAGGATAACTTTAAATGTCCTGCAGTGTCGTCTGAATTAAACACAACGATAACTTTCCATTGAACCTGTTTTTGTGTCTAGGTATCGTGGCTTGGGCTCAGCGCGCTTCACCCTGGGCACCCTGGTGCGCATTGCTTCTCTTCGGTCCTACAAGGGTCGTTTGTCCTACCTGCCGCCCTCCATTTGCCCCACGTCACCAGATACCACACCCCCTCCGCCAAGGAGACCCCTCTCCCGCAGCATCACTGAAGGTCTGGAGGGCTTCTGCCGAACCCCCATCCATCGCACTTGCTCTGACATGGGCATCAGTGAGCAGAGAAGCCTGCGTAAGGGTGAAGGAGAGAGGGAAAAAGAAGAGAGGCAGAGAGAAAGGGAGAGGAGAAGAGAGAGGGCCAGGGGGGGCGGGACCGGCGTGGTGAGGGCGAGTAGCCTGGCGGAGGACAGAGAGAGGGAACGGGAGGGCGAGATGGAAGCAGAAGAGGAGAGATCAGGGGTGCGTTCGGAGAGGTCGGGGACAAGTTCTGAATCAAACGAAAGGGATGACTGCAGTATGGGAAAGGAAAGACTGGAGGGGATCAAGGATGAAAGGGAAGAGGAGTTAGAGGTAGAGCAAGACTCCAGTGAGATGGAGGAGGAGGACAGGGAGAAGAATGGGGATGGAAGTGGGGGTTCTGTAGAGGATAGAAGACAGCTGGGAGAAGGCTGCGGGGTGGACATGGGGCGGGAGGTGAATGAAGAGGCAGAGAATTGTCTCGCTTACCAAGATGACCTCCAGGAAGCCAGAAAGGCTCAAAGAAAGAATTCTGCTCCTTCAAGCCAGATAGCCAGCACTCTCTTTAGCCAGCCTCTGAGTCAGGAGGTCAACGCAGACACCAGGACCTCATACGGAGTCGAGGACTTGGACCTGAATGGGACCTACTACCAGAAAGAAGCTTACCCACTGGACGTTGCTCGGGAACGAGCTCTCACCATTTCGTCTCCCTTTCGTCACTCTCCCTTCTCCTACAAGCCCAAGACCCTGGACCAAAACCAGAACGCCTCGCGACCGAGGCCCCTCTCCCTCCTCCAACACTCCCACTCAAACTCTCTCCCCCCAAAGCTCCCCTCTCTCTCCCTCTCTCTTTCCCCCACACCCCCCTCTTCGCCTTCATGCGCCTCCCCACACTCCTCGTCCTACCTCGTCCCCCGTCCTAACACCCCGAACTCGGCCTCGCCCTCACCCTCCGTACGTACGCCGTCCTCCTCGTTTAACTTTGACATTGCCGAGCCAGCAGGACCCCAAAAGAACCGTCCTTTTGTCTCACTGCCTTTAACTCTACCTAGAGATGACTTGCTACCCCCCCTAGACCAGCCCCTCCCTACCAGAGACTGGGTCACCATCGAGGGGGACTTTGTCCTGGTCTTGGCTCTGTATCAGACCCACCTGGGGGCAGATCTTCATGCTGCACCTCAGGCCAGGTTTGACGACGGGCTGATCCACCTGACCTTTGTGCGGGCGGGGATCTCCAGAGCCACTCTACTGAGACTGTTTTTTGCCATGGAAAGAGGGACCCACCACTCCGTCAGCTCGCCATATGTGAGCCATGTGAGCTGCAGGGCCTTCAGACTCCAGCCTCTCTCCACACGGGGGACACTCACTGTTGATGGAGAGCTGGTGCCCTATGGGCCCCTTCAAGCGCAGGTCAGACATGGGGATGTAAGAATGTCATGAAATGATGTAATCTGAGTGACGATGGCATACACTCTAGATCCAGAAAAAAATAAGGCACATACTCGTGTGGCTGTTATCCTGCATGCTTTGAAAGACAGTGCCATAGGGAGTAGTAGTAGCTGTTTAGAGTAAATCAAAATGAATTAAAAGACTGCTGAATTGAAAAAAAACAGCCTGAAATGAATACCCATGTCTCTATGTTCAGGACAAAATAGGCATAGAGATAAGAGTTACCACTTTGTCCACTGGGGTACGATCATTAAAGATCAAGTTCCTCACAGAAGCTTTAATAGACTTTAAATGATCCATTGATAGGTAATCATTCAAATCATTGACATCAGAACCTGACATACAGTAAATCTTCATTCATGTATTAGTTAGTTAGTTAATTAGTCAGTAAGGAACTTTGTTGTACCATTTACTCTTAAAATGTTATGGAGTTGCTTTGTTTATTAGTTAATAACGTTTTTTTCCTGATCTGTCTTCATAGGTTCATCCCTCCATGGCTCGTCTCATCGTTGGTGACTGTGGAGTGAAGATTACCAGATTCTAATCAGCGGGCGTTTGAGCTCATTGACCGATACAACACTCTGCTGAATTATGTTATCTGTGCTGCCATCTTTACTGAACAAAAAGGGGGGAGGGGGCGGGGGGGGGGGGGGCGTGTCTGAGAAACTTACAATAGCCTGGATTGCAGGAACTGCTTTTCTGGGGTTTAGTGAAAGGCATAACCCACCGAGCCACGCATCATTGAAGCGCGACTGCAGGGATTAATAGCGAATTTGAAAATGGATGATAAATGCGCCTCATTGCACAGCTGTTGGATTACATTCAGCATACCCTGAGAAGCATGACACTGCACAGCCTGGGATAATAAGAGGGAAGAACAATCGAATGTGTATGGGTTTTTTTGTGCAGATAGTGCATGTATTGGATGTATACATAGTAGTATGCATGAAGATAAGCACTACCTGATTGTTGCCTTTCAATGACATGGAAAGAAATGATCAAATTGTTGTTAACAGTGGAGAAATATACAAAAACTACATTCAAATTTAGTTTATTCAATAAAACTGACTCCGACCCTCAATCTTCAGCCCCACTCCAACTGTTTGAATACAACAACTTCCGTCCCTATTAGTAATGCCTTATCTGACACTGGACACTACATTTATATATTTGCCCTTATCTATTTATGTAACACACAAACATTTTCTTAATTGTGATCCACTTTATCAGAGTTTCCGTCGATAACGTAAAAAGCAAAGGTTTGATCACACACTTACAGTAGACCTGTCTGTAGACCCTCCTACCTACTGTTATCTTTGTGCAGCTCTTCGCCTCTTTGCAGCACCAGTGGTGAAATATTCACTGTGGTGTCTTCAGTTCATGCAAGTCACTCAATACAAAGCAGCTAAATCAAGTTTTTCGGGCTCATATCATTTGTAGGAGCGATCGAACAGTTGACGGAGACCATAACTGACATTTTTACGTAACCTTCCGGTTTGGGTGCATGATGATGAACATATTGAACATGAAAAAATGTGTGATCAGAGCAAGCTTCTTGTTTCAAAGCTCTTTATTTCAGGAATTGCATCAGAATCCCACACGTTTGCCCTTAGCACTATTTTAGCTCATCATCAATCACCTTTGGAAGCTTATGATGTATCCATCCTCTGTTTAGGAACAAGTAGTGCATTTGTTTTGCACAATAACTGGAGCACAGAAGATCACAAAGACTAGATTACATATTAACCTTTTAGACACATCTAACACATAATCAGATGTTCTAGAAATCGATGTTAAAAAGCCTTTTTCAGATGCTATTGCAAATATATCAAATCACATTCCTTCACTGAAATGAATTTAATGTTTCAATTTGAACGCTCATAGCTGTGGTAAGGTAGGACTGACTGATGTCATAATCATTAAGCTGCTTCCTGCTGCAGAAACAAAACAAGGAGACCAGCAGCTGTGTATTTTCATGTCACTTTATGGTTTATAGATGAATCAGATGGATTGAAAACTCTGTTTGCAGTTAGAAATCATCCTGCAGCAGAGCTGTCTGAGTGACTGATAGGATTGGGTTTAAAATGTATCTTTAGAGAGCATCACCACGGCCACATGATGACTTGATCCTTTGTGAAATCAAACCTCACACCGAGCTCTAATATGATCTGTGTCTTATGAATATATTTGTTAAAATGTTATAGTAGAAACCTGCTGATATATTTGGACTTGACGTAGGGTGAATCATTAGCATTTGCAGCATTTCAATCAGTAAGATCATGTGCTGACTGCTTGGGTCATCAACATACTGTATGTGTCTTGGATATGTCCAGACAAATGAATGCCTTTGTATTATGAGCCTGTAAATTCTGGCTGTTTATCATGAACTGTTCAAACCTGACCGCAGAAAATGGAGTAAAAGACTTTGCTCACCAGGCTGTTATTTGTCTTCCATTGTTGATCACTTGAGTGCACAATGCAGCTAGTCTACCACAACTACACTGTCATTACACTGCTACAGAAATTTAGTGCAACATTTCTAGTAACATTACCAAACAAAAGAATCTATATACACATAAGATAGAGTTTTTGCCAAAATGTTTTAGTCGTGGAGACAAGTAATGACAGTTTGTGTTCTGTGACCATATCAAGGAAAAGGTGGCGTTGCAGACTAATCTGACAATGTTTGGGTTCAGCCCTCAGAATAATGCCATTAGGATTTCTCTAGTGGACTGTCTTCAATGAAATTGTAATTATTACTAAAAGGATGAAAATATATGCATATAAAATGTACAGTTAATAGTTCTATATGGTTTTGAATAAATGTACCTTGATTATTTTGTCTGAAAAAATATGTGCCTTACTTTTGTCCCACAAATGTTTCTCCTCCCTTATAGTCAGAAGCATTCCTTTGGTGCCTACCGAGGGAAACTGTTTTGAGCTGCAGCTCTTTTGGGATAGTTAATAGCCTTTTAAAGTGACTGTCCATGGACCTAAACATAGATGTGAAAAGATATCAATGAAAAAATGCCAGGCCGGTTACAGTTATATTGCTAATGACTGTTTCCGAGGTCGAGATTGAACTGTAATCACCAACTTTGAACCAGTGGTTCCAGACAGTTAAAAGTACAGTAACTGCTGCTAGATTTTTTTGCAACATTGTTCCATCATATAGACATTCTGGGTTTAGGGCATCGTGATGTAGCCTAATGGTTGTTTCGTGCCTAGAGGATTTGAAACTTGATTGTGGGTCCTTTGCCGCATGTCATCCCCCAACTGTTTGACCTTTTTGACCTTAACACTTAACTGAAAAAAACTCTCAATTTGAAAATGTTCTAAACGCTGTCTTAGAGTGTAATGCCTTTGACTAGATAGATAGATAGATAGATAGATAGATAGATAGATAGATACTGTAGATACTGTAGATACTGTAGATAGATAGATAGATAGATAGATAGATAGATAGATAGATAGATAGATAGATAGATAGATAGATAGATAGATAGATAGCGAAATTATAATGAAATATATATGGTTTATGAACAACATCATTCCTAATGAATATGAAATGTGTTATACTGTATATCAGTTCTTAGTCAAACTTTATCTTTGCCACCTTTGCACCTTTTGCACACATTTAGGTGATTGTATTTTGAAAAACTGCTGACCGGAACACAAGTACCCGGGGTTCCTGACACCTCTTCCGGTGTCTCCTCCTTCTTTGTCTCCGGCCCAACATTTTCGACACCAAGGGTTGTCTTGGTTTTTTTTTCTCTCTAAAGTTCTGAGGATATATTTACACATATATCCTCTTGTTTTCTGATATTGAATGACAGTCGACTCTGAAATATTTATGCCTAAAAGTAAAGCGCCAAAAATGGATGACCTGGACTACAGTAAGTGGGCTCAGTGGTGAGCTTTTTGTACGGGCTATCGTTAGCTCACTGCGGCTAGTTCAAGCTCGGAGCTCAGTTTAGTTGCTCAGGTGTGACACACTGATTACACCAGTAAACATGGTTATATACCGTTTACATTTACCTATCTTTTCCTAATACGAAGTGCGTGTAATTAAAGTACTCTCTTAGTTCAAAGAAGACACGGGTGGCTTACCCACACGCCAACTACATATTGATTATTTTAGCTAACGTCTGCGGGCATTCAACACCCTGACTGTCCGCAGAGCTGCACGATGGCTTGTTAAAACAGGGTTTATTCAGACTATCTAACCATCCACTTCATGTGATCAGCACTGTGATGTAGGAAGAATCAAAGTGTATAGTTAATACAGACTGTGGGCGTGGTTGGTGCTGTATTAGAGCAGCTGTTTGTTTTGCTGAACAAACACAGCTGCTCTCTGGAGGGTCTGCCAAATATCGACCATCACAAGCTGCCACCTCTAAAGCTAAATCTGGGTGTTTTAGGGGAAAATAATGCATCACGAGATTTTTATTTTTTTGCAATAACACATGTGTTGTTATGTTTCTGTATTTTTGAGACAAAGGATGAGGAGGTCATTGTGTCAGGCACACCTACCTGAAGATAATCTAATACAACATCAGCCCATTTCCTTGAAGTTATCATCTTCATTAATTATTGGTTTTGGTTATGTTTTTGAGAATAATAAATGGTCTATTAAGAAAATATGAAGACAACCTCTCTGACTTAGGTTGACACTTGTCACTTCCAAAGTGAAACTAAAGTTACGCTCACATCCCTCCAGTAAGATTCAGACATAAACTGTATATTGTTTGTTTACGTAACTTAGGTCCCCTGGATGCATTTGTTTATTTATTTGTGCTGTAATAAAACAATTAACACGGTTGATGGTACATATAAATTCAGGTTCCTGCAAAGAAGTTGTGTATCTTGATGTTTTCTATCATTTTAATGCACAAACAAAAACAATAAGGGGGTCTTAATAATGATGGCGTATTTGTAGAAACACTGGTTCTGACTAAGAGTGTTCCATATACCTAAAAATCTACTAAATAGCTTTCATTTAAAAATAGGACAAGGGAAAAAAACTAAAGCCACTTCTCCCTTTGCTTTCTTAACAATCAACGACTGTTACTCCTTTTTATTGTGACATACTTACTATTTATAAAATAGTTTGATAGGCTTTTGATGTTACTGATAAGTCTGCTTTGGGTTGTATGCGCACCGTTACTATTTGTGAAAGTTGTAGGAGCAGAAACTGAGTCATTCTTCTCCTCTTCCCTTCCAGTCCCAGTAGACCTCAGCCCAGAGGAGCGCTCTGAGTTGGAGGACATCCGTAGGAGGAAGGGCGTCCTGCTGCAGGAGATCCAGAGGCTCAGAGAGGAATTAAGAGAGGCAATTTTGGAGGTGGAGGGACTGGAGACCAGCACAGAGGGCAGGTAAGACAACGAGGAGCAGCTCAGTTGAGTTGACATCAATCAGCGCAGTGTGAGAGAATTGGTTCACTATTCTCCAATGCATATTGTCTTTTTGGGGGGGGGGGTCTAATTTTATTCCTCATCTCATCCGAGTTCATCCTTCAACTCTCAAAAGCTTCTCTGACTGTTTAAAACCTTTTAAATCAACATCAATGTTTCTGCTTACGTCGATTTTCACAGATTTATACCTGTGTTTGCACCTGTTGGTTTTATTGTATGCTCACCTTTAAAACAACCTCCACCGTTCACAACTGTAGACGCATACAGATCCTAGTGTTGTATAAAAGGCTTGAGCCTTCTGGTTGTGAAAGGGTGAACAGATCATGCTCCTGCTACATTCATATTGACATACGTGCACTTTCTTATCTGTAGAGAGCGATATAGATCAAGTTACGTATGTTTATGGGAATATTTGACATTTTTTTAAATAGAATTCATTCTGCCCCAGACTCTGAGATCCAGCAGCTTCACTCAGGTGTTGAGTGTTTGAACAAACTGACACACCGTCCTGTTCAAAGTGAAAACTTTTCAAGAGCTCGCCCTACCTGATTGACTTTCAAACAAGTGTCATCAATAGCAGATATTGAATATTCGATAAATGTGCATCTTTAGAATTTATTTATTTGACATCTGTTGTTTTACATTTAGCTTTTAGCTGTAGCATGGATGGTCTTTTAAACATTACAATCACATTAAACATGTTTCTCAAAGAGAGTAATTCATCTTAGGTTAAAGGGTAACTTTCAGTTCATTATTTTATAACTGAAAACGGGTTTGTTACTCTGAGCTGTGTATGACCACTGCACAAGCCTTTCTTCGTTACATTTCCATTTTGTCTTTGCAGTAAAACTCTACAGAAAAGCAGGCATGTGGCAATGGGTAGAAAGAAATTCAACATGGACCCTAAAAAGGTAAAAAATCTTAGTTTATTGTACATTTCTTCTCCTCCCCCCCACACTGTCTGAGAGGTGTGATGATGATGATGATGATGATGATGGACTTTTCCATCTTTCTGCAGGGAATTGTGTTCCTGGTGGAGAATGAGCTGCTCAGACACACTCCAGAGGACATCGCTCAGTTCCTATACAAAGGAGAGGGTCTCAATAAGACCGCTATAGGAGACTACCTCGGAGAAAGGTGCTTTGTTTAGATGTGTTTACTCCTCTTTCTCTCCTTTCATATAAGCTGTTGGTAAATGTCATCTCTTCTTTGCGGCTTTGCAGGGACGACTTCAACATCAAAGTGCTTCAGGCTTTCGTTGACCTCCATGAGTTCACTGATCTCAACCTGGTCCAGGCCCTCAGGTAAGCATCTTGTTCGCTGTGTTTTTATGTCTCCAACAATGTTCACAGACTCTGCAGTAAGTGCCTGGCATTCATTAGTAAACAATCCTTCTCCACAATGGAAAGTTGGGACTTTCCATTGTGGAAAGACTTGTCAGGTCAGGTAAAAGGGAACATTATGCAAGAGAGAAATCCTGACTCCTAAACCGTGGCCTGTTTCATGCAGACAGTTCCTGTGGAGTTTCCGTTTGCCCGGTGAAGCTCAGAAGATTGACAGAATGATGGAGGCCTTCGCTCAGAGATACTGCCACTGTAACCCTGGTGTCTTCCAGAGCACTGGTAAACAATTACACACTCGGTTACAATACATGCAAGACGGCCGAGTTAATGCACCTTTTTTTATGTTGTCCTCTTAAACGAGCTTGATTTCACTGCATCACAGGAAGTGGGATTTTCCCAGACGGTGTGCTTAAGTTTCACGTAAAGCGAACCTCTTACCAGAAAGGCTCGGCCACCTGAGCCAACACACACTGCCAATTTGTAAACACCACTCATTTGAGGGTTTTTTTTTCTCAGGAGTCATTTCCTTTAATTGTTTGAGATGAGGTATGCGCAACATCCCCGACTTCTTGTTCTAAGACAGAGTGATAACTGTACAAAGCTTCCGTATTATTGTTTTCTCCAGATAGAAAAGTAGATCTATTAGATTCAGGATTTGAGTGCGTTTACTGAACCGTACTCATCATCATGTTGTGCCCCCTGCTCGTCTCTCCTGTTCACAGACACGTGTTATGTACTGTCATTTGCCATCATCATGCTGAACACAAGCCTCCATAACCCGAATGTGAGGGACAAACCTGGAGTGGATCGCTTCATTTCCATGAACAGAGGCATCAACGAGGGGGGAGATCTGCCCGAGGACCTGCTCAGAGTATGATGCTCTTTCTTTCCAGATGAGTCAAATGATCCCACTCAGAGTATCGATATCCAACTCATCTCGCTGATTTCTCTCTTATTCCAGAATCTCTATGACAGCATTAAAAATGAGCCTTTTAAGATCCCTGAGGATGACGGTAATGACCTGACGCACACCTTCTTCAACCCGGACAGAGAAGGCTGGCTTCTTAAACTTGGTGAGATGATACAGTTAAATAAACCCAGTGTGCCATTGTTTCTGGTAACGGGTATTCATTTCCTCTGACACAAGAAAGTGAAAGGTTGTGTTTTCTGCTGTAACCTTTATTTCTTTAAAGGCTTTGTTTTGGACCTGAATCCTCCTGTCTCTGACGTTCTGCGGCCTCCTTGCCTCCACTTGAATTGTCAGCTCACCGTGCTGTGGCAGCAAAATATTGCCATAGCACGATCATGACCAACACTCACTTTCTTGCTCCACGGCAGTCTAAAAAAAGATTGGATTGTTTTCTTTTGCATGGCGGGGCCTAAGATCTCTTTGTCACTAATATAATCTCCCTCTCTTTCTCTTCCTCCTCCCCGTCTGTGTGTCCCTCTCTTTCTCTGTTCTGACATCTAAATCCTCTGGTCCCCTTTTTGTCTCTGCTTCTTCCCTGCGATTTCCACCCTCTACTGCTGCTGCTTGTTTTCTCAGGAGGTATGTACTTGACACTGTTGATGGAGTTTAAAGTTTTTGAAAAAAAAAATTAGCTGTGTTGTCAATTGAAAGCATGTTGAGATTGTGGAGTTTTTTCTCAACTTTGACCTCCATAAGGCCGCCCTCTTCCTCTCCTCTCACTCTCTGTTTTGACTTTGTTGCTGTGACTCAGGGGGACGAGTAAAAACCTGGAAACGGCGATGGTTCATTCTGACAGACAACTGCCTTTATTACTTTGAATACACCACGGTAAGTCTTTGAGTCCATGTGCAGCAGAATTCAGAGGAAATGTTGACACCAACAGTATTTGTTGAGTCATTTGGTGCATTATATTCTCCATCAGGATGCTGTTGTTGTGTTAGCAGTGGATAATCTCTGAATAAGGCAACATAACTGGGATTTGGATTGTTGTTTTATCTTGCAATAAAATGTTGCATTGTTGGAAAACACACGCAACACTTTGATTGTGTCTGTAATGAAGTCTGGTGACTTAAGTTGGGGATTAGATACACAACTGTTTTTATCCTCGGAGGACAAACTGGTTTGTTTGCCCTCGTATAAACAAAAGGTGATGAAGCAAATACCTACGGTCGCCAGAGTAACGCAAACACACAGCTAACAAGCATTTGAAAAGGATACAAGTTTGGCTCTGCGTCCAACATGTAAAATATTGATGTTTACAGAAAGGCTTGCTAAGATTAAAGATTAAACTAAAACCTGGATAATCATTTCTCCAGAATGTATTACTCCTTTGTAGAACAGCTTGCTTCTGTATTAATTACAGCTCTCTCCAGTGTGACTCATTTGACCTGAAATGAAGTTGAGATGAGTTCAATGCCTTGGATTTCTTAAATGCTCTAAGTGAACAAAGAAAAAGAGCATTTGCTGCACTAATATGCTGTTTTTGCGCGTTTCCCTTTCAGGACAAGGAGCCGCGGGGTATCATTCCCTTAGAAAACCTGAGCATCCGAGAGGTAGAAGACCCAAGAAAACCTGTAAGTCTGCCGTTTAGCTTCACACAAATAACAAAGTCGTGACACCGTAATTCATTTTGTGCTGTGATTGTTCTTCCATTGTCTTCAACAGAACTGCTTCGAGCTTTACATCCCCAACAACCGTGGTCAGCTGATCAAGGCGTGTAAGACTGAGGCTGATGGTCGTGTAGTGGAGGGAAACCACATGGTGTACCGTATATCTGCCCCAACACCTGAGGAGAAGGATGAATGGATCCACAGCATTAAGTATGAACATGAAAAATGACCAGTGAGAAACTTTGGCTAGAAAAAACACGTCAGCCTCTTTTGTAGTGGCTCAATGTTAATTCTGAGCTGCTGTCTGATTGGTACTTATACCTCAGTACTAGAAGGCTTTCACCCTCAGTGTTTTTTCTTTGTCACCCGTGCAGATCTGCTGTCAGCGTCGACCCCTTCTATGAAATGCTCGCTGCCAGGAAGAAACGTATATCGCTGAAGAAAAAGGAGGAACAACCGTAGATCACTTCCTTCATGTCTTCCTTTCTTCTTCTCACTCCCATATGGACACATTTACATTCCCTCTCCAATCTTCCTGTTCATATGTTTCTCTTTACCTTCTCCCCACCCCTCAAACACATTCTCTCCTGAATATGAGGACTGTCTATCCTGTCTTACCAGACTCTTGAAAGCTTTTTTTTCTTCCCCCTCAGAAGGAGAGCTCACCCACAGTGGCTGAGTCTTCTATGATCTTATTACTTACACTACTGCTGGTACACACAACCTTTCACACTGCAGCTCAAGCACACAGTCTCTCCTGTCTTCTCAGCACACCTCTAATGTTTAAACTCTCGAGTAGACTGTGAAACGATTCTCAGATCATATTCACACAATTGTTTGTCGTTTGCCTTCCATCCACATTGATCCCCCTTCTCGAATTTGCTCCATGAATCTGGACTAATTTGGCAACATGTGGGAAATGGAGGATTTAAAAATGCTGTGATAGTCATGATGTGAGAAGCTGTTATTTATTATGGAGAATCTTCCTCCTTTGTTCTGCAGAGTTTCTCTGTAAACCAAGAACACAATTGATCAAAACTAACAAAAGTGTAAGGCTTCGGGCCAAAGCAGCTTTTTCATACTTCACACATTTCTTATCAGACACAAGAAACGTTTCTTTTCAGTTTGAGATCAAAGAGGATAGACGAATCATCTGAAATTAAAGCAGGACATGCTTTTAGATTCAATAGAGGTGCTCACTGCTTCCTATAGTATTAAATAGCTATGATACACACTACAACACTTAAATACTGTACGATATGTGAGGAATATCGCCAAGTTACTGTAGATCTTCTAATTGGGTCTGAAGGCAGCAAAGTTGCTTTACTTGTAGAGTCACTGAAGAACAGGACGAGCAGCTTCTTTCTGATCAGTTAGTTTCCTGTTTGAGCTCATTGAGACAGTATTATCTGGATGTTCTTTAAGCTGTTAACATGTCAGAGCAATAGCAGAGAAAACCATAGTTCTTGTATTGGAGGCCTGTTAGCAGATCTTTTCAGTAACACTACACTTAACAACATGTTATCTCAGATGTAATATTCCAGCATGCCACAAATCATTTCCTTCCTCTTAAAGAAACACTACAATAACTCTATCTGACATTTAACTGTTAAAGGCCGGTCTGTCCACTATGGTGAGTTTCACGAAACCACAAAGGCAGCTCATTACAATGTATACTTTTGTGTAAATAGACGTTAGCACATTTGTTTATGATACAAATAGAAATGATTTAATTTATTCTTTTGTTAAAACCTGATTTTTGTACGAGCTACTGTAGGACTGCATGTTGATCGTCTGAGGCGTCAGCCGTAGGTACTGACGCATGGCTGATCATGCTAGTGCACTGATTTTCAAAAGTGTTAGTGTTCCCTGTTGACTAGGAAAAGTAGTGTTTAAGATGGAAATGAATTTGTGCATAAAAGTAAATGGTCTTAATTGTAGCTTCTTTGGACAGAAGGCAAATATTTAGATGTTTAGTAGTCTGGTTTACTACACGACAACCACATTGGTTTTTAGAGTAAATCAGACTCATTTCAAGCACAAACAGCCACATGCTTTGAAAAACTAGTGTCCAGGTTTCATTGGCTCCTCGGTCCACTAGAAGTGTTAGAAAAAATGTTCAAAAGCAGAAGTTTAAATTTCACATTATAGGACATTGTTAAAAATGAAGTCACAACAAAACAAGGAACACTAACAAAGCTTTGATTCATTATATTATAGAACAATTATTCAGATGTAATGAATCATTAACAAGTTTTAGATTTGTGTCCAGTGATAGATTTGCTTGACATCCAGTTCATAAACTTATTTCTAGTAGTTTATTGGATTGGCATTTTTAGATGGTAGTAAATATAACAGTCGACTGCACTTTATCGATTTTTAGCATTTGGGAGAAAATGCTGTTACTTTGACTGACATTACTTCAGTGCTCTGTAGCACCGTCTGCTGGTGATCCCGCTCACTGCAATATGCTGAAGGATGAAACGTGAACTGTGTAGAATTACTGTATAATGCCACCGTCTGGTCAGAACCAGCTATAGCAACAACAGTTTAAGACCAATATGTACTGTATTTTATGAGCTTCATATCTTCACCTGATAAAATGTTGTACAAAGGGGAGTGTTTTTCTCTTTTCGTCATAATATGTGGACCTTGTATTGAAAACACAGAAGTGGAAAAATACAGATATATGATTGCCTTTACTCCCCTAATTCATCAAACTGACTTAAGGCTGAACATGATTTCTCCGCATTACATAGATTGTCTCCAGGCCTCACCTTCTGGGTATTCTTGATGTGCAAAGTTGCCAAAATGTACTGTTGGATCAACAAATGTTTTGATTAGAACAAAAGAATGATTATTGGAACTGGGCCTCCGTTTCTGATTCCTGTGACCCCAGAGCCACCTCTTTCATAAAATGTGTTTATTTTGTATTTATTTATTTTTATTTACTGTGAGGTGAAGATGAATAGATCATCTGTAAATGTAGCAAACGGAAAACCATGATACATTGGTGCCAGTAAACTACTGTGTAACAATAAAAAGTAAACGGACAGAGTAGATGCTTTGTGTGATTTCTTTTGGGTTTTTTAATCCGAATACTGCCTAAATGTTTTAGTTTGATGATGACATGTCATGAACATACATGAATAATGCCCAGAGCATACCGTAAAGGCTTGAGAGTTGACTTTTATTTGTGGGTTTTTTTGTTGTTTTTTTACAGCAAAACTTGTCTACAAATTAAGAAACTCTAACGTTGATAAAACACATTTAAATGGCTCGGAGACTCAAAGTAAACTATAGACTGTAAATATTAGATCTATCCAGAATGCAGGTACAGCTTAGCTTTAAGCTAAACTACTGCACACTGACTGTGAGGGAGAGCGCTCTGTCTGTGTCTGACTAAAGTTAGAGCTCATAATGAAGTTTCATTGGCATACTGTAATTGAATTACGTCCTTCCATGTGTCACTGCACTGTGTTGCATTTTATGATGCAGTTTAAAAAAAAACTTGATACTAGAGGTGAAATAACTCTTTTCTTGGAATAAATCTAAATACATTTGTGTAGCCTCTTAAGTTATGTAATGATTAATACATTCAGGAAAGCTCTGTTTTTTTTTCAGGTTTGGGGTTGATCTTCACAATCAAAGCAAACAACAGGAAACTTTCACACTTTAATTTCCTCAGTTGGAACATAAAAAAAACAACAAAAAAACCAAAAAATCACACATCACATCGTATCCTGGCCTGAATTCCTTGTATTATATACAGCATAATAAATGTACAGCCAAGGCCATATTATAAAAAAAAAAAAAGCAGTGCAAATTCTTTGATCACAGAAAGTATTCAGATTTTAGAGTTAAAAAAAAACACATTTACTATCTAAACTTTAACTAGTTAAAACAGCACTGCTGGATTACAATATCACACCAACAGTCTGTGAAGTCATTTTAAAACCAACAAAGTTTGCTGCAATGAATTCCCTTTTTTAGGCTTCTCTCCAAAATCAAAACACCAATTTATCTATAACTAACAGAGTGTTAAAAACAACGGAGGATGACACTATTTAATTCTACATTTTCTTTGGTAAATTAGCTGTATTTCGTTTGGAAACCCTTTAAGAAAAGAGTATCCAGATCATGAATTTATTTTTTGCACATTTCTACAAACTACAAACATACAGAACCTGTGTTAGTCTGCTCATTTCATCACAGACATTTCTGTATCAAGTCTCATAAACAAAATGACAATGTGTCACATTCAGCATCTGTCTGTGTAAATTAAACATCTAGCATATAATCACACTACAGACCAAAACCTAAGGCCCAAGACCACGAAGTCCCTACACAGTATTTGTAGACACAGATTGAATCTTTTGTTTAAAGTCCCTGAAGACTCTTACAGGAAGGCATTAATTCCATATAGCATTCGTGAAATAACTGAAACTCAAAGCTTTGTATTCTTCCTTGATATGTCTTGAATGTTCTCTGTAAGTTCTGAGATATCTCTTGAGTTCTTCAATGGTGTCACAACCTTTCAGTGACAGGGGTCAAAGGGGTATTTGGAGACACCTCCATGAAGCTCCAGCTCTGTTTCTGACCAAGCGATGACATCTCCCCTGAGGTGGCTGCCGCAGGAAGCCAAACTGTAGATGTCACTGGCGGTAAGGACATGTGACCACATGTGCAGGTCTGACATCTCGCCCACAAATGATTGAGTGGCATCAAAACGGCCTCCAAGAGTGTCCTGAAGATGCAAGATAACAGGTTAACAGCAGCCCACTGAAACAACATAATCCCAAACAAACTGTGATATGTTCAAACATTTTCTGCATCTGTAATCTGTGGAAATTGAATTAATCTTTATTCACCTGCTCCTGTCCCAGGATGAAGACACCTCCGGGTTTAATTGGATGCCAGGGGGCGAGATTCATCCCGGACCCCCTCTGCACTCCATCCTGGTAGACTTCCCACTGTCCATCCCTTGTTGACCAGGTAACACACACATGGTGCCACTTCCCATCACCGAGGGACAAGGGGAGCATCACAGACTACAAGTAGGAGAGTGAACATTGGTATGTTAGACTTTGATATAAATACACATCAGTAAAAGTTAAACACAAATAAAGTCCTTATTTCTGCTCAGGTTAGCAGAGTTCTGCTGGGCTTGTAGTTTATCTTTCTCACCTTGTCATTGATCAGCAGCTCCATAGGGTTATTCCCCCATTCAATAAGCACCAGTTCATTGGCCTGTCCTGGTGCAGAGTATGAAAATGGCGTACCAAGGCTGGGGCCTACACCCGCCTTGATCCATAAACACAATGTCAGAGCGAAGATCTCTTGCAGCAGCGTCTTCTTCATCCGCCCATACATGTAATTGGTTCTCATGGGGAAGCTGATCTGGAAGGCATCGGGACTCTTGATTGTCTTCCTGCTGGAACCTGTTTTTGGAAAAAAACATAGAGTCTTACTTTTGACCGTAGGTCCTCTGTGTGATTACACTTCTAGCTGATCTCTAAAATGTATCGCGTGAGCTTGCTCAACAAAACCATCATGAAATGACACGGTACATTTTGAGGTTATCCCTTCTTCAGGCTATTTAAGTACATCCTCTCCACGAGGATTTATGAATTGAAATTAAAAAAAATGTTTACTTCATCTTGCCAACAGCAAATAACAAACAAACCAGCTCCCGAACATCAGATTCAGGAATAGACAATGATATACACATGTTCATCATCTCTATGCCTTATCTTCAAGCGTCAACCTCAAATGGACAATTCTGAAAATATGACCAATATTCCAATACACCATTTGCTTTCATTATTGTAATTATTATTGTTATTTAGTTATGCTAATGTATGCATGTAAATCCACTACACTCTGTTACAGCAGGTGGTTGTATGCCCCTTTAAAACATGTATTTAAATAATCCATATTTTACAACCTTTATCAGTTAGTGGTTTTCTTGTTTTGCTCTGAACATTGGTGCAATTAAAACAATTGTGACAAAAATTAAATAAAGTTGATCAATTCAGATCTTCAAATGTACACCTTTAACCCTTGATGTTTTCAAAAATCGTATCAGTTAATCCCTACATATGTCTTTGCCCTTGTATGCAGTTTCACAGTTTAACGTTTTTCTCAGTGGTTTTGTACCTGTGAGGTGCAGCTGGTTTAGCATCATTTCCAGTTTGTTTGAGTGGAAACCAGTTCTTGGGCCTTTTACTTTGTATGCTGTGTGTGAAAGATAGCTGTGACTGTCTGCTTCATTACTATGGTGATCATCATAATCATGGTGGCCGTCATCATGGTCCTCATGTTCCTCGTGGTCACCGTGATCTCCATGGTCACCATCATGGTACTCATGGTCTTCTTCATGTTCCTCGTGGTCACCGTGATCTCCATGGTCACCCTCATGGTACTCATGGTCTTCTTCATGTTCCTCGTGGTCGCCCTCTGTGTCGTGATGGCCGTCATTGTGGCTGTTGTCATGATTGTGGGTGTCGTCCCTGCTGTTACCGTGGCTGCCGTCGTTGTGGTTATCCTTGTGGTCATTTGAGTGTGTGCTATCGTGGTGGTGATCATCATCATCATGGTGGTGGTGGTCTCCATCGTCCCTGTGGGTGCTGTGTTCATCATCGTGGTGGTTGGCTGAGCTGCTGAGGGCGGCGGTGTTGTGGTGAAGCTGCTGTTCGAGGGCGCTGATCTTCCTTTGGAGCAGTTCCTTCAGAGAGCTTGAGTAAGTGATGGATGTGTTTCTCTTCTGTAGATAGAGGAGAAAAACGTGAAGTCAAGGTGAGAGAGAGTCCTTCTGCTACTTTGTCCCTGGGCTCTCTGTTTACCACAGGAGCATTAACACAAACCTGCCCAAAGGATTATGGGACTGCTTATCCATCATTTATAAGCCTCAGAAAGCACTTGTGGGGTTTCCTCTGCTATTAACATTCACTTATAATCTGGCAATAGCCAGTATGCTGTTAGTGTATATTTCTTCCTGTATCTCCTTCTGCTTCCCTTCCTCTCAGGTAATCCAAGCTTTGTTCTGGTGCATGCCCTGATTACCAGTCTGTCAAGGGAGATCACAATAATTACTGCTGATGTTAGACCTGCGCAGCACTCCTCCCACCCACCTTACACTCTCAGCAGCTCATGACATCTGTCTGTGATCATGACCCAAGTTGGAGAGACAGCAGATAAATACAAAAAAATGTTGAAGCATGAACTAATTAAAGGAAAACAGGACCATATCTTCTAATTTTGCACCAAATGTTGGGCATGGCCAGTTCAACTCTAACCTTTTTTCACAGTGTTATCACAGTGTGAACATGCAACACACACATATGCCAGGAATACACACATGCACAAACAGGATCCTATGAATATTCAATAAATGAAGAGATCTCAGATCGCGTGGCTGCATAATGAGAGATTGCGTCGGCAGTTTGGCGTTCAAAAAGTGCATTTCTGCAGTAAAGTGAACTAGCACCTCTCTGGAACCCTTCTTAAATTCTCAACAATGGTCCCTACTAGGACTTCAACTGGCATCCCTCCAGTTCCCTAGCAGACTGAGCTACGGACACCCTCAGTGACGTCCACCCCTGATCCTATTGATGGTCAGAGTTGTCCGTTGAAGGTCATCAAAGTGACTCTTTTGCTGATGAAATAAAAGGCTTTAAGCGATTAAGTAACTCATTGTTCTCTCAAGTACTTAGTGAAAATACCTCTGTGGGAAACTAATGACAGCAGCGTCAATGCCTCTAAACAAAGAAATGCCATATATGGGCATGCCGTACATTATAAGCCTTCCTTTCCCTACAACTCCTCAGGCGTACTGCTTTCACTTTGAACTCATTTATTATAAATCAATTACTCTTTGTAAAAGTTGTGCTAAATTGAAACTAAATTGATCTCATGAAAATTGAATAATATTTATACAGCTGTAAATTAATCAACCACTAAGCAATCAAGACTTTAAATATGTAAATACTTTAAACAGAGGTTTCTATGACTACAATAACCTGATGTACAGTTAGTTGAAAAAGTTTCCTGCTGTATGGTCTCACCTGCAGATTGTTGAGCCTCTCCTTTAGTGCCTGCAACATCCTCTCCATGTGCTCCGGTGATGATGTGATGTCCCCTGGTGCCACATGTTTGTCCTTCCCCTGGCTGCTGCTAATCTGCCCTCCATCAGATCGTTGCCCCCCTGTAGAGTGGTACAGCAGTGAGTCCGGTATGAGGTTGCCGTTTCCATGGTGACTCTGATGGTTGCTATAGTGCACGTTGTCTGCGTATGCGTGATGGCCGCCAACCCCTGCTTGCTGGGAGTGGAAAGCCGTCCCGTGGTGCTCCTCATGAGGAGCGGGGCCCTGTGTGAGACCCTCACACAGGATGAGCTTGGCTGTCAGCTCTCTGATGGTCTCTCTCTGGTCCAGGATGGTTTCTTTCTGCTGAACCAGGCTCTCCCTGAGGTGGAGGATAGTGGCTTTGGCCTCTTCGCTCGCCCCCCACCATCCAGCGGGAGGTGCACTTTGATGGCCTGGTCCGCTGGGCCCTGCAGCCCCTACGCTTGGAGGTACCACAGGTGAACAAGCAGGGTCTGCATCGATGGGGATAGGAGTGCAAACGAATCGAGGGTGGGCTCCAAAATTAAGGTCAGACCCTGAAGTAGAAGATGCAGAAAGGAGGAGGAGGAGAACTACAGAAAAACACATTGGAACAAGGAACAGGTGTTGAGACTGATAGTTCCTCATGATCTTCATCCAAAGTTCAGCCAGTTAGACTAAGGAGCTTGGCTTCGCTTCAGAATGTGAGATGCCAGCTGACGGAAATGGCTGGTTTGACTTCTATGTTATTGTAACGAGACATCAGGGAGCATGGAGACAAAAATCACTCCTTGCAAAGTATCCTCTAATCTCTGAAGAGCAGTCTCAGTATTGTCGTCAAAATTGTATTTTCTTTGTCACAAAAGAAAATGAATTCTTCACTGGACGTCTCTTCCACTCACTCTTCTCTCTCTGTCTATTCTTTTTGCGCTGGCGATCGGAACCTGTAAAACAAAAATCAGATTTGAATCATTTCGAATACTTAGATCATCTAGAACAAAAACATTTAGATTTTAAGAATGTCTTTAAGTAATGTCATACAAACAGACATGGTCAGCTTTGGTTCTGATTTCAAGAGCTAAAGTTTGTGATAGTTGTTGTTGATTTTAGCTGCTGTTATAAGTACTTATTTACTTGATCTAAATATGACACACAAGGAAGCCTTTAAGCTTGACTGGCAGATGTAAAAGAAAAATACAAAAAAATCAGGTCTAAACTGTAAGTGATGCTGGATGAGTACCTCAGGTAATAGCTGTCTGACCAGTAACCTTGCAAAGTGTTAGTGTGTGCTAGAAGAACCGGAGCGTGTCCAGACAAGGATTACGTAGTTTAAATCAGAGGTGTGACATCCTGACCTCTCAAGCCAACGAGACATTTGTTGGTAATTTAAACGTGTTGAGTTAGAGAAGAAGGCTAGAGTGTGCTGCATTAAACACACAAATCTAATCTTCTGTTCAAAAGAAAATCAGTCAAAATCTCTGTTGGATTATATTATTTTGAAAGTGTTTGACCATGATTGTAAAGTAAGTAAATATACTTTTGTTTAAATCTGGGTACCAGAATGGTCCTAAAGTCGTGTGACACACATTTTATTCTCTGTCTATATTATAAAGGCTTGCTGACCTCTCTGACCACTGCAACATGTCCTTTATTATACAGGGTCGGCATTTAGAAATGGCAAACATGTGAGGTGGCTGCTAAACCTCACTGGCCACCTGTTGCTCGCAGAGACTAGCCTTTAAAAATGTGTGTAATACACACACAAAGACACACATACACTCTGTATGTGTTTCTTTGTGTGTGTGTTTTTTGCTCAAAGTTCATACAATATTTAGTGGATTTAATCAATAATAAAACAGAGTGCAAAAAAATACGAGATATAGTCTGTTGCATGACAAACATTGTGTGTGTATTCATTGACATCTTTATTGAACCACAGACACTATAGAAGGAGATTTCCTTTTTTTTTTAAAAATCATTTAAATGAATTAACTTTGGTTCCCGTCTTCATAAATGATCATTACAATGTTTGAACTTAAATATGTCATGTCTCTGCAGCTTCCCTTGTGCTTTACATGGCTTACGGGAGAGACAGATGGTCGAGGAACAGAACCATGTCACACCCAATCTCCACAGTTTAGTCTTAAGTTTGTTACCACCCACAGGTCTCTCAATTAACCTAATTGCAAGCAGTTTGTCGGCTACCTTAGCAAGAGATAAGTGGGCTTCGTTGTGTGTGTGTGTGTGTTAAGCCGTGTTGAGGACCATCCCTGCACCAGATGGTCAAGGTGGATATTTAAGTAGTGCGATTAGTACTCAATTAAAACCTGACAACTGCAGTTAGACCTTTGATCAAAAAGCTGTTGACTCTTACAATGTTAAGTGCTCTTTATTTGTAAACAATGACAAAGTAAGGATGGCATTAAAACTATTATTATCATTGTATTATTGCATTACAAGATCCATGAAAATTGTTGTTTTCTCTGGCAAATAGTTTACTGAGGCACAAAAAAAGAGAAAAGGGTGCTTTAATTTGAATCCATTCACTGCCTCCTCATACATAATCGTCTTTCTTATAGTGTTCACATAAATGTCAAATGGTTCATGTCCTTAAAGTGTCTTTATACTTAAACCTGTATAATGCTGAGGCAACGCTCAGTTAGCTCAGTCGTTTAGTTTCACTTTGAATATCTTTTTATTGCATATTATATTCTGCAAGATTGCAGAATATAATATGCAATAAAAAGATATTCAAAGTGAAGCTAAACGAACCAATTCATGGATTCTGCTTATGCTCTCCATCATCCTCAGGATATAACGATTGGATACAGAATGAAAAAAAAAGGATGCAATTTGGTCTTTAGTTTTTAAGTTTTCTTAAATGTTTTCTGTTTGTTCTCAACAGAAAAACTTTTTTTTGAAAGAAGATATCACATGGACTATTTTAGAGTTATTTTTCAGTGAGACTCCTGAGTTGAAATTAATAAATGTCATTTCTGAAGTCGTGGTCACACCATTTTTATTCTGCATCAATTTTAAGTATTTCATCTAACTTTTTTTAATGAAATTTTGAAAAATTAATACAATTGAAAAAACTAAACTGATTTGTGTATTACCGATTGAAGTCATGATTGATGTAAATCCAGCTATTTTATTTTTCAGAGTAATGAATTGATCATTTCTGCTTCAGATGAGTATGCAGACGATAGTTTAATGCAGTCTTGTCAGTAACAGCAAAATTACATGCAGATAAAAAAGAATAAATAAAAAGGCTTCCAGTAAGCAATCCTAAAAACCCCAGTAACTATACCTTTGCTTTGCAGGAAGCTTCATACATTTTTTTTTGCCAAAGCCTAAAGCTGCCTTTAATTAAAAACCAAATAATGTTGAAATTGTAATCAGATAACTCAGATCCATACCAGCCTCACTGTGCTTCTTATTGAAACAGCTGAACTATGCACAAACTAAATAAACACACTCTTACAGTAAAACAAAGTCAGCGAACTCCGTTCTTACCTTGCTGTTCTTGTGGCTGCACCTTGTGTGTCCACTCTGTGAACTTGCAGTGAGTTAGTCCCCCTCACACACTGATGAGATTGAGAGAGATTTAGCTCAGTGCCTCAATCCCTTCTTCATTGTCTCTACTTATCTCCCCACCCCTTCTTCAGCTCTGTTGTGTTTTTCTTAGAAGACCACACCTCTTTCACGGTCCTACAGTTTTTGACTTTTTCACTTACTTACGCCTCTACTATCCTTAATACTACTGTGGAAATGTAGTTGTTTTAAAGATTGTGTGCTGATACATAACAAAAGTTTCCTTTTTAAAGAATTTACCTCTAATTGATTGTCCTCTGTACCAGGAAACAATTGCTGGCTCGTGTCCTCCTGTGCGACGTCAAACAGCTCACCTAGATCTCTACATGTGAGTAATTGGCCTTATTAGTGTCTTGTCTCTTCCTGTTTGACTGACAGCCAGAGCAGCAGTGACGGAACAGCAGATGGTTCCTTTAAGGTCAGAGAAAATCACACCGCACTCACACAATGAAGAGGGCATGTTAATAACAGGATCAGGCACATGTACTTAAACAAAAAACATTAGATAACAAGTTCAGACACAATGGCATATGTCTGCCCTCTGTTATTATGCTCTGCTGGGACTCTGCTTATCTGATTTCAAACATAATATCAGACCTAATGTCCGGGATTTAAGAACAGTAAGTGCAACAGTACAGGGCATGTTGATGGATGTTGATACTGGAGTAAAAAAAACTGCAGAAACATTAACATAAGCACTCTGAGACAAACGTTTACGTAAACGTAAATACTCAAGGCAACCTGGATTCTGTATTTACATGCTGTAAACCTGGAATATAGAGAGAACATTTATTTTAACGGGGTTTGAGACTGTGTAGTCCTCGATTGGTTTTTGTAATGAGTTTTGGCGTTAAAGCAGATTTTACCTTTTGTAACTTCTGAAAAAGATGTAACTGCTTTTGGATGAATTGTTTCACTCAAGAAAGTCAGAAAATATGTTTTATGTTGAGGAAATAAACAATTATGTTTGTAGCAAAAGGAAATTTCTTGTCTTCTCTCATTTTATGCTGAATGTTCAAATGGCTGCTTTTCAGCATTTCTCTACATTCACCTTCTCTAAAATAAAGGAAATCTTCTATTTCCTTTTTGCCATTTGTGTTAAATCGATGAAAGCTATAGATGGACATATCTTATCAGTAAATTTTTGGAAGAGAATCCGAAAGATTAATTCTTGTATAACTGAACATAAAGACATTTTATCTGTGATTTTAAACCATTTTTTTAGTTGTTGATGATACCTGCATTAACAATATGAAGGTATATATATATATATATATATATATGTGTGTAGATTGGAGAGGTCTGTGGATGAGTCATGCTTAGTGTTACCTAAGTCAATGTGAGCCAAGTTCTCTTGTCTTTCAATCTACTTATCAGGAGTGAATTAGGTCCGGAGGAAGCAAAGCGTCTGAAAGAGCTTTACGGATCAGGTCCAAAGAAACAAGACCACAGATGATGCAATTGTTCCCTCCACACAAAATGAAATGATCCAGAACTCAACAAAGCTCAGCCCACTCGTCTGTTATGACTGCCAAACTGGAAGCTGCTCGGATGATGGAAAGAGATGACATCATGTCTTCTGAACGAAGAAAAGATGGACCCAGAGTCAGACAGCCTTCTACTGCTGAGTAAACACATGTTTATTTGCTTTTTATTCATACTTGAATGTCAGTTGTTTAGGTTATCCAGTAGTTGAAAAGACATTTAAGTGGCATTTGGTGAGGCCAAGGTCTAAACAGAGGATCTAACCATATATTTAATGTAGATTGACAACATGAGAGCTGTGCTTAAAGTTTTATCAGCTTTGTTGACAGTATGAAGTTTAAAGATCACATATGATACTTCTTTTCAACAAGTTGAAATATGTATCAGAGCTCCCCAAAACATGTCTGTGAAGTGTCGTGCTTTAAATCCAATCTGATCATGTATTTGATTATGCCAATAAATCTCTCTATTTCAGCCTTGCTCAAAACAGGCTGTTTCTGTGTCTGTAGCTTTAAATGTCAGCTGTGACCACGCCCCTCTGGAAGGGAATGTGGCTCAAGCTTGCACTATGCTCAACTGTTTACGGTGAGAAGGCAGACTAAGAGGGCAGAACAAACAGCTAGCTGTGGGAGTACCATCAACCTGGGGAAGGGATTTCTGCCGTTTGTGATGTCACAAAGTAAAATCTCCAAACAGCCTTTTTGAGCGCATATTTTCTAAAACAAGTGTGGGGCAGGCAAAAGACAGAGGAAGATAAACTTTTCAAATCATGGGGGGTTTGTAGAAAGACTAGAGACACATTATAATTTGAAAAACATGGTAAAGTCTATTTTTCATAAAATGGGACCTTTAAATTGATCAACCTGTTATAGCTATGTTTAGAAAGGTGTGTATTTGTGATTATTTGTTCCTTCCTCTTTTGACCTTTAAAGCACAGATTTACAGATAAGTTCTGTGTATCTCTGTGGCAGATCAGCCACACAAGTAACTGCAGCAAAGTGATGTCATACAACCTCCAACTGCAAGGTGACATAGCTTCACTCAGATATATGCCTTTCTTGCAGACAGTGGTGGAGAATATTTCCATTTTTTACATTTTAGCTGTAATATGTTGATATGTACAGGAAAGGTGAGCTTAAAGTATGACTAAATATTATTTTTTAATGTTGTATTATGAATTAATTACTCAAAGTAGTGGACCAGCATTTTTAAGGTTATGGTTCCTTTAAAATAGAGATTTTGATTTGAGGATTTACTTCTTATTGTAATTTGTACAACAGGACTGCAAATAATAATTAATTAATTGTGGAGTACTAAGGTTGTTATCATCTCCAATAATAAATTGATTTATTGGATTTTAAAAATTAGTGTCATTAAATGAGACAGAGACAAAAGTGACACCTTTGCAATGAAAGGCTTTCTAAAAACCTCAAAACATTCACAAAAAAATATAATGATTAAAAGGACAGGCAGAAAATCCTAACCTTTGGTTTAATTAAAAAAAAATAGTTTTACTCTTATAATATATATTACATTTATACCAAACCAAAATATTTAAATTTGGATATAAAGTAGACACAATTGATTTATTCCCTAGAGGCATTAAATAGACAAGTCAAGAGCACATTATTTGTTTTGGAAATGGGAAGATTGGGAAAACAAACAAGCCTGACAAAAATAAACACTGCATGTCCAACACAGTTTTTACTGAACTATATTTGCTTCAAACTGATTTAACCTTGGGGATTAATTAAGTTGTTTAGATTGATTGCATTAGTACTTTTTTGAGCGCAGTCATTCACATCCAACCTGTCCAGAGGATATGATGCCAACAGGGTATTTGCGGTCATCACAGGGCTGTCTGCATGTTTGGCTTTCTTGTGACCTCTAGTGGTGAAAGGTAATATATGCAGCAAAGCACATACAGTGCTTACTATACACAAAAGGACAATTTCTATTTATCTATCTATCTATCTATCTATCTATCTATCTATCTATCTATCTATCTATCTATCTATCTATCTATCTATCTATCTATCTGTCTGTCTATCTATCTATCTGTCTATCTGTCTGTCTATCTATCTATCTGTCTATCTGTCTATCTGTCTATCTGTCTGTCTATCTATCTATCTATCTATCTATCTATCTATCTATCTATCTATCTATCTATCTGTCTGTCTGTCTGTCTGTCTGTCTGTCTGTCTGTCTGTCTGTCTGTCTGTCTGTCTGTCTGTCTGTCTAAAATTGTAGTAGCAGAGTGACTTGGACTTAAGTATTTCTACTGTTGGGTGATTTATTAATTACCTTTATGTGAAGCTCACTCATGACCTTTAAAACCTTGTTGACAGTCTTGGTTAAATACATCTTGTGCATTTAAGTACATTTACTACAGCAACTATCCAATACTTTGTAATAAAAAGCTGCAGGAACAAATGACTAGAATTATTTATTGTTTACATTTCACAGAAAAGTGATGATACAACAATGCAAAACTTCCCATCACAAATCAAGCCCCAGAAAAGGTTGAAAAAATAAATAAAAATAAAGTTCCTGAAGTATAACTGGCAAGAACAAAAATTTAAAACTTGATGTAGCTGGATAATCATTTTGAATGAGTTCGTGTGTCACGTCACTTTAATGTGTTACAAATAGGCTGTAGTTTTAATAAATTTATGCAGGGCAGTTTAAGCCAGACTAGTTCAGGTGATTATATTTTTGGATTTATAATTTCTATTACCTGGATATGCAAAGTTAGAAACAGTACAGGAAGTGGAGTGAAATATTTTGTACAATGGAAACTCTTCATTGACATGTAGTGGTAACAAGTGAAGTACAAGATCTCTAAACTGTACTGGATTACTTACCATGTTCTGTTTTAGTTTTGCTCACTCTAAAAAAAACAAAAAAACAAATGAACTTTCCCTGCCAATTTGATCGCCTTTATGTCTTATATAAACAAAACACATAATCTGCAGTAAATGAAAGTATTTATAACAGTTAATGAAGAAGGGTCCTGCAGGGCCTCCTCTTCTCCTCTCCCCCCTCTGAGAATGGGGAGTAGGAACATGGTGATGATCCGGGTGTATGTAGGCCAGTGATAGGCCTTTGCCTGTGCTGTGGCTTAAAAAGTTCAAGTCATTATTCTCCTCCTGCTTCTATTCAGACGGGGTCCCGTTGGCTCATTGTTATTCTGCCCGAGTGACAGAGAGAGAGGCAGAGGGAGGCGGACACTGAGCGTGAGGCTGACTGCTCTGGGAGCTGCTTGTTCAGGGCGGGGGCTACAGTCGGTGGTCGGTTTTTCTGCGGGCGTGAAGGCATGTTGGTAATCGGCTCAGTAATGTGGAGAGGTACTGAACGGCACCAAATATCTGACCCCGATTCCTGGGAGTAAAGAGAGCCAGAAAGAGGGAGGAAGTGTGTGTGTGTGTGTGTATGTGTGTGTGTATGTTTGTGAGAGAGAGAGAGAGAGAGAGAGAGAGAGAGAGAGAGAGAGAGAGAGAGAGAGAGAGAGAGAGAGAGAGAGAGGGCCATGTGAAAAAGGGGTGGAGGAGAGCTGAGATTTAGTGCTCTGCTGGATGAGACAACCCCCCACTAACTAACGGAGAGGGAGAGTAGCCTAATAGGAAGAAAGGAGGGGGTGTTGTACTCTTCATTTAACACTCAAAGAAGCAGGAAGCCTTTATCGTTCCCACAATGACATCTGAAAAGGTATGTAACTTTTTAAAAGAAAGTAGTTGAATTTCTTGTTGCAGACTTTTGTAATGGAACTGGAGCTCAACAGGTAGCTGTTGAACTGTATACTGTGTGGGCAAAGTTTTCATTTTAACACTCAGGGAAATGTTCACTCTGCAACTTATTCATTTCTCTGTTTGTACTCGTCCTTTCCTCAATTATTTTTGCCCCCAGACACACAAACTGTTTCATGTTTTTGATACATTTTGCTATGTTGTGGGAGAAAGGCTCATTTAGCTGTGAGGTGCTGTTTAGCTGTACTGTAACACCATTCATTGATCTTTAGATTAATGTGAGGAGTGAGTGCATGACACAAAAATCCCTTTAAGTAGAAGTCTTGTGTAAATCTTCCAAGCTTGGTTTTCTCTTTGGTGCTTCACTTGCCAGGCTTTTTTTGAGGGATGCTTCAGAGTCATTGAGACTGCAAATGTTATATTCCCAAAAGATTGATGAAATTATCTGTAAATTTTTCCAATACAGAAAAAAATGTGTTCAATTAATCATTTGAAAGAGAAATACACCTATGTCTTCTATAAGGAGAGCAAAGAAAAATATGTTTATTTTTGCCTAAAAAGACCAGACAAAAAAAGAGTAAGTAACATTCAAATGTTTAAAAAAATATTCTAATCTGTGCAAGTGGCATTTTTTGGTTTTAACCAAGCCATTTGAAGACATTTTAAGAGGCCAAACCACATGAATGCACCTTCTGTATCAGTTCCCCGACCACCTGCAAACTGCTCCTGTTGCATCCTGAAACAAACAACACTTTATCAATGTATTCAAAAAATTTAAATTAACACCACACCAAACTGAGAAATTAAACATTTATTCAAATTACATTTTGTACTTCCCCTGGGAATAATGTGCATCAATATAAAGCTTTCAAAAAAAAAAAAAAAGTATCTTCAGAGCAGTCAGATGACAGGGTGGCCCTAATGAGCAAGAGCCTGGAAATGTTTTCTTTGTGTCATATACCATTAGTTGATCTGGGTCACCGTTTTCTCTGTAATCTTGCTGCGATAACAAAGGAAGGCTGCAGTGGGAAAACAGGGAATGAGGATTCTGCCATCAAATCCAGACTGGAAATCCTTTGACCCCAGATCAGTCCCCCCTTGATCGTGCCCTCTGCTGAGGAAACATCCTTGTCGCGTGTTTATTCAGCACTTTGACACCTGCGACTCACTCTCGAGGAGACCATTGTTCTTATCTGAAATGGTATAAGTCTTCTGGCACTCGAATCTTGGAGAAATATTTGGGTTGCCGTAATGTTGTGAGGCGATAATGTAGAAACCGGCAGGCTTAGACAAAGAGTAGGTTCGTGAGAAAATAACAGTGCTGCCCTCTCACAAAAATCCAAGTCAGGTCTGACATCCTTAGCACATGTTGAATGGCCTGAAAAGTCCTAAACAATAAATGTTTATAGTAATCTCACACTTTCAGTGTCTCAAATAGGGCTGATGTTGATCAACTGTCTTTAAAACAACAGACAAGATTCCTGTAATTTATAATGCTTAACTTATTTTACAGGACAGTTGTGTTTGGAGGTTTTCTGCACATGGACCAAAAAAATACCTGACTTACAATTTTGCCATCTTCTTATGAATCACGTGAAGGTTTTGTCTTAAAACAACAGGAAGTCATTACACTATAATTATTACTCATCAGGGCACAATGTGGCATTCCTTGTTTTGCTGGACAGTCAGTCCAAAACCTAAATATGTTCAATGAAGTGTCAGCACCAGGAAAAGCAGCAAATTCTGACACAAGAGGCAAGAAAAAAGTGAATGTTTGGAGTCTTTGATCATCCAAATACTTGTGTATTCATGAGTGAGAATAGTTTCAGCTCAGGTGAAGTAAAACAAACAAATAAATCAGAGAACCTTTTGCTCCAGTGACCCTCGTTGCTTTTGGTCTTCCCCTCTGTTTCCTGTCGGTCCTTTCAGTGCTGAACTTTCAGATAGAGCTGAAATTTCCTTCAGAAAATCGTTAAAGGGAGAAAAAATATCACACCACAAGGGCTTTGACCTTTGCTTTCCAAAGTGAAGGTGACGCTTGAAACATCAGTTTGTGCTTTTTTTCTGTGAAGAGTCATTGTGAACAACATTGGTCAAACGTTCTTCTCTTGTTTCTCTTTCAGTGGATTTCTGTTCGCTGTCAAGACTAGTACCCTGACCAACAAAAGGAAAAAACAACACAAACACACAAAGTGGTTGGTTATACCCAAGAGAAGCAAAATGTCACGAACAGAAGAAGTTAACAAGATGACGGAAAACGTCTACAAGGTAAGACTCTAAAGCGCCCTGGCAGTGACCCCCCATCACAGTATAAGAGATTTGGGAGATATTTTCATCACAACCAAAATCTTACACAATTCATTGTATTGTGAAATGATTAAAAATGTCCTCTTATTGTTGCCAACAGGGGATTCTGGACCAGTTTAATCCCAGTCTGAAGAACTTTGTGACTATGGGGAAACACTATGAGAGAGCCCTGACAGGTTAGCCAAACACGGGCCTTAACTTTTGTCCTCTAATCAGGGTTATATGTGATGTTACACAATCACTTTAAATGTATATGTCCCTTATCATAAACTCTCTTTCTCAGGAGTAACTGTGGCTGCCAAAGGGTACTTTGATGCTTTGGTGAAGCTGGGAGAACTGGCAAGTGACAGCCAAGGCTCTAAAGAGCTGGGTGAGTGAGGGAAGTGAGGGAGAAATTAAGAATAAATCTGCAATGGCACCTAATAAAGTGAAGAGAGTCGACTTGACAGCTGCAGGAGAGGATGAAAACAGTCTGCTTATGTGTTAGTGAGGGAGCAGAGGAAGACGAGAGGGGAGAAGGAAATGTAGAGACAGAGAGAGGGAGAGAGAACAGAGGGAAACGGAGAGAGTAGGGTCATTGTTGGGAGATTAACAACACCACATGATCTCATTGTAATGCTGAAAACAGCGGGGGAGGCAGGCAGGAGAGTCGGAGGGCGAGATGCCAGCCACCACATACTACAGCGCTGTGTGACCGAGGGAGGCACTCACAGCTGACTGCCGCTTTGTAAATGAGAAACTGTGTGAAAACAGAAAGTTTAAAGACATTACTACTCGTGTGTTGCCTGCACGGATGTAGATGTTAAATGCTGTTTATAATGGTCAAGATTAGAACATATGTTTGAATAAAACCAACTGATTACTGTTATATTTAAATCATTTATAACATTTCTACACAGGAGACACATTGTTTCAGATGGCCGAGGTGCACAGACAGATTCAGGTGCAGCTGGAAGATGTGGTAAGTCTGCACTAAGATGCTCTGTGCCAATTATATAATGGTATTGAATTGATCAGAAAGAGTGCCATTTTCGATAACAATGTAGCTGCCTGTGATGTTGCAAGTTTTCTTTGGTACATCTATCATTTTGACGCTGCAGTGTCAGCATACGTTGATCCAATTGCTAAGCTTTGATGGGTTTATTTTATCAACAGTTGAAGCTGTTTCACTCCGAACTGCTCGCCCAGTTGGAGCAGAAGCTGGAACTGGATATTAAATACCTCACAGTAAGTTTATGTGGACCCACACAAAATACTGTACTAGCATCAAATATTTCAAAAGTGAGCTTTGAACAAAATTACATTTAATTCTGTTGACCAGAGCAATTATTGTATAAATTATGAGGCAAACCAGAAGATTATGTAAAACGTAATACATTGGAATGATTAACACTGTGATAATTAAACAGTCACAGACAAGCAATACGATAGATAGGAAGTCAATAGCCTTTAATGTGTAGATGTACACACTGTAGCAAGAGTGTTGTGTTCCTGAACTAGCTGTGTTCATGGAGCCAAATAAAGTTTAACAAAACATTGCTTATGACTGTTTTCTATTGTCTGAACTGTTTTCTTAAAGCTGTGTCACAGTGAATATCAGCATGGGTGCAGCGTTCTTTCTCCTATAATATAAAGCACAACAACAACACATGTTCCATGATATTGTGGAATAAAAAATACAAATTCCCTTCCTCCCCCCAGGCCACCTTGAAGAAGTATCAGAGTGAGCGGAGGTCGAAGTCTGAGTCTATCGAGCGCTGCCAGTCCCAGTTGAAGAAGCTCCGCAGGAAGAGTCAGGGCAGTCGTCACCCAAACAAATACGGAGACCGAGAGATGCAGGTGAGTTACAACCAACCAATCCATCAATGAAAAAACAAAGACGCATAATGAACGAAGAGGAAAAAAATACGAAAACACAGAAGATTCAGTTAGTAAGATCGTTTGTATTTTGAGAATCAGAAATCCTCCAAACAAATGGATCTTCTTAACTCAGCATTATAGCAGATTAAAATGAAGGTTATGTGAGCATTTGTGTAAGAAATAGGCTGGTGTGAATAAGATTAAAGAACAATCTGCCTCAGCTGATTTTCAGAAAACAAGCAACTTAGTGGGCAAACATATTCCTGGAGGAAATAGGAATGACATAAGAGGATGAACTGATTTAGCCACTTTGGAAAGTGAAAATGAAAATTGAGACTGAGCTTTCGGGTTTTGTGAGAGGAAAAGGTCACCAGGGGTTTAAGTGTTGTGACCTTGTGTTTATGCAAAGAGCATTGAAGATCACCCTGTCTTGAGTGCGTGAGATTTGGATTCAAAATTTTCCCTGACTTGTTCCACAGTTTGTGGAGTTGATGAGCCGTCGTCAAGGTGAACTCGATGCGATGGTTGCCACGGGTTACAAGTCTGCGCTCACTGAAGAAAGGAGACGATACTGCTTCCTGGTCGACAGACAGTGTTGTGTCACCAAACTGCTAATCAGCTACCACTCCAAGGTAATGGGATCACATTAACTAATTTGGCATCATTTCAGCTCTCGTTTGTTAAATGTTGGCAATATAAACCCAACTAACAGTTAATCCTACAAAAAAGTATGTGCAATCAAACTCTGAAAAAGCTCATTCCTCTGTTCAGGAGACCTTCATTGTTTTGTAGAAACACAGTATAATCAATGTTGCACTAGTGGACATAATCCTTATATGAACAGAGGCTCTGTCATTTGTGTTCTTTTGAACTCCGTTTGAACGTCTAAATATTCACTACATGTGTTCCTCTGCTGCTGGAAGTTGAAAAAACGGCCCATTTTTTCCTTCCTATTTCTATTACACTTGCTGGACATGTCTGTGATCCGTGTTACAGGAGAAACATCTTTAGTTGGAATGGATGGGTTTGGTTTGAGAGCCAAAGAAATGGAAATTGAACTAGTGCATTTAACAGTTTTTTAGGGATTATCCAAGAAAAGCAAAATAATTGAATGAATCCATCTTTATCCTCTAACATTGTTGTGGGGTTTTTCTTCTTTCAATCCAGGTGAGAGAGCTTCTGTCGCAGAAACTGTCATCATGGCAGCTGTCCTGTTCTCAGCCCACAAAACTACCAGAGCGTGCTCTGAATCTGCTGCGCCACACCGCGCCTCAAAGCTCAGGAGCTGCTGGGATAGCTGAGGTACTCCGTCACACCAAGCTAGGCTCTGCTCAGCCTGAACAGGTCAGATTATGGTTGTTTTTATTGGTTCAAGTCTTTACTTTGGTTTGAGTTTATCATTTTTAAAAGTTTAAGCTCCTAATCTGGACCTCCTTTTTGTTGGATTTCACAGAAAGATTATGTTGCTGGTTGTTGTTTTAAAACACTTTAAAAAACCTCCTTGGGTAAACTCGGACATGCATTTTGTTTGTTAAGTACATATTAAGACTGTTAATACATTAGTGAAAGTTTATGAAATATTAAAGAACATTCAGGCTAATAAATCCTTGGATGCATAGTCTGTTAAAAAGTTTTTGTCAACTTTTTTTGGCCCATGACTTCACTTTGACTTCACCAAACTCCAGTAACCCCAGACATCACAACAAATAGCTTTTTGCTAAAATAATTTGTTTTCAATCATTGAATTTTTTTTTTACAGTGTTGTAAATTGTAAAGTTTTGTGTGTATTACTGTGGACAGAGACAAAAATGCTGGCATGACATTTCTATACAATGGATGACAGACATACAGAAACTCTGTTAGTTTGTTGTTTTGGCTTTGTCCCACAGTAGCATGTGTTCATTATATTTCAATATACAATATATTTTGTATTGATAAAATAAAAATACACATTTCAGACAACCCCATTTGAATTCCATGTTACCACACATGGGGCCAAGACCCCAAGGTTGGTAAAAGCCTGCTGTACATGCTTATGTGGCAGTGCCAAGAGGTATATGAAGTCCTTCCAAGTCACACATCTGGAGTGAAGTAAAGTCACAAGTCTTGGTGTTGAAGTCAAATTCAAAGCAAGTCACCACGTTTTCAATCATGTCTTGGTCTGAGTCCACTAATCTGGAATTTAACTACAAACATTTAATGAGTGACTTGTATTTTTTATTGGTTAACATTTTTATGTTGTTGTTATTTTCAGAGGCTCTCTCTGCTAGAGATCCCAACTATGTTGAATGGAGACTCCAGTCGCTCCCAGCAGCAACGCCAGCTCCCTTCCTCCTCTCAGAGTGAAACCTGTCCACCTCAGGGCTCCCCTCAGACTTTCTGCTCCTTCTCCTCTGGGGGAGCCGCTGGAGGTTCATCACAGGGAGCGTCTCCTCAGCACAGCAGCACTCCCCTCAATACATCAGCCAGCCTCCTCCCTGAAAGCAGCACCAGTGGCAGCCCCAGCCCAGCTGCCTCCACTCCCACCCCGTCCAGCAGCTCTGGCCAGCAAGGCACCCACCTACTGACCACCAACACCACCAACCTCTCCCCGAGCCTCATCCCCTCCACTGTGATGTCGCTCAGCCAGATTTCCACGACTGGCGGCTCCTTGCAGGGCATGACCCTCCCCATCACCCACAGTGCTCCTCACAGTCCTCCACTGCCCCATAGTGCTCCTCTTTCCAGGGCCATGACTCCTGTGCAGCTCCTGCACCAACAGGTGGGACCAGGAGGGAGCAACACGTCATCGCCGTCACACATTCCCTGGATGAAGGCTTCTGATATGAGTGCAACAGCGACACTCCCACTGCCGAGGAGGCCCAACAGCGAAATAAAGCTTGGAGGTTTTCAGGGTAGGAAGGGAGATGTCTTTATTATTTGTTTGTACGTCTACAATCATATATTGTCACAAATTAATTTTTTAAGATGTAAGTCTCCCGTGTTATTGATACTATAGTCACGTGGTTACAACAAATAAACAAATAAACTGGTGAATCAGTCCACAGTGCAGCTAAAAAAAACACAAAGATGAATTTTATCAAAAATAATTGCAATTCATGCTCAGATGTCATGCCTTTGAACAACTGCAGCAGAGAAGAGCTTGTTTAAAAAGTTGGTTACCCTGCTGACTGTGAGCTATTAACCTCCATCTGCACCTCTTCATGAAACAGCACACTCTGGGCAATCCTTTCCCCATCCTATCGTGAAATGTTAACAGATAATCTGCCAACAGAGAGAGCTGTCATTGTCAGGAGGCAGCTGTAGGAAATGATGTGTTTGCATTAGCAATAATTAAATACAGTGCTAGTACAGCTGTTAGAAAGTAAACACTAAACAATAACATCCATCACTTAGAATCCCTCCTCTGTAGACTTTCAATGCTAATGAAACCTGAGACTGGTGGCCACTGCAATAAACAATGAAGACTACAATGTGTGGAGACACTTGCTCAGTGTAAAAACATTGTAAAGGCTATTGATCAAAAAAAAATTGTTGAAACTTTGATTCATGACAATAAAAATAGGATTATAACTTTCTTGTTTCTCCTCTACCAAGGCTCCAGTCTCCCTAGGATCATGCCTTTATCTGGTCCTACACGTGCTGAAGCCTTGTTTGCTCACTCCCCTGGGGAGTCGGAGGGCAGTGGTGGTGGCGTTGGCGGAGCTTGCTTACTGCACTTCCAGCAGGGTGACAGCATCACTCTGCTCATCTCTGAGGCCAGAGACGGATGGCACTACGGTCAAAATGAACGAACTGGACGGTAGGTTTTACAGATCACATGCTGTATGAGATTTTGCCCTGTACAAAATAAGTGTACACAAGTGAGATGCATGGTGACTACACAGAGTCTTATTAGGTTTAACATTGTTAGTATGCACAAGATTACAAGGCTGAATAATTTATAATAAGGACATGATAATGTTAAGGTGTCACAATAACAGAGAAAGTGCTTCCCTTTAACATTATTTTCTTTTGTGGATTACTGTCAGAACAATGGAGAAGTATGTCTTTATCTCACACACACTCGTCTTGCTGCTTGAAGAACTCAGTTTAATGTCTTGCTGAGATAACTTAAAGAGGAATTTCCTTTGACAGGAAAGGCTGGTTCCCTTTTTCCTACACTCAGCCACAGCACAATGCTATGGATCACCTTGAGAGGTAAGTCAAGGGGGGAAAAGATTATTGTCCTCTTAAATTTTCCATTCTTATAATTTTAGCTATTTTAAAACTAAATGGATCAGTAGAACCTGATATAGTAGGAAGTAATAGTATCGGTTGACTCACAGAAAAACAAGTCATTTTCAAGTTGACATAAATGTGGCAATGTCTTTATTCTCGTAAAACAAATATCATGCCAGAGAGAGAGTATGTTACCCACTCTTTACCCTTTCAGTCTTTCCACCGCTCTTTTCCCACACATTCACTTCTCCAACACAAAAAGCATGGTTGATAAAAAAAATGCTCCTATAATCATGGTTTCCTTTCTAATTGTTCCTCTATCCCCTTTCCCCGTCTGTCTTTAATCTTCCCTTTAGCTCCCTCTTCCTCTCCAAGGCCAACAGCAACAGTACGGGCCAGCTCGACAAGCTTGGGTTTCAGGGTCCTGCAGCCCTCACCCCAGAGTCAGAGGAGGAGCGGTCTCTTCCTCCCCAGAGGGTCAGCACCTTCCGCCCGCGCCCGTACAGCATGGCCGACAGCAACAGGGTCAGAAGGAAGAAGATTTGCAGATAATTATTACATCTTACTGAACATATAGATACTTATAGAGAAGAAACAGATGGTTTGTAATTTCAAATATAACAAAACTGTTCTTTGCATTTCAGATTACTTCAGCATTGGCCTCCCCACCACCATCCCCTACCAGGTAAAATTAGTGACGCAAATTAGCTATTAGTGTCTTTATTGAGAAACATTTAATATTACCTATAGTGTCTGTGTATATCACATTTCTAATCTCTTCCATGATTTTTATGTTCATGAGATAGTTTAGATGTGTTTAACAGGTTAGAATGATATATCTAAAGATACATTTGGTGCTAAACATAAGTTCTTATAAAGATTTATAATTGGGCTTTTTGCCTTTATTTAATGAGAGAGAGAGTGGAGAATTACATGCAGAAAAGGAGCTGCAGGTCAGACTTGAATCAAGACCTATAGGCCTACCACTTGGAGAACTACAGCCCCTGATCTAACCACAAGGCCATGTGTGGCCCTTTGACTATTATTTTTTACTTTTTTATTTTTAAATTAGCTAGGTTTACTACTCTGTTCTATGGGTTGCCACAAGCTTCTCTTCTGGAATTAAACATATTCACAATGTGGCCATGTTCCTCTATAAGAACACACAAACAATTATAACGGTTTAGCATAAGCATGTTAGCATTGCCATTGTGATCATACTTGCATGCTAACGGTAGCTTTAAGTTCATTGACTACAGTTCTTGTTTTTTTATGTGATTCGTTTATTCCCATGTCGTGTAAGCTTTTATGATAAAACCCTTTGGAGTGTCCATTTAATGTAAATGTTTTTTTTATTTTTTGCTGCTTACAGGATAAACCCATTTGCTCACATCCGACTCAGAAAAACTGTCACCAACGATCGCTCAGCTCCCATCATCGAGTAACAATTATATTCACACTGCAGCAATCCTGCGTTCTGTGGTTTGTCAGGTCTTCAAACCTCAGGTTGATTCCTGGAAACAACCCATACGGTCATGATGATTTTGTTGATGTATTTTTTTTCTTCAAATCATCAAAAGCAGATTATGTTTCTTGATAAAATTTTTAAACAAATTATAAAAGGTTTTTTTTGTAAAGATCAGTTTTTTAATTTGATTTCAATCAATTTAAGTTTGGAGTACTTAACATGAAGATAGAATCAGAACCTCTTTAACATCTGATGAAGCCTGAGAGGGTATGAAGAAAATAGACTAGTTTATGACAGAAGTTTTGTCTGTACTTAACTAAGTGTTTGAGATCTCCTTTGCTCATCAAGACTAGCTAACATGTTTAGGTTTTTCATTGCCTATGAAAGATGCCTCCGACTTCTTTTACTTTGCAATGTTTTTTTCAGAACATGCTTTGCTTTTAATTCAGTTTTTGTGCCATATTTTAAAGTGTTTCTGTGTTTGGTTGATCTAGGGACTGGCTCCTAATAGCAGGTTGTGAACTTTCACTGTAACAAAGTGTTACAAGGACAGGCTCCTATTCTAAAAGTGCTATTACGATATTATATTTTTAGAAATTAGAAATGCTGCCAGATTTTTGCATTTTGCTTTGGTTTGAATGAATTGAAGTTTTGAATTTATTCAAAGTGTCTTTTCGAATTCAAAATGTGGTCGTTTTGGTTGAGATACTTTTTGTATTTCAATGAAATTCGCCACGTTTATTAATTTTGTCATTTCTACAGAAGCATCACTGATGATAAGCAAAACTGGTCAAGTGATGGACTCCCTGTTGGTTATATCTTATAAGTTCATTCAATTTACAGAAGCACATTCTGCTACTGCAAAGTTACTTATAATTAAAAGTAACTCAAAGTTACTTTAGTTATTGAATGATTTAACCCTTCACTTGGCCTAACAAAACGTTGTGAAAAAAGTTTTTCTTTAAATGTGATATATTAAACATTAGATTATTGAAATTTGTTGGGTCTCAGATAGATATTTTTGAGACAGAGGAAGTTCTACAGAAAGTTTCTGAGCTCCACAGACTGTAGCAACGAAAAGCTGAACGCTGAGATTATGGTATTATTGAAGAAGTGTTTATTTCAGAAAGTGGCATGATGTGGAGGGTTAAAGTAAAAAAGAGTGAGAGATTTTCCTGATTAGTCTTTGGATTTGATGTCGTCTTGATTCCTTTTCAGTCCCAAATCTAAAGACATCATATAGGCTAGTCAAATGTTTACCAATCAGACGGAGTAGAATCTGAAAGAGATGTGAAAGCCGAGACAGACAACAGGATTTATTTTCATTTGGGAAATGTTTTTATGAAAGTGATGAGGAAAGCATACTGGGAAGTTGACCAGCGTCTGAGCAGGTGTTAATGGTAAACTAGAGTTATCCCAAATAATATTCTGTAGCTCTAGGGGACTTTAGTTTTAAGGTGAAACATTTTATCTGTGCAAACTGAAATGGTTTTTGTTCTTGTTGTAATTACTTTGAGCTTTGGTGGTCCTTTAGCACCTTAAAGATTTTAGATGTCGCCCAGAGGGTTGTAGAAAATCATTTCTAACAGCATTTATATACCTTTGAGTAGTATGGCATTATTAATAAAGCAGAAGGCTAGCAAACTGATAGAGTTAATGCTTAGTCAAGCTTGTAAATAGGGCTTAAAACATCTGTGAATGTATGACTTTTATTTAACTTCTTTTTAGTAATAGTATTTCACTTTGGAAGAATGCTAGAACTTTGTTCACTTCTAATACTGGAAAGCACACAACTAACATATACATATATACATTTGTATATAAAAAATATACTGGTATTACTGAAAAATATGTTGTACAAAATAATGTGTGCAGAAGTACATGACACTATAAATACAACTAAAGATGTCGAATATACGTAGCAACAAGAAATACATGGAAATTAACAGCAGTATTCAGAATATTGTGTGGAGATGAAGTTGCAGCAAAATATACAACACAATGTGTTTGAGTGGTTATGGGAGAACTGCTACTTAAAACAGGAACCCAACCACAATCCACACGTCCTCTTCCAAAGTGAGATATTGTTACTATATTGCACATACATTATGCACAGTTCCACAGGTCCTTTAAAAAAATGGATTAATGGACTGTCAATCTGTTCTATGAGCTACATCAGCATGAGATCCTGGTGACTTTAGAAGGTGCTTTATTATGATGATGAAAACTGCTGGAGACTTTCTTCACCTCAAACACTGAATATTTGTGTAATGGGAAATAAAAATCTATGGAAACATTCCTTAAAGTTGCATTTCTTACAATGATAGTTTTTTTTTTAATCACAGCTTTGATGTTTTAAAATCTACATGTCCTAAGCTAAATGCAAAACAATATATATTTTAAGTGTGGGGCTTTACACTCATCCATGCTGTGCAGCTCCTTATTTCGTATTGCTCTGTTAGCCCAGTTACTCATGCAAGCAGCATAATGCTGCTGTGGAACAAAGACTAGCTTTTAAGCCTCTTTTGGCCGATCAGGGTTGTGCTGAAGCTCAGTTTCAGAACTCTCTTGATCTGCTCCGGAAAATCCAACAGCAGTCCTAACACCATATTATGATTTCTAGTGTTAGTCTACCAACCTGGTGATGAAGACTCAATGAAAATGTCTTTGTAACACTCATTAAAGCCGATGAAAGGCTTACTTTGTGAAACTGATTTTATTTAGGCTTCAAGAACAACCACACAAGCGGGGCACATTTTACCAGCTGTTTTAAATGTTGCTTTTTCTTTGCAGAAATTTTAAAGCAAATCCAAAAACACTATTTTGTTAGAGGTTCTGATCTAAAACAAACTTGCTCAGCTAAGGCAATTAAATATGTACAAAAAACCTTTAAATGGTAAAGTATTTACTGTATCTAAATCAAACAATGTCACACATAAGTTGCATTAAATAGAGAATCTTTATTTCAGGACACACTTTGCAGGTATGCAGACATAGAACAAAAGGAACAGCGCAAGTGTTGGTAGGTTGATTTGTGAAGTTACAGATTTTTAAGCCATTCAAGGTTGTTTCCTTTCGGGTTACATGGATGCTCAGGAACATCAGGCATGTTTCCATCATCTCGCACTGGGACTGCATTGAGAAAGTAAGGACAAGAGCTTCAGTTTTTTATTAAAAGGGTTCACAGTGCTGTTTCACATGTGTGGGTATTGTTTTGCATCTATCATCAGCACTGTAGCACAATCTCCTTAAAATGATGAGGAGCAGTGTTTACCTGGGTAGTTGTACGGCACAGCTGAATTGATCATTGTTGAATATTTTGTCATAGGGCTGAGGAGTGGAAGAGCAAAGCCTGACGACAGAAACATCTATTAACATATAGTTAACAAAACTACATAACGGCCACACTGGTTATCCTAACAGTTCAAACAGAGACTACAGAGAGAGAGAGACGCCTTATTGAGCTTGTGAAGTGAACTGCTTTAGTCCAGATATCAAATGTAATTATTCCTCGGGATCAATAAAGTATTTATGTAGTTGATCAATGTTCAGCTATTCTACTGCAACACACATTTCTGGGTTTGAAACGCACCTACGACTCCAAGAGCACAAGACACCAAGATAATGGGCTCCTTATTCCAAGCATTCTTCAGGAAAGCTCCTATTCCTGTAGGATAAAAAAACAGGACAGGTAAAATGTACCTACGATACGCTAACGTTAGCCACCATTAGCAGCTCATCCAAGGTCACGTTTTTTGTTGGATTTCGAGTGAAGAGCGTTTTGTTCAAGCACATCTGAGGCGTGGCCGGTGAATTGTTAAATGTTATAAGCGTATATGTTAACTAGAAGGGTTTCCTATGAGAGTCATTTAACAGAATAGGTGCATGAAAGATGTCAAAATGTTAACATACCCGCCATGTTGACTTGTGTAGTCTGCAACCGCGAGGGTGCTCATGGGAAACGTAGTCAATGTTTAAGCAACGTCTATTTTCTGCGACCGTCGCATAAAAACATGAATGCGTAACATGAGCTGCTCTTGCGTCGCTGTAGCTTGAGTTTAAGTCAAGTAAATGTGATAGATAACGGACATAAGCGACTTAATGAAACAGTTTGCGGTGAAAATTTAGAACAACTAATCCGTTTATTTCGCCTCATCTCTGATTAATGTAAGTAGCGACGTGGATTAGTGGTATTTAAGATTGAATGCCAGTCTGTCATTGATGATACGAGTCCAGTAACCGAGGGTTACACATACAAATTACTGAATACAAAATCACTAATATTCATCAAAAGCTACCACATTAAACAAAGTGATCTGTCGGTCAAGTAGCCTGCTCAGTTTTCCCCCAATCAAGGTTTGTAAGTCGAACCAGAAAGATTTATTACATCTGTAGCTACACATACTGACAGGGCTCGCTTTTATTACTACTTTAATTAAGGTGTGTAAAGTAGTGATCTTGTACATTTTTCAGATGATGGAGGATTTCTCTGGATTGGCTCTTCCCCCTCTCTTTGGAGGACACATCCTGGAGGCAGAGCTGGAGCCTGGTGGTGTGGAGCTAGGACCAGGAGAAGTAATGTCCATGAGCTGAGGAGGAAGAGAAAAGAGAGGGAACAGGCATTTTATAGGGATCTAGCAGGGGGCATGGTGGGCGGTGAGAGCTGGTGTGAAGGGTGACTCTATTACACTGGAGCTAACTGTGCAGCCTTGCAGAGATTTCTCAGGCTTAACTTTTGGAAACCACAGTGAAGAGAGATGCCCACTTAACGGCCCCGGTGATGTCCTGGTCTTGCTGTGGTTTTGTTAAGTTAGGCCTTGCTGCCCAACTATCAAAATTGTTAAATGATTTAGGCCATTAGGGTCTAGGTTATGTGACATATCAGCGGGGATTGGCAATAAGGGCGTAAGTGACAGGAAGGGTTGCTTCACTGAGTGCTTATCCATTTCATTAAGGCACAAGCATCATGTGTTTGATTTTGACGTGTTTAAATGTTATGAGTTGTTAATTTGATATGAAACAATATTTAATTGGAATGGATTCAGCAACATAAATGTTATTTTTGTTCAAACTGATTTTGATTGAGCCATAGACCCTGACAGTCAAACAAGAACTAAATAGAGGTGTGTTTTGTCCTCCAGGTGGAACTGGGCCCGGGCAGCAATGAGCTGCTGGAGAGTACAGCACAAGAGGACGAAGAGAAAAGAGCTCTTGATAAGAGTAAATATCTGGCTCTCAGCAGGAGATGTAAAGAAATTGAACAGGTGTGTGAAAGTTTACAGTTGCATGTAGATATTGCTTATGGTGTGATATATCTGGGTGGTCTGTCCTAATTTCAAATATCTCTTTTAGTTATGTGCTTGAATGTTTGGGTTTTTTTATGACAGATTTCTGAAGTATTTCTTTCTTTTAACGTTATTTGGGGGATTTTTAACTTTATAAGAACTGTTTGTTGGTGAGAGTTAGAGAAGGCATGCTGTAAAGGGCTGAGGTTGGATTTGAAATTTCGAGCCCACGGCTGCGGCTAGGAGGACTATCCTCCATACATGGTACACACGACATAATCCCTATAAACTAGCTGATTTCTAAACCAGTGGATTTAATTGTAGGACTGTGAATGTAGAGCGAGGCAGACTATATATCAGTTTGTTTTTTATTTATTCTGTTACTTTCTGTTATCCTGTTGCTTTCTCTAGCTGTTTTACTAGGGCACATGTTTAGAAATATATCCATCTTCAGTTAGGAGACAGATATTAATAATGCTATTTAAAGCTTTCATCAGAAGGCTATGACAGTGTACTCCTTGTCTATTAACAATGTGTCCTTTTCAGGTGAATCAGAAGATTCTTGGTCGCCTTCATCAAGTACAAAGAATTACACGGCACATGAAGAAAGAGAGACGGTAAAAAAACCAACACATTACACTTACTCTAACATTCTTCTTGAATATTTGCCCCTTGATGACCAATTTAAGATTCTGTTACCTTGTAGGTTTCTGATGAAGACTTTAGATGCTCATGGAGATGACTACAGAAGCGCCCAACTCACAATACTACTAGAGGTGAGAACTAGATCAGACAACATTCCTGTGTGATATACATTTTAAGAAGAACAGTATACTTGTATAAGTGCTCTATTTAAAACTATCCATTAAGCAGATTGAATCATGGTTATCGTCACCATCCATGTCATACTATCAGAATACAGATCCAGTTTACTGCTGTTAATCTGAAGCTCATGACTACGGTCTTTATAGTGAACCACAGAATGGTGTGACAGTATGTTTGTCTCTGTTGTGCTTCACAAAAGTTTATGAACTGAACAGCTACCACTTGTTTTTAATAATACAGCTTTGAACTTTCGACTTTGATGGACGTATGAGCAGTTTACTGGGCATTGAGCAGTACTGTATGTCCCATCTGCATGGAGTACTCTGCAGAATGCACTGCAGTAGAAATAGATGGGAAAATAACAGTAACATTACCTCTTTATGTGGATTTACCCGATACTGGATGAGAATCCTGAAAAAAAGTCCCTATCTTTATGTATTTATTTATGTATGTATGTATGTATTTATTTATTCAAGTAGGGTCTGTTTACTTAGTTTTTTAGCCTTTTACAAAAGGGTCAAGATATTAGCTAATAATTCAGGACTCTTATTGAGTTCATCATAACACAATCACAGGTAATCTTGCAGTTGTGCAGCCTGTCTGCTCTTTGTTTGATGTATTATAATCAATAAAAATGCTCAAACCCCTATAATGTTTGTTGATTATAATTCCCTCTGTCTTTTTCCAGGAAGAATCAGGAGCACATTTAGATTCTGCTGCTGGAGTCGATAACGATCAGCTCAACGGTGTGTCAGGTTCTGCTTCGTCTGCATCTTTGCATCATGCTACTGGACCTAAGAAGAGGAGACATCGAATTCCACGACAAGACAAAGATCAAGTAAAGCAATGCTTTGAATGTTTTTTCAGCATGTTCTGTCTTTGCATGGTGGCATTTCTGTAAATATAGATGAGTGATAAAATGTTGAGCAGTGTCTTTAAAGTACACATTCAGACATCTGACAGTGCAGAATTATAATTTTTTAAAAACGTATTTTCTCTTTCTTTTCCAGCCTGAACCCGAGCTATCAGGGTTGGCAGAGGCACAGTTTGGAGAAATGCCCAGCCCTACCTCACTGTCTCACTGACGCTGCACTGCTCTGGAGGGGATAGTGATGAAGGAGCACCAAACTCAGACCCGTTGCCAGACCTTAATCTTAGGGGGGGGCACAATTATTATCAGCAGTACACATCTTTTAATAACCCTATACTCATTAAACATAACCAACAGCAATATGACCCGGTACACCAATATAAGATTCTGTAGTCATGTACATGTAATATATCTGATAAAATGTATTCAATATAAATGCGTCCTTGATTTTGTGGCAATTATTTAAGTAACTTTCAAACTAAAATGTTTAAGATAGCATCTGATTATTTTGGTTGCATTAAATATAATCTTTATGTTTATGTAATTCTAAATTAAGAGCATTTTTAATGAATCCAATTCAATAGAATTAGCCAGTTTTTAGTTGACGAGCACTTCATGTTATTTTGCGCCTTTTTTTTGCTTTTGAATTCAGTAGCTATCGTCTGGTCACAAGACATAAAGAAAGTGCGAATAATTTGCCTCAACAATTTCATTCGGTTGACAAAGGAGAGTTTTTTTTATACTGTAATGTTAATGACAACTTGTGGGTGTAATATTTACTGTCTATGATGCTACATTACAAAACAAAATTAGCAAGCAAAGTAATCCAGAGAGACAGAGACACAGTTGAGGTAAATTATGCATGTTATGTTAATGTAGGCTATAGTGTGATGGTATTGCACCACGATATCAGAAAGATATCACGAGTATTGCACTAAGAAAATAATAAGCTTTATTTGAAAGTTGTTTGTTTTTTTCATGTCATCTCTAAAGTATTATAGACCTGATGTCTCTTTTTTTTACTGATTTGTTTTTACATTTTTTAAAGGTATAAAATGTTTAATTGTGATTGCTATTCAGAAAGAAATGTTTTACTTTATTTTCTCAGAAGTAGATCAAGAACCAGATGTTACATATTTTTCAATATTCACATCTGCATCATTAATTTGGAGCACTGTAACACATGCAGTTTTTTGTTTTTAATCATGTTTGCGACAAACATGAGGCAGAAATATAAAGCCTTACTCAGCTTACACTTCTTGTCAACATTAATGAATAAAAAAAACTGTAAGCATCCATAAAATTACGTTTTCAGTTGAATAAGATATATTAGTTTGTGTTTACATAGTTCATCTGTCGGTGGAACCCAGTTTTATTCACTCTGCTTGGACGAGTCGACGGACCTCAATCAGACGGATGTCAATATTTGACAGACGTGAGTCGTGTCCAATCAAATCGCGTAGATTTGATTTAGGGCGGGGCCTGAAGCGGAGGTGGGATTTTAGCTACCGTCCATCTTCAGCTACAGTGAGCGAGCTTGTCGAATAGAAAACACAATTTGGAAGTAAAGAAGACTTTTTGGAATTAGTTTTGGCTGTATTTGAAAAAAAAAGACAAACGAAAGCCCATACACTAGGTAAATGTCGTAATCAACTATAAATCTAGACGGGTCGTCTTGACCCAGTTTCCCTTTTTCCTAATTTTGGCTAGCTAAGCTGCTAGCTAGCATTGTATGCATTAGCTAGCCAGACAGATAGCAACATTAGCTTATAGGTTTAACGATTAAAACGGATTCTGATATGTTGTGCAATTCAAAACGCAAACCCATCATATAATAGCTGTATCGGAGCCCATAATAACTATGCATGCATATGATAAACATATCCATCAAGCTGCTTCGTGTTATTTGTTTTGAAACGGACCAGTTAACTGGCTAGTATTAACGTTAGCTCAGTAACGTTAGCAGGCTAGGTGGCTAATTGTAGCCGAGAATCACGTCAGGGAAATTGGTTACCTGCAGATCGTCTACGTAAACTACGTTGAATAGATAGACTGAGAAGTTCTGGTTTAACGTGCACTTAAATCGCACAAAGAAAAACGTGTTATGTTCAGGAAACGTCAAGTGGTCAGCTAGCTGTAGTAACATCAGGTCCAGTCTTTGGACAGAGATGTACTGATGCTCTCTTGAATGGATGTGTGTTTTGTTTGGATGACATACTCATACGTGCTTCTTTGCACAGCTAACTTTTGTGACAGACGGAATGTGGACATTGTCGTAGTTAGAGCCATGGCTGACAAGAGAAAACTTCAAGGTAAGAGTCCCGGTGAGACTGATGTTTAGGATCCATCACAACATGCACCTCTCTCATCCACCACATCTGTCTTCTTTCACTTTTCACTGATTTATACATTGTCATGATGGAATTACATCTTTTATTTGTCCTCAGGTGAGATCGACCGATGTTTGAAAAAAGTAGCTGAAGGTGTCGAGCAGTTTGAAGACATTTGGCAAAAGGTGAGTGTTGGATTTATATTAACAATGCTGTTTGGTTGTTTAATGGATCAAAATATGTAATGTATTGTTTGTATTATGTTCAATTTAGCTCCATAATGCAGCCAATGCAAACCAGAAGGAAAAATATGAGGCTGACCTCAAGAAAGAGATTAAAAAACTACAGGTAAAACAAATTTTTCACACTGCCACTTTCCTGCACTCTTTATCAGCATTTATTATCATGAACGCTGGTAATGTGTTTCCATGTTCTCACTCTGTGTCCCCTCTACAGCGATTAAGAGACCAGATAAAAACATGGGTGGCCTCAAATGAAATCAAAGATAAAAGGCAGCTAGTTGAGAACCGTAAACTTATAGAGACGGTATGGGTGTTCTTTTCTTCTTATTGTTATGATTAATATTAGTAGTATTATTATTATCTTAAATCCTGTTTCGGGGCATCAGCTGATGAAAACCTGTGTCTTCTGCTTTCTGCAGCAAATGGAGCGGTTCAAGGTGGTGGAACGGGAAACAAAAACAAAAGCCTACTCTAAAGAAGGCTTGGGGCTCGCTCAGAAAGTGGACCCAGCTCAGAGGGAAAAGGAGGAAACGGGACAGTGGCTAACAGTAATATGTCTTCTCTTTTCTCTGCCTGTGCTCCACTTAGTTGAATATTTTATGATATCTTAGGGGGAAAAAGTGCACTGTGTCTGTTTTTTAAGGACAAAAAAAAGAGGCTTCAGCTTTATTCAAATAATCTTTTGGAGCAAATTTAGATCAAATCCACTAACACTGTTCTTTTTTTGTGCCATCTTCGTAATCTGCAGAATACGATAGACACTTTAAATATGCAGGTGGATCAGTTTGAAAGTGAGGTGGAATCACTTTCAGTTCAAACGAGGAAGAAAAAGGGCGATAAAGACGTAAGTCCACCAGTCTTTATATTGTAAAGGTGTATATATATATATATATATATATAATACTATAGTAACTCATATAAAAATACTGTACTTATCGTGTCGGGCTAGTTCGGTCAAATGCAGTGTGGCAAGAATTTTTGTTATCTATGTGCTTTTCTTCTGTCTGTCATGTAGAAGCAAGATCGTATTGAGGAGCTGAAGCGGTTGATAGAGAGGCATCGATTCCACATTCTAATGTTGGAGACCATTTTACGAATGCTGGACAATGACTCGATAGCAGTGGATTCAATCCAGAAGATCAAGGATGATGTTGAATACTACATCGATTCCTCTCAAGACCCAGACTTCGAGGAGAATGAGTTCCTGTATGATGACCTCGACTTAGAAGACATCCGTGAGTGAAAGACCGCCAAGTGTCAAAAATGTTTAATTTCTTTAAAAGGCATCAGAAGGTTCACAATGAAGCCTGTGTTTTTGTCAGCTGCAGCTTTAGTGGCGACGTCACCTTCAGGTCAGGGTAATGTTGAAGATGAGATGTACCTCCACTCCAGCAGCACTCCCACTTCCACCACCTCCTCTTCACCCATCCCTCCATCCCCGGCTACCTGCACTGCTGTAAGTTCTTCTCTTCGTTTCATTGCACTGCTTGGATTCCGAGCAGAACAAAGCACATTGTAAAAACAATCATAAGACCAAAATGTTGTATAACACACCGAGTCCTTTTTATCTGATTCAACATTTCAAAAAGTGGATTTTCATATCAAGGTATCTCCTCCTATAGGAGAACTCAGAGGACGATAAGAAAAGGGGACGGTCGACAGACAGTGAAATTAGTCAGGTGAGATACTATCACATCTGGTGCATCTGGTACAGCTGTTGCTGCCCCTCTAGATGGTGTTGTCTAAAAGCGTTTTTGTCCTTGTGCGTTGTTATTTTTCAGTCGCCTGTGAAGAATGGTACCCCATCCCTGCTATCTTCATTCTCTTCCTCCTCCACCACGTCTGGGTCCTCGTCGTCGTCCTCCCTCGTTTCCATGGCGAGTGTTGTCGGAGGCATTTCTGCAGTTCCTCCAAGCAGCAGTCTCATAGGAAGCTTCAGCAGTGCAGTGCAGCAACATCAGCACCCACCGGCACTACAGCAGCAACAATCTCAGCCACCAAACCAACCACAGCAGCAACAACAGCAGCAACCATCTCAGACAAAACCTTCGGCCCCCTCAAACAACACCCCGAGCCCACCCAGCAACCCCCTCCTCCCGGCCTCAACTGCCCCCTCTCTCCCTACTCCAAGCATCCCCATTTCATCAGCTCCCAACTCTCAGCCCACATCTGGGCCCACACCTGCATCCAGTTTAGGACTCGGGCTTGGGCTGGGATTGAGCAAAGTTGGCCTCACTGGGACCAGCAGCACCAGCCAAATGTCTGGTTTAGGGTTAGGAGGCCACCCCACTCCTCTAAACACAATAGCAGGGCTCATTTCGGGCTCCACACCCGCCCCTTACGCTCAGGCGGCAGCACCAGGAGGCTTGAGTCTGAACAGCACCACCCAGTCCAGCATTTCAGTGGAGAGCAGCACTTCCATCCCCACCTCTGGCTCCAGTGGAGTCACCACCAACGGGGCAGGGACGGGACTGGGTCTGCTGGGCTCCAGCCCGGCCCACAACTCTTTGAGCGGGAGTATCCTTGGGCTGGTTCCTGGGCAAAATATGGTCCCCAGCGCATCTCAGGTGCCGCCGAGTTCTGTCAGCACTCCCCCGGGAGTGGTCGGCATGATGGGAGGAAACGGAGGGAGTGTGGGCGTGGTCGGAGTAGGCGTGAATGCTGCTCCTGCGAGACCCCCCAGTGGACTGAAGCAGAATGGAAGCACAAGTATGCCGCCGGCTATGCCTTACTATTTGTGACTCTCCATTTACATTTGAACACGTTCTGACGCTCACTCTGCCGAACCTTTCCCTAACTTTTTTTGACAGGTTACAGTGCCGTAGTGGCAGAGAGCTCCACAGAATCAGTTCTAAGCACACCAAGCCAGTCACAAAGCAGCCAACCATCATCCCTCAGTTCTTCAACCAGTCAGCCGTAAGTTATTCTGTGTATGTTTGACCTGAATACAGAAACGTTACATTCCTTTTCTTTCGAGGATTACTTCTAACTTCTGTTGTCTCCTTCTCCGCTCGGTGCAGGATGGACAACGGCCCCAGTTTAATCAGCTCCATCACCCTGCCTCCCAGCTCTCCGTCCCCCTCGTTCTCAGACAGCACACCAGGAGGAGGGAGTCTTCTTAACGGGCCTCACTCCTACACACAGGCCTCAGAAGGCCTAAAGGTGAGATATCGAGCAAAGGAGGGTGAGGAATGAGGTACATAACCATGCAGCGGATTAACTGAGTCACAAGAGGGGGAACTTGTGAAGACTTCAGGAAAGGGAAAAGGGCTTTATGCAAGCACGTTACAGGATGAATCATTTCATACGAGGACTTTACAAAGCATTGATCCAGAGCTCATTCTCTTTACTGCAAACACCAGCAAGAAGGCAGGTCATGACTTTGTATTTGTTTGAAACCTAAGACAGTCTGTTTACATGTGTTGGCACTGACAGAATACTTCTTCATTGAGACACTTTACTGTCGTCAAACAGTGTTGGCGATCTATTGCTCCCACATGCTGCCCTTCCATGATCCAAACTCTGGAAGGTTTCCTGTCTTGCTAAGTTAATTCAGTCATCGTCCCTGTTCTCATCTTGTCTCTGTTGCCTTCCCACTTCAGGCCCCTGAGCCTCTCAGCTCACTGAAGGCGATGGCTGAGAGGGCAGCGCTGGGATCAGGCCTCGATGGAGAGATTCCAAACCTGCACCTAACAGACAGAGGTCGGAACGGTCAGAATTCTTTCTCCTCTTACTTTTTTTTTTTGTTTTTACAGCGACATTTTAAAGAAATAACCATTTCACAGTGCAACAGTTAAAGTAGGTTGTTACTCTAGAGCGATCATGTGTAGCATAACATCTTAGGTAATAAATAACTGCTGTTTAAAGCAAATTGTTACAGCTTGGTGTGAATCGTTCTTAAAATAAAAAAAACCGAGTGCGTTTACTGGACGTGGGTCACTTACCCTCCACTCTTTCTCCGTCCTCTAGATATTTTCTCTGGCTCTTCTGCAGCGCCCGGCACACCTGCCGCCCCTCAGCCGTCCGTTTCGGAAGTCAGTATCCCCCCCTCGCTTGGGGTCTGTCCGCTTGGCCCCACCCCTCTCCCAAAAGACCAACTGTACCAGCAGGCCATGCAGGAGTCTGCATGGACACACATGCCACACCCCTCTGACTCTGAGAGGATCAGGTGAGATCCAAACCTTTTCAACAGACAGACTCACACACTGTTAGTTTTTGGGGTCTTTATTGGGTTGAAAAAAAAAAAAATGTTGTAAGTGTTGTCCCTTGACGGAAACAGTAACCATCACTAACTGTGTTATGGATTGAGTTGGTTTGGAAATGTAATTTTTTTGTCATTTAAACCACTTACCTGGAGTTTTTGCTTTTTCTGTCCCGAAGGCAATACCTGATGAGGAATCCGTGTCCCACCTTGCCGTTCCATCATCAGATACCACCGCACCATTCGGACTCCATAGAGTTCTACCAGAGACTGTCCACAGAGACACTCTTCTTCATCTTCTACTACCTGGAGGTAAATCATGCATCTGCCCACTCCACGTTTACTTCCTGTCAAGCTTTCTGTTCCTCTAGCCATTAATGCGTTCCAGTCTTGAAGCTTAATGCTGCATGTCTGCTGCCTCTCTCAGGGCACCAAGGCTCAGTATCTGTCTGCCAAGGCTCTGAAGAAACAGTCGTGGAGGTTTCACACCAAGTACATGATGTGGTTCCAGAGGCACGAGGAGCCCAAGACTATCACTGACGAGTTTGAACAGGTGCAGACTGAACACATATTTCCTTTAAGCTTGTGTTATAAGGCCTGCTGCTTTTTGCTTTTGTGCTTTGAGCCTTTCATTGATTGTTGTATCCACTCATCCGTCCCTCCAGGGCACTTACATTTACTTTGACTATGAGAAATGGGGCCAGAGGAAGAAGGAGGGGTTCACCTTTGAGTACAGATACCTGGAAGACCGAGACCTGCAGTGACGCACAGAGGGGACGCAGAAGGACGGAGAGAGACAAAATGTGCTGCTGTTGACATTCCGAGACTGAACTTCAAACTGTGGATAGAGATTGTGATGTGTAGTAGAAACCCTCTCCTAAAAATGGAGACTGGTGTCTGTATAGGCTGCATCTCGACGTGACGCCCTCACTCCTCGTGCAGCGCTTTGCTTTTGACAAAAATTTCCCTGTGGGACTGATGAAAGGCGTGGCGCTGCACGAGCCGAGGGGGGGCTCTCACTAGAGATCTGCGTTTGTGCCTGTCTGTGTGCACACTCAGTATGTGGCATTAGGAAAGCCTACCCCATGCATGTTTCTCATGTTTTTTGTTTTCTTTTCTCCGTTTCATCAAGATTCTCTGTACCACCTACCCTACAAGAGCCTGGAAGCCTTTGACTTGACACAAAACAAACCTTGGATTTGATTGTTAAGTAAACTGCCCTTCTTGTATTTACTGTAATTCGGTGGTTTAGAAATGGGAGGTACAGCGGACATTTAGTCATGGTGTGTAGGACTGGCTTCTTTTAAGACCCTACGATGCCTGTTGAACATGGTCACTATTAGAGATAGTAAGCGTTTATCAATAGTTTTATTGATATTGTCTTGGTCGATTTTAAAACGCTGATTGAGAGTGACCACAGGGCCTCTCCCTGTGACAGGGAAAGAGTCCTTATTGGACATGGATTAAATTGCTATGCAATTGAACTGGTCTCTGACTCCCTCTCTTTACAAATAAAATGTTTTTAAGTTAACATGTCAAAGAAAATGCATTATTATGGCACATTCATGTTTGTGACAAATTAATAAACTTGTCAAATAAATCTTAAAAATAGGGTTTGAGACATTAATTTACTCGATGTTTGATTCTTTCACTGTAGAGAACTTTCCATCCCCCTCGATGTAAACAGCCACGCTAAGCATAGTGAATGTACCTGTACCCAAGTCACCTCTTAATTACTCTGAAGATACACTGATAGCATTAGTCACAAATCTGAGTTTGGTTTGAGTCAACTTCCCACCTTAAGTTGCAGTTTTATTCTGTTGTTACTTCATCCTCAAAGCCACTGTGTTCAATTTACCACCCGATATTGAAGTGGAACCCTATACAGTGAATGTGCACTGATCAACTGTTTACATGTAGAGTGAAAACACAGAAATCCTCAAATTCTGGTGGTAGATTAAACTTGTGGATTTAAGTAAAACATGTCTCATCTCTGCCGTGGTTGATGTGCTACCCTGAAGAACATTTAAATATAATCTGGTTGTTAATCCAGTGTAGGACAGATCCCACATTTTCTTGGAAGTTTGAATGGGGAGTGTTAAACTGAATCAGATTTTTTCGTTTAAGCAACCATGAAAACTTCAGATCTGTGCTGCAGCAAAACTTTATGTTGTGTGTGATTAGTTTTCAGGCTTTTTTGAAGGGGAGGGAAAAACGGGGCTGAGGACCATATGGGGAAAAAAGAAAAAGCAAAGTTATGAGAGATTTGCCTTTTATAGATTCTATTTTTGGGGCTCTAAAGGTTTTCAGAAAGGGAAGGTCGGTTAAGAAATTGCTAAAATGTGAATTTCAAGACGTATTTACAATTTTTTCTCATCACAGTTCTGCATGGGAGATGTCATAAAACGGGGTTATAACAGGATTGTAAAATTTCAATAAATACTTTTAAGAAATTACAAATCAGTGTGTAAGGTCCTGTTATTCCTCAAAAAGGATATGGATTCACTTTACCTTTCTTTTAAAAACAAAAAGTGTTCGGGCCATTAAAGAGTTAAAGATATTCAAGACAGCTCAAAGTGTTCCTTAAAGTGACACAGGATGCTTCTTGTTTAGACACTTTTTATTAAAATGGAAAAATCCCCCCCCTCCCAAAAAAATAAAATCAAAATGCAGGACTACGACAAATCCAGATACATCGAAAACTAGACTATCCTTCTGCGATGTTGAGTGCAACTGAAAACATGCAGAACGTGTTTGGGTTTACATCTTAGTTTCTTTCTTCACTTTGAGGAACTCTGCCATGTTGGAGAAATATTTCTGGTTGGCTTCAGCCACCTTCTTCTCTGCAGCCTGAGGGTTTACGATCTCCAGACCCTGCAGGAGAGCAGAACAATGGTTGACCAACAGACCTTCACATTAACCAGAGCAGGATACAAAGATTTTTTTTTCTTTCTTTCACCTGTAGAGGAGTGAATGCTACGCTCGAGCTGGTTCCTGAGGAGCGGTCTCTGACCGTGGACTTTCCTCCATATGTCATGCTCTGCTTCTGCAAAGTCCTCTGTTTTTACAGAAAAAATTTGAGACTTAGTAATTGAAACTAGAAATAAATGGAGTGATTGTAAGTTGAAGGAGTTTACCTGGAGGGATTTTGAGATTCTGGCCTTGGTGGCCTCGTTGACCTGAGCCTGCCTCACACGCCCGCTGCCGCTCTTCCCGAGCTGACCCAGACTGAAGCCCAGATCCTCCTGATAAGCATCATCTTCAATCTGAAGTACAAAATCACACATTTAGTAAAACCGCACAACTTGATGTCAGAAATTTCCAAAGTTGGAAATGTTCTGTCACAAGATTGAAAATGACACATCCTTATTCTGTTTCCTCTTCAATGTTTTGTTTTTTTCAAGAAGCTAAACCAAAAGTAAACCATCTCACTCAAGCGGCTCTGCAGTAAACATGACAGCTTTAACGCTTGGCTGAAATATACTCGCACACTGTGTGACACAGCTTTAGATGCACTTTAGGTTTCTGCGGCAGTGTTGATGAGTTCAGAAGGCAGACGTGCTACTTTTAGCCATCATCCTCTCAGGAGAAGTGAACAACATGTTCAATATATTAAGATGTTCTGGGAGGAAAGTGAGCATCAGCATTCCTTTCTATAGGTTTCATCTATGCGTGGTTTGAACTGCTCCTAACAATGAGTAAAGCACATTCCTTTAGTATGAGGAACATAGCAGACAGTAAACTGAATTCAGTGATCTGACCTCTGCGAAGGTCATCCTGTTGGCATGTTTCCTGATCTCAGTCAGCCCAAGACGCTCCTTCATCTTTCGATATCTTGAGGAGAAAAAAAAGAAAGAGCAGCAGCGTGGTTATTCTGAATATAGATTTAGACAAGATGGTGATATTCTTGGCAACACGTTATGTAAGCTTCTTGTTGTACACCAACATGCTGCTCAGTCTTCTTCAGTTTCCTTTAAGGTCACTTGGGGAAAAAAAGCCGTTTAAAATAAGATGACTGTATTTCAAGAATCTCCATATTGCCCTCTTCTTCTCCATGTAAGATAACACTATGCATGTTGAAAATAGCCGACAGGTTCCATACCTCCTTCCTCCTCTCTTCTTCCTTTGTCCATCCAGCGGCGCAGGCAGCGGTTTCACCTGCTTCACTGGTGGAGGCTCCTGCCATTTATCAAACTTCCTCTCTATTTCTTCCTTTAGATCGTATCCAACCTGGAGAGGGATGACGACAGAGGAGTCGGAAATTAATTGACTGTTTATTCAGTATTGCTTAAAGCTAATTCAGTGTTAAGTTCCTTGATGTTTTGACCACTGAAGTCAGAATTGTGTTAAAAAAAAGAAAAGGTGGATGCTGTGTTTTTAAATGGATGTCCGACTATGTGATTTTCTTTGTTCATGAAAATACAACACAATTTGTTTTTTTGTACAGCTGCTAATGAATGTGTGCCTGTGCTCTCTTTGGATGTTCACCTTTCCGACTGCGCTCTCATGGAAACTGTCGACTCGAGCTGCCAGCGTGCACTTTGCAGCGACCAGACGAGCTGCCTTCCTCCTCAGGTCCTGAGGACAAACATCACAAGGGTGTCAAGCTGAGTATAATTTCCAAACAGAATGGATGTGTTTATGAAATGCATTTACTGACAGGTGGAAGTGACTGCACAACATCACAGTGGTAGATGAAGCCTGTGTGGGGCAACAGGGAGGTGCTGCTGAAGCCGGACAGAGTTCTTCGTTGAGCTCCCAGCAGCATCAGGTTACAAGCGGGCATCTTTGAGAGGTTAGTTAGACCACCAGCAATACCTGCAGCCGGAGAGGGAAAAGGAGTTATAAGCTAACATTATTTGAGAAAATTAGCAGTGTCATATTCTTTATGCTTAAAGAATTGAAAATGTGGAAGATCCTTCAGTTTCTCTCACCCATGATTTTGGCCGCCGTTGACGCGCCGACGATGACGGACAGATTTGGGGCAATGAAGGACATTCTGGACTCGACGTATTCATAAATCCTGTGTTTGGACTGATTCAGCTCCAGAGCCATGTCACAAGCCTCCTCCAGCTGCTTCAATTCCTCCTCACTTAACTGTGACCTACAACCAATCAAAATACACAAAACATTGATCTGCATTTTTAACATTTTAACTCGCACAGTCTCGCTCAGCAGCCGCTGATGGGAGTGATATAAATCAATAGAACCACAGACGCCTGTCTACTCACCCCTGTGTGGTCGAAGCTGTGACACTGACGACCATAATAGTTGCGTTAGTGAGAATTTGCTGCAGAGTTTCATTTGTCTTGCACTTCTCCAGATTGTTTCCCAGTTCCTGAACATGTGTAAATAAACTAAATTAAATCGTGTGCTCATATCAGAAACTTAAAAGGACACAAAAAGGAAACTATTCAGGATTATTGCTACATTATTGAATAAATAAAACTCATATTTCATCCATCTATTCATCCATCCATACATTAAAAAATAAATAAAATCAAACTACTGTCTGTCTCTCCATTAAAAGCAAAATAAACATTTCAACTCAACCCACCTTGACTGTGCGAATGTAATCTAATGAATCTGGCACCAGAGACTCGAGCTCTGGGAACCTTTTGGAGTACTTGTCCCGAGTAAACTTGTGAATTATATCTGAAACCCAGAAAGAAAACCATGTAACACAGAACAGGAGAAAAATCAAACGTTTCTTCTTCTGACCAAGCAGGAGCACAAAACTTACTGAGCTCATTGTCGATCTCTACTGTAAGGTTATTGGCGGCCACGATCAGTCTGTATTCTGGATCAGACTCCACTGGCCCAGAGACTGAAATGAAACGAAAGAGCACAGGATCACATCAACTGTGTTCAGAGTCTGGATAACGCTCAGCTGAGAGTAAAGTGAAGAACTTCTGAAAGACAAACATAATTTTAAAAAAAACAACAAAAAAACAACTGTGTCACACTTACCCTCTGAGTTCATGCGCTGCTTTCCAACATACACAGAAACTTTGTCCATTATTTCTGAAAACTGAAGAAAAACATTAAAATGATGTAGAAATAACCTCAAAGGACAGATCACTGATCTCATGAACCTGCATGATACAACTCACCTGTTTACTATTGCGGAGTTTTGCAATGGATCCGACACTCTCTGCCTTACTGTAGTCCACCTCCATCTCCTCTGGGATATCTTCAAGGCCTTCTTCGGTCCTTCCCTGTGTCGCTTCTCCATCACTATCCACCCCCTCATCTTCCTCAGGATATAACCCGTCCTCCCCTTCATCTCCGGCCTCCTCCAGGTCCGCCAGTAGCTCGTCCGCCAGGGACATCTTCAATAAACAACAGAGGTTACAGAGGACATATTATAGCCTTTTTTCACCTTTTCAAACGGTCTCCTGTGGTCTAAATGAAACATCTGTGTTGTGCCTTGCTCTAAATATAACACGAATCAGGCACCAGAGGAGGTTTGAGACCCTGAGAGAGAACGAGCTCTCTCAGAGCACTCTGTTTTGATATGAGTCTCTTTTTTTAAATTTTGATGGTCGATAGACACTCAGGTTACCCAAATAAATGTTCAAAAACACTGTAAATGTGGATTTTTCATCTGTCCCCTTTATCTTTTTTACTGGCTAGATATCATCATCATTAGGGATATTATAAAGAGGGAATTTGGAGTTTTGCTAATTGTAGGATCCTGATATTAGAAATGAACAAGGTGTTAATCTTTCTGACTTATCAATGACAGGACTATCCGTCTAAATCTAAAAGTTCTTCACATAGCAGAGTGTTAAACAAAGTTTTCTTTCCTTCTGTTATTTTTTAATTAAATTGTTGTTCATGACTGATTTGTTCCAGGAGAAAATCATAAGAAGTGTAAGAGTTGTAGGTTTAGCTCAGATTGTAAACAGGCTTAAGTCACACCGGATGATTATTAAACTACTAATCAGCAACCATTCAATGCATGACTCCCGCCACTCTCTCTACCTAATACTTAATATGACAGAATATACTTCTCGTCTATCTTCAGCTGTTGTCCTGTCTAAAAAAAAAAGAAAGAAGAAAAAACGCGTTTAAAAACTGTTGTTCAAATCAAATCCGATGAAAACTGATTCTGGATTTATAAATGAGCTGAACATCGACAAAAAGGCAAACTTCAGTAAACGTGATATGAGATATTACGTTGTGCCAATCATAGCCTTAAATACTCTAATATTTCGCGTAAAATAACATTTACATTTAAATAACATTTAGACAGAGTTTTTGAGGTTGTTTTAAAAAGAAATCTCCAACATTAACATTTAACGCCTAAAACGTGTCGTGATCTGGTTTGGACTCTTTATTGGATTTACTAAATGCATAAGAGGATAGACCATAAGGCACACTGACAGCTGAATGAAAGGATATTTTAAAAAAGTGACTTTTTAAAGAGTCAAGCACAGGTTGCATTGCTAGTTTAGCTAGCATTCATTTAGCATACGTGTGTTAGACGTAACCTGCTCAGTGAATAAAGAGTTTATTTGTATTAAAAAAGACAAACAGCAACTCACCTTTAAGTTAAAACTCTAGTCGTCCAGAGAAGTAAAATCAAAGCTATGGATTCCACTTATAAAACGAGGTAAATGACCAGTGCTGCGATGTTAGTCGCCTGTAAGCTACTGTTCTGTTAGTCGCAGACTTTCTACGTATATATATTCGCATTGCCCTCTGGGAAATGGAGTGAATACAATAAACTGTGCTGGAGATACGGTTTTTATAAAGCTGCGTGATTTAAAAACCGAAAAAATAATTGTGAAGAGGTTCTTATTTTTATGTTTTTATTTCCCCTCGTTTATACATTGTTCCCTTGAAAACCATGTTTAAACAATACAGGTTTTAAACCAACATTTAAACAGACTAAACAAATTGACTAGTTGGACCTGAACTGCATAATGGACTGTTAGTAGTAGAAAATGGAGTAAATTAACAGATACACAAACAAATGGACTTATTTACTGATGAAAGGCATTGATTTTTCATGCTAAGCTACATTAACTGTCATTAAACAAGGGAAAAAATGACAAGACAGCTAAATTCTTAGATGTTGCAAAAAATGACACAATTACAGGACGTAGTTTCATACAGATGAGCATATATTAACAAGTAAAATTATACAAAATACCTTCTTTTCTTTTTTAGCAATTAATACGCTTGGGAAAATATTTTATTTATTTGTTATGAAGATCTTAGAGAAGGTATAACCTAGATGCATTCTGTCCCAAACAAGGACAAATTATAGCTAACCGTATGTTACCCAGAGAAAAATATATAAATTAAATTAAATCATAAATAAGCAAATAGATAATCAAATAAAAAATACTGCATGAAAACTGGCTTTATAAATAAAACATTATCAAATTATAAATTAATAGGAATAACTTAAGAGAATTCTTCAGAATTATTAACATATCGAAGCATAGCTTGTTTCATAGTTCGTGCAGTCTAAGAATACATCTAAAAGTAAACAGCTCTAAAATGATATTGTATACATCTGTGTTATGATATTTGTACAAATGCAAATGAGTATTCTCAAATACAAGAGTCAAGTGATTTCTGTTCCAAAATGTTGCCTACAACAACAACTGACTGATTGCAATGAAAAACTTCTTTTATAAAGAGAGGACTGTAATCCAAGAGTTTACATAGACTGACGAATGACTAACCAAAGTGCATTCTCCGTTCATCTGGGGAACAAAACAAAATGAAGCAGGAAAAGAGAAGGTAAGCTGGTACACAGCAAGACTCCCACTGCATAGCTGTCAAATCTGTTTCAGATTTTACAAAGCTCCAGGCTCCTCTTCTCCTTACATATGCTGCCTTTTCCAAAAGACTTTTGTAGCCAAAGGCTTTGAATAAACTTTGTAAATAGTGGCAGGCAGGAGCACAACAACCCCTGTCATACAAAGTCCTGACGCTGGTAAAATCTGGAATGTGTCCAGCTTTTATATCGGGAGTCTCATTCTTTCAGTTGCATCTTCAATACAAAAATAGCCTCTGGGTAAATGGCTGGTTGTTTAGGTTAATTTACTGGCCAGTCCAAGAGGGTTTGACTCTGAAGATTCCCACGAAAAGTCATGACATCACACCAAGTGGGGGTCGTTTGCAGGGCTGACAGTGAACCGTGATGATGTCACTGGATTAGCCCCAACAGGCGACCTTGGTTTGATTGATACATCCTCTTTTCTCTTTGAATCTTTGCTCTTGGAGTTTGGTCCTGATGGGAAGGAAAAAAACAAAATTAATCATATACTGAAGCTTTGTATGTGAAAGCCTATTCAATTTCTAATAATTTAGAGTTAAAGTTGTTGTATCTCTTTAGCTCACTTCGACAAAAAGTGTCTCCTTGTTTCCCCTTCTGAGTTGATTGTCTGGCCAGACAGGTAGAAGTGTGCTTTCTCACTTCTCATGCTTGGATATAAGTTTATAGAAGACTAGAAAGAGCTGCATTCTCTCTTCAGGTCTGAGTAAAAGTTAGGTGTTTGTCATGAACATTGGAGTAAATATACTCATATATATATAGTATTCATGCTGGCCACATTTTCTGGATATCCTTTTGTTGAGTTTTAACGTATTAACTCTAAATGAACATCTTTAATAGAATATAGTGATGTTTTAGTAATATGTGGTAAAATTAGTAAAGCAATGTTAATCAGAACTAGATCTGCTACTCAAACTACTCAAGAACTGTTGCAGTTTTAAATAAACGTTGTGGTTCCCCTTCAGAAACTTGAATGTCTCTCTGCAACAAGAGTATGAAGAGTCGTGGAAATGTCTTTTCCTTTTGTCGAATAATCTCTTCTAGACTGATTCATGATGCTTCAACATTGCTCACACATTCACTGCAATTTTAACAACAAGCCAAATACAAGGCCGTAGACTCAATATCTGTTATCTATTATTATAATGTCACTGATGCAACAAGACAGGTTTTAGTTAAAAATAACTCAAAGGAAACACAGCGTCTTCTTTCAGCACTTTGAAGTTTCAACTCTGAAGGCAATGAAAGATCACAAAAGCATCTAATTTTGGAGTTTCTGCATTTCTGTGTTTGTGTACAGCCCAAAGGAAATTCTGAACCCGGACTTTCATTATTCTGTGAAATGAGGTGATCAGAGTTCGAGATGGAGAGAGAAAGTCAAGAGAGCAAATGAAAATGTGTTGGGGAAACACAGCTTAGGCCTTCGTTGTTGAGCTAAGGATTTAACGTCCCAGCTCGGTTCCAGATGTCAGAATGTCGAGGGGGATAATTATAGAAGATTAATTCTGGCTGCATATTCGGAGAGGAGATGGTCGAAATGAGAGTATTTCATTTCGGTGGGTGGGGGTGAGTTAAGGATTGTCAGATTGTATTACGTCATACTCCTGCTTAAGGTGAACACAGATTTTTAGCACACACAGAAAGAAACAATCAGTAAGACTAACTATCCACAGCATGCTGGTGAGACTGCTGCAGCAGTGCTTTAAACTGACAGCATGCATACATCATGATACTCATAAAACTAACTTTCTGCTATGAAAGTTCCCATTCATTCAAAACAAACATTTGGATTTCTTATCACATGTATTTAGCTGATGTCACCTCCAACAATGGCAAATGACGTTGTTTTATAGGCATTCTTTCTGTTGATGACTCATCCTGTAATAAAAGGAATTTGCTCAATTTTAATCCAATGAAAAGCTTACTTTCACATTTTCACATTCGTTTCTGATCTTACCACGCAAATCCAGCTTGTTGCTTTTGACCGTCACTGGGGCTGGACTAGTGGGCGCTGAATTGCTCAACTCATTGGTTGGAGTTTCCTGTCGTAATGAGACATAAAGTTAAATCAACCCTTTGTTTTGTATAATCTGGTCTCATATATATCCGTTGTATTTTTGAGTATGGTTGGTTCATACCTGATCAAAAAGATATATTGTGACATCATCAAAAAAAGACACGTTTCTTCCTCTGTCCTTCTCTCTGTCCATCGGCTCCTTGGGGGACTTCAGAAGACTCCTTAGTCCGACACGTTTGTCCACGTCTGTTTCCGTGACAACAATCACCCTACGTGAGCTTTCGTCCTCCTGTTCATCCTCCTCCTCCTCTTCGGGGTCGCTTCCCGAAGACAGACCTCTCCGTCTTCCAATTCGATTTCCAATTGCTCCGTCCCCATATCCCCGTTTACCGGTTTGGGTGAGGGGAAGAGTCAGAGCAAGAGGAGGAAGAGCGAGAGACAGGCGAGCTAGTTTTGCTGTGTGAAATGAGAGGAAGACAAATGGTTTTTTTTAGACAAAAAAATCTGGTGAGATTCGTAGAAAACTATCATTTTTGTACAAACAGGATAAGAGAAGTGAAAAGGTTTATGTTTCATAAATTTAGAACAATTTTTTATTTATTTTTTAATAACAAAGCAGGAAGAGAAATTAAACAAAATAAAAAATCGTTTTAATGATGTGAAAAAATTAATTGGCTAAAGATATAAGTATATATAATACAGTCCTTTGTTTATTTAAGTATATGGACCTCTGAAGAACACACACATTGACACAATTGAATTAAATGTATTTGGAAAAAAATAACGTCTAAGCGCTTTTAAAAGGCTGGAAATCGCTGAGATATATTAACATTACATGTGAGTTTTTCAGACATAGGCCTATTGTTATATAAAATAAAAGGCTGCATAGCTCAATTAGTTTTCAATAATCACAGTAATGAAAGTTAAATATACGTGCAAGATGAAGGTACCTTTCATGGCCTGGTTTGCAGTAGGTGGAGGTGTTGTGACCTCAGGTTGTTCAATCACAGTGAAAGGTTCATCTTTAGTTTCATCGGCCTCTGTCTGAATGCTTGGTGAACTTTCCAGCACCTTGTGGCTTTACAAACAACAACAAAATAGACATATAAAAACTTTATATGCAATGATATAATAACGATGCTGCAATAAAATAATTTTTAAATTAAGCTTACAAACAATGCACACATTATTTAACAAATATCAGAAGGTACTGTGATTAGTTATCTGGGTATTTCTGTCATCTATGCATATTATTAATTCAATATTGAAGCATATCGATCAATATATACAGTATATATATCAATAATGTAATTTTTCATACCCTGTTTCCTCTTTTTGTTCATCCTCAGTGACCAGCGTATAGCTGTTCTCTGTGATCTGGTCTCCCCAGGGCCGGAGTGTCACTGTGTCTTTAACAGTTGCCCCCCAAAGCACATTTGTTTTCACATTTTCACTGAGGGAAAACTGCAGCCTCTCCTCACACACCTGAAAACACAACAAGAAAATAACAACGGGGTAAATGAACACAGAGAGACAATGTAAACGCGATCTTTCTCAAACCACAAAATAAACTGCTCACCTGCATCATAAGGCCATTCTTTGTTGTCAATTTAGAGAGAGATCCCTGATCTTTTACATCCAGTGTTTGTCCTGGAGATCTTTGCCCAACATTCCTCTCGTCTTGAGAGGACAGTTTGTCCTGAGAGTCCAGGGAGACATCAGGCACAAACTCTACCAGATCGTCTGATTGTTCGGAAATCCTGCCCTCTGTCAATTCCACATCGTTCCCTTCAGGAGCCAAGGAGCCACATTTCTCCTCAGATGTATCACTATCACCTACAGTGCATGCTTTCTGATCCGGTGTTTTCTTTAAAGATTCCAGGAACTCCAGGTTCCCCAGGAAAAGGTCTCCCAGAGAGTCTTCCTCATCCCCAGATATGCAGCAAAGTTTTTCCAGTTTTTCAAAATCCTCCAGGGGCTCCTCATCTATATCTTTCCACTCAGAAATGAGTAATTCTGGAAGAGTGTTGAGGGGAACTTGGACTGAAGATGAGTTGGCGGTTTCCTGGATTAAATGATTTTGTTCATCCTGCCTTTCTGTGTTTGGTGCAAGGTGGCCATCATCATCTAGTGTTACATGCACAGAGGGAAGGTTGAGGTTGGCTGAGATCCCTACACTCTGAGTTGTAGCAGGTGGATCTGAGACACCATTGGTGTGAGTTGGAGAAATACAAGGCTCTACCTCGGTACTAAAGTCTTCTAGATTAATGTGACTAATAAACTCCTCTGACTCTACAACAGATGGAGGTGGACTAGGAAACGAGTCATCCAAACTCTCCAATTTATCATCTTGCACATCAAGGTCTATGCTCGGTGGAGGACTCGGAAAATCTACAGAGCTAAAATTGTCTACCTGTGGATCTGACTGATCTACCTCCTGCACATCAAGGTCACTGGGGCAAGAGATTGGGATGGAGGGAACAGGCATTTCTCTGTAATCCTCCTCGACATTCCTGATGCTTACTTCATCTTCTATGTACTGCTCGGCAAGCCAAGGTCTCATTTCAGCCTCTGATTCTAAGCCTGATTCACTGTTTTCCTCATCTGAAAAGTTCACATCAGGAGCTTCACTAATGCATATGGATATGTTTGTTGTATTCAGACTGAGGTTGTTCTCAAAATGTGATAATGTGTCTTGCTCAGCATGCTCAGCTAATGCCTGCCCTTCTTTTTGCATGTTGCAGAGGGGATTCTGAGGCCACCTGTTAAAATTTTGATTCTTCTCAGTCTCTGTGGAGTTTAGCAGACCTTCCCCTTCACTGACTGCCTCTATGCATGACAAAGTGGATCTCTCTCTGTACTCCTTCTCTGGGATCTCTATATTCTCTACTTCAATATCTCTTCTCCGGTCTTTGTTGAAGATGCCAGTTTCTCCAAAACTCTCAATATTTTCCTCCTGCTGTATATCAACTGCTTGGACAATGTGCTGGTCATCGTCTTCTTCCGACTCCCATTTTTCCTTCATTGCAACATTACAGGCAAGTCCTTGGGTTTCATCGTTCCAGGTTTCTTCACAGCCCTCCAAGATGGCGGGGTGAGGCTCGCTTCCCGCAAGTTCGTCATTTTCTTCAGTCTCCCAAAACTCCTGACCCACAACAAGCCTCTCTCCGACTTCCCAGGCCTTGTTACTGAACCCAGAGAAAAACTCAGATCTGAGTTCAGCGTCCTGGCTCCTCCTCTCTGGAGTGGCCCACTGGTCATTTTCATCAGGCCACAAACGCAAGTCCCTTGACTCAGTAAAACGCTGGCAGTCAAACTCTCCTTTCACAACACTAGATTCTGTGTGTTCCTCATCCTCTCCCAGGACACTCCATAACTCTTTAGTCTTTACCTCTAGGCCCACACAAGGGTCTTCATCCGTATTGTTAGCAGGCTCCCTCAGATTGACTGCTCCTTTGAGGGGTGACTTTTCTTTCATAGCATTACAAAGCTCTGCTGCAGCTAGCTGTTTATCGTTCTCTGTCGTGACCTGTTTATCTTCGCTGCCGTCAGAGCAATGCAGATTTCTCAGGCCCAGCTCATTATGGTCTAAACGGGGACTCATTTTATGTCCTTCCAACTCTTCAACAACCTCAATATCCCAAGAAGAACCACTTTCTGGGATACCAATCAGCTCAATCTCATTTTCATTGATGGACTTCCCATCATCACATGGCTCCACTTTTAACTCAGTCTTGTCACCTTTCTTAATGCCATGCAGTTTAGATAGTCTTGACTCTTTGTCGTCAACTTGGGATGTTATCACAAATTCTACAGTGTCATTCCTAAATTTTGGAGAGTCCACTGCAGACAGATTGATATCTGTCTTTGTATCGCCTGTGCAATCATTGTTCATCTGCCTTAACATGCTTTCCTTCGACTGGCTATCAGATAGAGACTCAATCAATATATTTGACTCAGCCATGCTCTTAGAATGAAGGTTTACATCATTTTCTTTACAGTCCTGATATTTGCAATCTGCTATTTGAGAGATAATACCGTCTCTGAGGTGGTTGTCAATCGGATACCCACCACAGTTTCTGAGCCCTTTTTCATCATCTAAATCTGAAAACAACTGATCAATTAAGTCAACACAGTTCTCGACCTGCAGATCATCACCAAACATTGTTGACTTTATGCTCTCATTTTGAAAAATGCCAGAATCGTCTCTCTGTGTTGACTCCAGCCCTTTGTTAAGTACATCTTTTTCTTGACCGAAATGAGTGATAGCATTTTCTGAAGCATCTCGATTCAGAGTACTTCTTTCATCACACACCTCAATAGTCATCTTTTCAACAGTTTCTCTTCTCTTATCCAACACCTGTATGCTGTTTCTTAAGGGGCTCTTGTGACCCATCTCCCCTTCCTCCTCTGTTTTTTCCTCTATCCCTGTTAGTGTTCCCCGATCCCCTCCTCGACCACTGCTTGGTCGGGAGATGACCAGTCCATCACTGCTCCTCCTGTTCATCCCATCACTCTCCCAGTCACTATCTGAGAAATAGGCAGAGTCCCGATGTGGTGTTTCATTTCCTAGAGCTCGCCAACTGCTATTCCCCACTCCTCCTCCTCCAGCACCCGTCCATGAGTCACTGGGTGTGAGGCAGTCGGCTGAGCTGGAAGTCATAGGTGATAGGACTGAGTCAGTTGGGGTGGTAAGTGAAACATCAGTTGATGGGTCCCAGTCTGGAGTGGTTGGAGTGGCAGCAGGAGCAGATGATATTTGAGCAATGTTACATTGTTCTTCCTGACTTTCATCATTGTGCAAATGGTCTCGTTTGGCGTTTTGCAAGTCATTAGCTGCTGTGAAGTGATTAGAGTCCACTGCAGAAATGTTATCATTATGGTGCTTTTCTTTGTCATTGTTACATGGCATGGTATTAGTCATTCCACATGGTTCTCTGTCAGGGCTGCAGGGCTGTAGTTCTTCCTTCGATATGTCACCATTCCCTATAACGGCAGCCTTTTGAGTGTCTCTTTTATTTGTTATCAAACCAATGTTGGATTCTTTAACATCCTCGGTTGACTCAGAAGTTGACCGCTCTAAAAGATCTGTATGCTCTCCCCTGGAAGGTAAAGCTGGGCCATCTGCACACTCCTCCTCGTCTTTTTGACAACCCAGTGTTTGGTTGTGCAGGAGACCATTTTTGGGCATGATTTCTGAAAACACAAACTCACCAGATTGGCAGAGGTCACCATTGCTGTCATTTTTGAGAGGTTGTTTATTAGATCCTATGTGAAGGATTGGGATCCCAGGTCTCATGGAAACCTTGATCTCACTCTTTTTAGCACGCTTTGTCACTTGAGCGTAGATTGCCTCGGTTTGAGTATCTTCTTTTCCTTTACTGGATGCTCGTGTGGTGCTCTCTGACTGAAACCTGATGGTCTGAGCCGAGTTTGGGTCAATACATATGGACTCATATTCAGGAGACAGTGGAGTAGGGGAGTAAGAAGGGTCTGCTTCTTTTTTGTCTGCAGCTGCCTTTTGTCTCGATATGATTTCAGTCAGGAAGGTCTCTGCTGATTGGATCTCCTTTAGGAACTCTTCCCTGGTCATTTCTGTTCTCTGAGGCTCCTTCTCAGGCTGATTCTGTTCTGAGTCCTGCTTCCCAATGGTTATCTCTGAGAGGAGAGAGCGCGATCTCCTTATACCCTTTGTATAGGCTTCTTCAGCCTCAGTGTATGAGGGAAGGCCTGGGGCACAGACATAGGGCCGCAATCTGGATCCTCCTGGATAGAGGTATTTTACTGGATCAGGCTCTGATCCTCCTTCTGTACCTGTATCCATTCTTCCTGTGTCTATCTCTGTGAGGAAAAGATCACCTTGGAATGTTTCTTTAGTGACTGAATTGTCCTCCTCAGCTCCTGTCCTACTGTTTGGTTTCTCTGGCCCCCATGAATGAGTTGCTGAACCCAACTCTGTGATCAGTGACTGGGAGCGGCGCATGCCTCTGTTTGGAAGTAGAAAGTTTCCCCATCTCTCTCTGTCTCCTTTCTCTACCTTCTCTCCCTCAAACGAAGTCTCTTTCTTGGACTCATTAGACTCTGTCACGCTAGATATCTCTGTCAGAAACAGATGCATAGGGGATTTCTTAGCAGCCGCCACAAGTTCTGCTTGAAGCTCAGCATCTTCCCTCCAAATGCTCGGCAGGATGGTGTCAAGGCGTGACTGAGTCCTTTTCATCCCCCTGGCGAAAAACTCTGAGCAGGTGGGGTCTGCATCTTCAGATAGGCTGGAATGAGTAACAGTAGTCCCACCACTTTGTCTCTCAGGGGACATGAAGGGAGAGTCATCCTCATCCGAGTAGGTGGGACTCGATGAGGACTCTCTGTCAAGCAGGGGGTTTGTTGGCTGGGGACGGGGTAAATTGCGGTAAATGGGACGCAGTGGGTTTTCTCGACGAATAGGGGAGTCAAAGTCTTTTACACGAGAATGAGAAGCCTCCTTGGAGTTGTGCAATGATACTGAGTGCCTGGTGCCCTCTCTGTCAGATAAGTCACAGGATAGCGGGTCTCTATGAGGTCGCTGCATCTGTGGCATATTGTATCTGGAATAAGTCTCTGCTGTGTTATAGCTGTTATAGCTGTTGCAGCTCCTTTGTGGTTTTGCATGGGGAGGAAGAGGCGGCGGACACATTTGGGGGGGTTGGGGGTAAATTGGGTGGCTCGATGGGGGAAGGGATGGGGAGAGGGATGGGGATGGGGGAAGAGTCTGTCGGGCCCTGTGAAGCCCAAGGTGTTCAAAGGTGGAAGGTGGGCAGCTGCTCATATGATGGGGGTCTGTTTCAATCTTTCCACCAATGGTGTAATGAGGCAGTCCTCTGTATCCAAGCGGAGGGACAGGGAGGGGGCGTGAGTGAAGGTGGTTAGACATTGACATTGAGCGAGGCTTGGGGGGGAGTACAGGGGCTTGAGAACTTTCAGATGACTTTTTATCTGCATTGCTGCCCTTTTTCTTTTCCTCTTCATCATCATCTCCCAAGTCCACCACTGAGAAGTCCGTCACTCTACTTGAAGTGTCTCTAAACTCAGCAACACCTGTGTTTGGCATCTGGAGTTGAACCTCGCTTGATCTGACAGTCTGGAGGCCCTTTCCGTACTTGTCAGAAGAACAATAAGGGACTCGCTCTTTTCCCAGCATTCCACTGCGAATCTCCACCAGCTCCATATCTCCATGGCACATCGAGTCAGAGCGAAAAGACGACTGGGTCTTCCCTTTGAGAGTTGGCGATTTGTCCTGGGGAGTGTGCTCCTCTAGTCTAATGTAGTACTCGCTGGCAAGAGAAGGGCTTCGGGCACTTATCACTGGAACCACAGTGGGAGTGTCCAAAGACTGTCTGTGGTTGTTGTTCACAGTCGGGATCGGCTGCGGGGGAGGAAGAGGTTTGTAGCCCCTTCTGGCATGAGCCTTCTCCCAGAAATACTCAAAATTCAAACCTTTGCTGGTTTCAGTGACAGTTAGAATATCGTCCAGTTCTGAAGAAGACGGAGTGATACAGTTCCCCACAGGGTCCAGCAGAGGGTATGAGTTGTCTCTGTCCTCCCTGCCATAGTCTCTCTCTCTGTGCCTTTCATTTGCTGCAGTCTGGAAAGCAGGTGGACGGAGTAAGTCCCAGCGTCTTTCAAATGACTCCTCGCTCTCCCCTCTCCTTCCTCTGCCATCCTCATACTCCTCATCTTCTTCATCTTCTTCCCCGACACTCCCCCTCGCCATTCCTCGCTCAGCGGCCAGGAGGGAGGAGAGGAGGAGGAATATTTCTGCTACAGAGGGCCGTTGAGATGAAGGTAACCAGCACGACTGCATGATCTCATACCTGAAAAAGGGATTTGAAGAGGTGAGTTTAGAGAGACACGACAAGAGCATGATTACTTTCCATTTAAATAACCATCATTTCTGCACAATACACTTAGTGAAGTACTGACCAGTAGTCAGCATGGGAGAGTTTGAGTCTTGGCTGGGCAAGGGTGATCTGTCTCTCCCTAATTACGAAGGTCAGCACCTCTTCGTCGCTTAGGTGTCTGTGGGGCTGAGACCCGAACTCAAACAGCTCCCATATCACCACCCCCAAGGACCTAGAAGAGACAAAAAAAGATGAAGAGATGATGCCAGACAAACCAACAAAGACTTTTAAGGTTTTTGTTATGTAATACCAACACCTTCCAAGAGCAGAAAACTCCAAGAGGAAAAAACAAGAGTCTTTGTTGAGAAAATAACTTGTTTTGAGAAGAAACGGGATGAGAACCATCCTTCTCCATTTTCAGCCACCTTTTCTACTGTGAAGCTGACATCTTCGTTTTTTTGATTGCAGAATATTTTGTTTTTGTCTTTTTAGAGCTCAGTTGTGATGTTGTTCTGAATTTAATTATGTTGAAAAATGTTTAACATATTTAAACTTTAGCTTATCTTTTGTATTCTGTTTTACAAAGTATTATTGAACAAGCCAATATCCGCCTGATTTGAGACAGTTGTTAACACATTAAAACATACCACACATTGCTGGTTTTTGTCTGGTCTGTAACAATAAGAGATCCTCTGTACTCCTCAAGCAGCTCTGGAGCGATCCAGCGTAGTGGAATCCAAAGCTTGTCAGGAGTAAGGTAATAGTCCTCCTTCATAAAGACAAACAGCAAGAATACACAATTTGAACTAAAATAAAGAATATTCTTGTTTGGTTCTTAAAATAAAAACAAAGTATTTAAAACCAGGTAGCATACTCAGGTAGTTATGAATGACACATTTATGACGCAATGATCCACATACCTTGTAATGGTTGTGAGAAAGGCCATAGTCCCCAATCCTTACAGTGAGGTCAGAGGTCAGCAGGCAGTTTCTTAAAGCCAGATCACTGGAGCAAAGCAGAACACAACCTCAGAAAGCAGCATCAATGGACAGATATTGTTTAAAGACTTAGATCCTAATTCTCTACAGAGATAAAGGCTCGACTGACCTGTGGATGTAGTTGTTATCATGAAGATGCAGCAGGCCAGAGGTGATCTCAAAAGCCATTCTTTGAAGAGTCAGGAGGTCTCGAGTCAGCAGGTCAGGAGTCATCCCGTCTGACTTACGTTGGGCTCTCAGATACCTCTTCAGGTCACCCTTTTTATACCATTAAGACACAATGCAAGCAGTTACTGGCATGCAGGCTTGAATATAAGTTGAGTTCAAGCCAGGTCAGCAGTGAGTGTGTGCCAAATGTCTGTACTTCTCTCCTAATAAAAAAATAAAACTCTCAGGGAACATCCTATAGACCAAGAGGATATTGGTGACTTCTGCAATAAATACGTCTCTTTTTAGGTGTTTTCTGTCACAGAGCCTTAAAAGCGCCCAGTGATTTGGTAATGAGCTGGCAGCCTTGTGTTAGTCATTTGTGCTTCAGGAAGGGCAAGGAAATAAAATGAGGGCCCTATAAAAGGCTGTGAATTATCTGAGAGGAAAGGACAATGGGGACTTTATCAAACAGGATAATAGCAGTCTGAGGTCCCCCAGCGATATTTGGCTCCTCTCAATGTGTTGGTATAATTGATCTGCTTGTGTCTTGTTCAGCCATAGAGTTAACTCATAAGGCTTCCTTAATCAGTCAGTGATTAGGCCAGCTGAGGGAGGCAAAACAAATGTATTGTAGGGATACAGAACTTATTTCAGCGACTCTTTCACATCTAAAAATGTACCTATACTCATTTTACTTCTGTGCAGTATTTCAATGGCTGACAGGAACTCACCAGCTGACAGAACTCCATAACCAGGAGGAAGGGGATGCTCTCACTGCATTGCCCCAAACACTGAAGGATGTTGGGATGTTTAAGACTCCTGAACAAAGGAAGAGAAAAAAATAATACAGAAAAATATAGCAATTTTATTAGATTTATTATTATAGTTGTATAGTATTATATTACAACGACATAGATAGATAGATAGATAGATAGATAGATAGATAGATAGATAGATAGATAGATAGATAGATAGATAGATAGATAGATAGATAGATAGATAGATAGATAGATAGATAGATAGATAGATAGATAGATAGATAGATAGATAGATAGATAGATAGATAGATAGATAGATAGATGAGCATGTATGTATGAGTGAGACAGAGGGTTTTTCTCAAAAAAAGAAGGAGAGAAAAGAGAACAGACAGCCCTGTCCTTGAATGCTTCCCCTTGAGTGTGTCTGTGTTAAACAGAAAGAACGACAGCCAAAACACTACCAAAATTCTGAGTCAAGCTATCCAATCAGTTCTCATCATCAAGATAAAGTCATCACTCCTGACCTCTTTTTTTTTGGCCAAATCAAATTTTTCCACGCATTAGGCAAATGGCCGGAGCTAACTTGTACTCATTGATAAAAGCCTCTTTTGGTCTGATATATCTGTAGCACAGGGTGCCTACTATTGCTTAATGTTAGATTAGGTTGAACATAGAGTAAACTTGAATGGCCTTGAATTTCCCTCGGGATCAATAAAGTATCTATCTATCTATCTATCTATCTATCTAACTACAATCTTCCTTGACTAAAACTGTACTTTTTTTGTTGTTGAATGAATTTACTTTTTTCCTTGGTTAAAGCCTCATCAAGTTTGTTGTGACTATTAGCATACAGGGCCTTAGCTGAGCTGATGTAAGCTAACATAGGATGTGCAGTATGTACTAACTGACATCATTACAGTGACTGGAATCACTTCTGTTCTTGTGTTGCTCTAAATTGACTATAATCCAACAAGCTTCTCTTGGGGTCACAGCTCTCCCCTCATCAAATTGTCCCTATGTTCCAATGATCATATGTTTACTTCCAGTATTATAGATTGGTATGGCAACATGGGAGTTGCCAGTATTTAAAGTCAGCAGATCTTAGTATATCATTAGACTACAAGCTTTGGATAGGGGGATTTCAAAGTATTGAGGTCAGCTAATTGGTACATTGAACATTTGACTTTGAAAACAATAGCAGTCTCAATATTGTGTCATGTTAAAATGATATGGAGATTGTGGACAAAGGACCTTGGGAACTTTATTATGCTCCCTATGTAACTATAGTCCTTCATTAGGTACCAAAAAATGGTTGCCACAGTTTCAGCATCTCACCTGTACGGCTCAGACTCAGCCAAGAACTTCCTCTGCTCGAGGGGGCTGGCACTGACACGAAGCTCCTTCACCACTGCCTGAGAGGAGCTGCAGTCACACAGCACTTCAGCCAGGATCACCTAGGACAGATAAATGAACAGTAATTGGGGTAGAGTTCCCAGGAGAGGCAGTAAAAGATCTATTCTTGTTGATAGCCAGTATCAAATGTAACAGAGCATACCGTAAGAGAGAAGAAGCTATGATGTGGGAGGTTTTTTAAATGACAACACAATGATGCCTGAATTTAAGAGGTGATCGTCTTACCTTTCCGAACCAGCCATTTCCTATCTCCTGAAGGTAGTTTAAAGCATGTCTTTTGAAGCACTGAGACTTAGAGTCTGTAACAAAGGAGAGAAGTAACATCAGGGTCACTTCACAAAGTTTATGTCTGCTGCTCATGGTCTCACATCTAAAATAATAACAGGAGACATAGTGTACTGATCTTTTGAGGTAGAGTGCATCATTACATTGAATAAAGGGGAGCTTCTCTTTGCTTGAACATCCGTGGATAGTGTAAGTACACTACTCAATACATATATTTACCTTGCCATGAGGAACATTCATTCTGTGCTTTTATTGGAGACCCCAGTGGACAAAGTGTTGCGTCTTGTCTCATAGCTGATCCTTTGCTGTAGGTGTGTAATAATATCGAAACAAAAAACTCCTGCTTTGTTTTAACAGGCTAATAATGTGCTACTCACCCAGTACTGTGCAACAAACCCAGTGTGCTTTTGTAAGTCAGATTGAAAGAGCATCATTTTAGTTAAAAACTCATCAAAGAAGGTTTGTTACATCACATGCCATTAATGTAAAGTTGAAATTAAGCATGGACAACGTATCAACAGATGAAAACGCAAACAGACAAACTGTGTGCCTGCACGACTTTGCAAGTTAAAGTCATATTTCTGAGAGAAGTAAGGACATTATTGAAGGAAAGGGGGCTTTATCGAAGGGACTCAATATCCCTCTCTGGGATCAAATTTCTAACTTTTTGCTTGTAAGAAGCACTGATGCAAAATGTCCTCAGATCATAGTTTCCACTCCATTGAAGTTCGACAGCTGGTTGTACACCCAGTTTGAGACCTTTAATGGATCCGCATCAGTGACTTGAGCAACAGACCGTGAGGGAGGTCAGCGCAGGACAGAACTTGAGCTCTTGACTCTTAAGGAGGTTTGAGGTGTTTGGAGGCAGAGTGTAAGCTGTTGGAAGATGTTACCTGTTCCATCCTGCAGGGCGGGACAGTTGGATCTGTCTCTGACTGGCAGTGTGTAGACCTCAGGGAGGGAGGGACATGATGACAAGCTGTCCTCCTGGATGGGACTTGAGCCTCCGGAGCACTCCTCCCCATCTGCATTGTCAAATTCCTGGTTCAACCATAAAAGCACACAAAATCACAAAAAAATAGAAAACAACCTGTACTTTTCCCAGAGAGTTGGATTCAGTGGAAAGTACCAAGGCCGACAATAACAAAGAAGTCATTCTGAACTAATGACCCCTGCCTGCGAACTACACGGCAACTCAGGTCTAAAGGTGCAGGCTTAGTAGAGATTAGTCTGACAGATGATTATTGACCATTTCTACTTCATTAAACTGGAATTATAGACTCATTTTTCCACTTTCATACAGTTCATAAGTTAAAAAGAATACCAACATGCAAAAAAAAAAGGGTGTGACAAGAAAAAAGAAAGCAGCAATAGGTGAATAAATCTCTTACATGTTGAAGACTTACATTGAACCCCACTCCTCCTCTCTTACAGCACAGGCAGGTCAGGAGCAGTAGAACAAAAGAGACGAGGCCCGAGCAAGAGATGAGGATAACGATGTAAGGTGGAGGAGAGAGGGATGCAGTCCTGGTCTGCGAGACTGTGATGAAGACAGGTAGAAAATAGAAGGGAGTAATGCATTAAATAGGGAAATACATGGTATTTGTGTTTCTATAAGGGGGACACACTGTTAGGTTTCAGTGAGAAAGAAAAGAGATCACTGAATTGAAAAAGTGGAAAATCTTGTTACATAGGTGATTTGTTTAGAGGGAAACCATTGGAGCGTTTTCTTAGCGGCAGGCTTGGAACACAGTGGAGAACCCCAATGGACAGCTTGCACCAAGGGGGGTTTAGGGGGGTTAAGCAGGAAAAAAAAACGAACGGACTCCAAGATTCAAAAAATACTTATTGGAATCAGTAAAAACAAGAGAGACTGGAATAATTGTTGAAAGTAGGAAAATATACCATTCCAGTAAGGAAAAAAAGCATAAGGACAGAGGGGAAATATCAGAAATGACATTCCACGGAGGAAACAGTTAAGAAGCAGGGAGGGGTGGCTGGAGTTTCATTTAGGTAAAAGAGGAGCGCTAACTGGGAAGGGTTGGAAAGAATTACTCAAATCAGGGAAGGTTGACTACTCAGGTGAGAGAGGGAGGGATCGGGACATTTGATAATTGTACCTCAAAGTAGTTGATTGAGTGAAGTGAACCATCTGTAGAAAAGAAAAGGGGCAGGGCAGGGTGGTTAAATACCCTTCAGGTTTTAACTATTTAAATACTGTAGAAAATATAGGTCAAACATTACATCACTTATAACAAAGATAACAAGAGAGAGAGCAACAGTGGAACCTTGAAATAACCAGAAGATGGGTTAAAAGAGGGAAGGACATATATAATATATAAACATGAATATTTCAACCGTGCCTGAGAATACATGACTAAGCCTATTGTAAAAGTAAACAAAGCTGCATTTAAGGCTGAGAATTACACCATGTGCTAACCCATGTTTTCAATTATTTTTGTTTTTAACATAATAAAAATGCTCAGATAACGATCTTAAATTACCTTGTGCAGAAAATCAAATATGACAATGCATTCAAAAGGCAGGAAAACATAACCCATTGTGCTTTGAATATTGAAACTGTTCCTTAAAATAAGGACTTCAGCAGCTAACTTCCCGTCTGTCATGTCTCAAAAATATAGAAAATTAACGTGGCATTTCTAAGATCCCAAAATACATTAATTCATGAGGTCATGATAATATAATCACAGCAAACATATATTTAAATTGTATTAAAAAAAAGTCAACCCCCGTTTCCATCAGCACCATAATCAATTAGTTTTATATTATTTCTTATTTGTTTTCTTGCTAAAAAAATTTATATATATATATATATATATATATATATATAAATATAAATGCACTTTGGGTAGGTTGGAGGTCAAGCTTGTAGATAAACAAAAACGGGTAGGCTATACGGGGTTACAATAGACTTCAGCTTTCAAACATAAACTTTAGATCCATGAAACAGACAATGCAACCTCATTTATATTCTAATTGCTAATCCTTGTACCTGCAACACAGAGGCTACATGAAAACTAGATGAGACCTTTGGCTGTGTTCTTATCTTAAATATGCAGCTCAGAGGTACAACTATAATTCTGATGCACAATTCCTGAGCAGTGCTATTCTTTCATCTTTCCCGAGACAGATGTCCAGACAGACACTGCATATAAATAGGAAGCTAACACAACAAGGCCTTTTTTTTCCAGCAGCTCCAGTGCCAGCAGCTCTTATCAAAACAATACACCACAATACAATGACTGCACACATTACACAAACATAACACTCTGCCAGATCTTTGGGGTAGAAGAAGACGTATTCAGATGGAGCAAAAACAAAGATGCCACCAGTGGTTAATAGGCTAAATCATCTCCAGTGCCCAGCAGAGGCTATATATAGAATAAATGGTCGACGATTTTAGCCTTCTATACAGTATGTTTTTAAATGCCATCGATGTCAGGCCCGAGATCGAAACGCCTCCTAATATTTTCATCACTGCATGCAAATGATGGTACCCTACCCATCTCCAAATCAGCCTCGCTCCTGTTTTCATTAAGTCAGCCACGTAGACTACGGCAGTCACCTCATAATTCGCATTGTGTCTCAGCCTTACAGGCTAATAATACAGTATCACCCCCCAATGTAAAGAGGCCTTTTTCGTAACTGACTACATCCCCCCCCACCCCCTTTTCTCCTTTCTCCAGCATCACTGACAGGGTTTCAACACCCCCCCCCTCCTCCACCGACTCCGCTCACCTTCCCTCTGCGGGGCTCCGAGCGCTCTCTCCGGGCTCAGGTATGACATGATCCCCGCCACCGCTACCATCACCCAGCAGTGTGGCCGCATCGTCGCCGCTTCCGGAGCAACAACAACAGCATCGGTGTCCTTCTCTCTCTCCGTTCCCCCCTGCCACGGTCTGTGCCGTCTTCGGGCTCGCGCTGTCTCTGTCACCCCCCTCCTCTCCGCTTTTTCTCCTAATAATAAAAAGCGTCTCCTCGCCTTCCTTGTTGTGCCCCCCCTCCTCCTCCCCTCTCTCTCTCTCTCCCCCTCCTCTAATCCGCAATTAAACACGGTGTGAGAGATGCTCTATTGTGCATCCTCTGCCTCCGTCCGCGTGGAGCTCCTGAAAAAAAAAAAACACCATCGGCTATTTCTCCCATAAATACAAGTCTTTCTCTACGACCGCTCTCCCTGTGTTGAGGGTCGTCTGTGTTTTTCTCCTCCGCCTGCCTACGTCAGACACACGGCGCGCATTGTCATGGTCTAGCTTTTCCATCATTATGCACTACAGGGGGAAAAAAAGAAATCTGTGGTAATATTCCCACAGGGAGCTGATGGTGGAGTATGTGCTCCAAAGTGGGATGATATTGATCCCATATTGGAGGTTTAATCCCTTTAACTATCACTTCATTATTCATTTGATGAATCCTTTAAAATGAAATGAAACATTGAGGATTAGTTTAAATAAGGAGGGATAGGCTGTTTAATATATTTACATGGATTTGACCTCTCATAACTGTACTTCATTATAGTTATTTATTTCACAGCAAAAAAACATTACAATCCAGCATTGTGCACAATTATATTGGCCGGTTTATTTAAAAGACTACTCAGTTTTTTTCATGAGCTGACTTTACTTAATGATCATTTTTGGACCTCGTTTCTGCTCACTGACATCATTGTCTGATGGTATGAGCCCAAAACACAAAAACTTCAGATTAGTTTACCAAAAGTTCTCATACCAAACGGACATTATGAAAGTAGAATGAAAGCAGTGTACCAGGCTGAGTAATTTTTTTCTACCTTGTGTGTACATTTCTAAGAACAACATACAGCAAATAAAATACACAGTAAATGTCTTTCTTTTGTGTTGCTCATTAACAATATGAGACTTTTTCATAACAGCAGATATTATGTTAGTCTGTTGGCACAGGGTTCACAGAAAAACAATGGCGGTGTTCCATTTCAGCCATTTCCAGTAAACCAGCATGCAAAACACCGGGACCCCTAAACTGAGGAAACTGAATAGAATTTAGTTTTTGTCAGTTATGGGGAAAAAAATGGTTTCCCAATGTGACATGCAGAAATGTCTCTTGCAAAAAAAGTCTTTCCATTGTTTTTAGACAGGACCAGTGTGAAGATACCACTATGGAGTCTTTCACTTACAAGTTGAACCTTCAACAGTGTTTTAAAGCATATGTACCGAGTGATCCCACCTATCCAAAGAGACTGTTTTTACATTCATTACTGTTTTTTAAATTTATCATCACTATAAAAAGTGGAGTACATTTAGAATGCTTTAAACAAAGACTGATTGACATTTTTCAAATTCTGTTTTTTAATCAATATATAAATTGCCAAACACTAAAATTATCAGGTTTTTTTTTTTCTTTAATATAACGATTTTAACAGCTGTTACTGAATGCTGTTGTTTGTTTTTTTTGCTGACAGCCTGAACTTGAAGCCCCCTGTGAGGCCACCACCTGCTCTGCAGACATAATCATGAGCAAATGCTGCACAGACCAAGAAAGCCAAAACTCAACCCGACATCTGAAAAATAAATAAAAATAAACCCGGGTACAAGTATGTTTCCTTAAGTTGGCAAATCTCCCATGCTGCCGTCTTCTCGCTGGTCTTTTTACATTTCCTGCGTTTAAAAAAAAGTCTGGTCACAATAAATGTCCATTGACCATCCATCACAGATAACGCTGGTTAAATGACCAATTAATAGTTCATGACTTTAATATTTCATCCCTCCAGCTATCTCGATCCCTTCTTTGACGCTTTCGGGCTAGTTCTGGGAAGTATGCACTGTTGTACGGCCTCTCCCTCTCAGTCGTCTCCCTTGTCGACTCCTTCCCTTTGCCATTCCTCTGGTCCAGCAGGGCTTGAGCCCTCCTTCTTTCTTCTGCCTCCCTCTCCAAACGCTCAGCACGAAGCCTTTCTATGGAACTGAAATAGACAGGAGAGACATATTGCAAACATTAATTCATTTGTTAATGTGATCACACTTAATTCCTTCATCATTTCTGGCCAGTGTTTGTGAGAAGGATGTGTCCCACGTACATAGTGTAAAACCAGAATCTCCCCTTATAGCATCAATAAAGTATGTAAAATGTGAAGAAAAAAAAAAACTCATAAAAAATAATGAATAGAGGAAAAAAACCGAGGGCTAAAAATATCTTACACTGAGAGTGGCACAAAGATCATTAAAATGATAAAACTATACAGCAAATGTGCTACAGACAGCAGCATGTTAGCATAAGATAAAAGATGGAAATATGAGGAAACAGCTTGCAAATTCTGACCGTTTAATCAGATTTGGATGTTCAATACAAAGCTTGTCTACGTCAACAACATATGCACAGAGATTTAACAAAATACATTGCAATGTGTTGTATTCCTCTCAACTGATGATCGGAAAATATTGAATTAAAGTCCATCTCTGTCCAAAGTAACAAACTCAGCCTACGAACACTACTGAGGTAACCAACAAGCACATCATGTCTCATCAGTCATTTCTGCAACAAACATTTCCTGAGAAGCTTTAGTACGTCAACAGGCAGAGATTCAGCTGTACACTGGTACAGTTTACAAGAGAAGAAGCAGAAAACAGGAAAAAAAACTCTGTGCTCAATGTCTAAAATATTCTGAGTTACTATAAATGACAAGTAGTGAAAACAATGGGGGATTGACCTTACCTCTCTCCACCGCTCCTCTTTTCCTTTCTGTCTCTTTTTTCAGATTTCTTGCCCTTGTGATGTTTTCTGTCTTTTATAGCCAGTGCTTTCTTCATATCTTTTAATGGATCTAAACTATCTTTCAGTCTGCGGTCTTTCTTCTCTCTCTCCTCTTCACTAATTCCTTTCCTTTTTCCTTTGCTTTCTTCTTTTTCTTTTTCTTTTTCCTCTTCCTTTTCTTTGCCGGTTTTCATGTACCACGGTGTGACCTCCGTCCCCGGTTGGGGCCCCAGAGACACGAGCAAGCCTATGGCTCGTTCCTCTTTCTCCTGGAAAAATAAGAAAAAGAAAAAACATCAGTGATTAAAAACATGTTTTGTAAATCGCTCCATCTGCACAGCATTGCTATGGTTTGCCACCATGGTGAGAGCAATGAGGCAGATTTTGAACTTCAGACAAGTTATGCCATTATAATGCTTCACAGCAAAGTTAAAAATTTAATCAAATTAAAACAACCTGGGGGTGTCTGGTGTCAAATATTAGAGAAGACAGACAGAAAAGTAGCACAATCACCTTTTCATCTTTCTTTTCTTTGAGATATTCCTCATTCCCTTTCTTTTCCGAGGACTCCTCCAGGGGAAAAAGATTCAGATGCTCCAAAACGTCACTTCCTGGAGCCCGTCCTTCATCAACCTCATACTTTGTCTCTCCATCGGTCTGGAGAGCAGCCCTGGATTTTCTTCTTAAATACTCTGTTCGTGCCTGTAAAGAGAAATCATTATTTTACGGCAATTATATAAAGAACGAAAAAAGGCTTCTTTAGAATGCATACCATACTGTGAGAGTAATCAAGGGGTACGGCACAACTTTACTTGACTTTTGTCTTGTAATTGATAGACAATGTAAATAGTTTTCCAATAGCATGTTTTCTATGCCTATTTCTATGTGCTTTAAAGTTTGCACTTGAATTCATTGCATTATTTAATATATATATACATACACGCACACTGTAAGATTCAAAAGTCTGAGTTACTGAGCAATGATAATTTGCCCTCTCTGTATCAAGTTCAACTTTAAATGTATGGCTAACATTTAAAGTTACATTACATTGTCTCCAAAATAGTTTGATGCTCCATGGCATAATTTGGAGACTGAGTGAGATATACATTGTGTTTGATAACACTGACACATTCATGGCTATGTCTGAGGCGGACTCACTCATACTGGACACACTGGTATCATTATCCCACAGCAGGTCGTCGTGACAACAATCTTCACCTCTTGCTCTGCACGTTCCACGCGCCGCTTGGCCTCGCGCTCCTCCTCAGCTGCTTGGGCTTCATCTCTCCGCACGCGTGCGACGTTATCCTTGTTGCGAACGTGCCAGCTCTTCTTCGGAAGGATGTTCATTGTTGCCTTGACGACAAAGGATACTACCCGGTTATAAGAGAAGGGGAACTTGCGTTTTTGTTTTTTTTATGTAGATGAAGACCGCAAACACCGTGTTAAGAAATACGTAACGTGTTGCAAGAAGAAACGAGGAATTTACGCTTAAATGTGGTCAAAATTACTGACCGAAAAAGACAACTACTATCGTTTGGCACTGCTTTAGCATTTAGGTTCCCCTTGTAGCAAGTAGGCTAACGCTAGTCAAGCTTGCTATGTTCAAACCTGACCTTACATTTCTTCATGCAGAGACATTTCCTTACACAACCTTATCTCTTCAAACAAAGTCATCATTTTAAATAACCAACATTCAAAATGAGACGACAACACCGTCACTAACTTGTAAGAGCAGTTGCTCTTGCTGGATGCACCAGAGTAGCCCACAGGAACCAGTTGTCAGAACAGGAAGTAAACATTACTCAATTTTTTGCAACAACACAATTGTGACACCAGATGGCGGTATAAATGCCTAGTTTTATTCTTCAAAAGGAATAAAAAAAAACATTCAACATTATTATTCGTATAAGTAAAGTGGTAAAACGTTTTTATTTACGACACATTTTTTAAATTACCTCCTGTTATTAACTTAAAACCCTTAAATTAGGTAGAAAATAATAAAATCAAGACTAAAACATGTTTACTCTATACATTTTTCTTAGAACACTGATCCTTGTCTGCTTTGTCAAGAACTACAACATACTTTTACATTAATTTGAACCTCAAAAATCAAACACAGTCCCTGTTATCTGTTCAGTTATCCTGCAGTGTGATTTGGTATCTGTAGTTTTCTACTCAGCTCTTCAATCTGCTTGACCAAGAACTGCTTGTCACGGCCCTCCTGTAAGCCAAAGATCAACCATTGCATTAATAAAACTGAATGCATTGGAATATTTAGAAAAAACATAGACCATCCTAAATAATATTAAAATCAAATAAAGTGTAAGTATTTTATAAGTTCCCAATACAGGTTAATTCCCAAACTTACCAGTTTAAGTTGTGCTCTTAGCAGGGCAACACTTTTCCCATAGACAGAGGCTAAGGCTACAAAATAACACATCACCACACTGCAAGAGAGGAAGGAGCCATTTTTTAAGCATAACTAAGTCACAGTTGAAACCATATCATATCCAGGTAAAATAAATGTACTCAATATTAAGGTTTAAAGTGCAGCACTGTAATTAACAGAATAATACAATCCTTAAAAACACAGTTCACCTACCAAACTAACACAAACAGAGGGATGGAGAATGCTTGGGAACCAATGAAGAAGAGGAATTCCTTTGCCGTGTCAGAGAGGCCAGAGAAAGAGGCTGGAATAATTGACCACATGGTGGGTGAGGAACGGAAAGGACCACAACCAAAAGAAGGATGGATCCTTGGTAGAAAAAAAAAACAACATTCTGATCAAACATAAAAAAGATTTTCAATCAATGTTTCCAGCAGTGCACATAACTAATATTTTATCAAAACCCAATTTTGCAAGTTAGTCCAGAAGTAAAATGTAACATCATTACTACCATTTCTCAGGGCCGGTGCTAAACTAAAAAAACGTCAGATTTTTACAGGGAGGAGAAGGAGGCAGCAATCAGCACTCACTCAGCAAGACTATAAACCATGACAACTGTGGCAAGACCCCCACCAAACAGGAGCACCACCAGGAAAAAGACGGTGGAGGTGGTGGTGCGGAAAGTCTTCAGCGCTGGCCGACAATTATAGAAAAGCGTTATCTGGGAAAGAAAATTGCAATGGAGACATAGAAACAGGGTTAGAAAAAAATGCAAAACAGATAGATGATGAAAAATGATCTCCAGTGTGCGAAATGTGTGTTGAGTTTAATAAACATCTTCACCCTCTTGCAGTAGAAGAGGATGACAAACTGGATTGTGTTGATAAGTGGAAGCAGAGGACAAAATAGAGCTCCAGTCCAAACCACAGTCTGACTATAGACGAGCCCAAGGACGTTGGAAGAAACTACAAACTCCTGTCGGCCCACCCACTGGGTCAGCTTATTGGACCAGTTGTCCACCACCATCCTGTCACACACAAAAAAAACACAACATCGCACAACTGATAGTGCTTAAAATGACCACAATTACCATCACAATTAGACAAATAAAACACATAGGGATTTATACCTGCGTGGAAACTCCACTAGGATGAGCACTGCAATGTTGATGAGGAGGTCAAACAGTGTCAGCTTGTACATCTCCTGCCCTACTCGTGTTTCCCAGCACTACATGGTGAGACAAACATGGTTGACATTCTTTTGGTGTAATTTGTATTTCTCCTAAATTATGTCATTCATTGATTTCATGCATTAGCCATTTTGTCAAAAGTGTTGGGTGAATGAAATGAGAGTCATCTACTTCCATTAATAAACCAAGTGGAGACATTGACATACCGATCAGGTTGTATTAACATCTTCAAAGTGTATTATTGTATCATTCATAATCCCAATCCCTCTCCATTTCATATCTCAAAGTTAGTGACACTTTGCTAATTGCTCTGGGACTCATTCAATCCTGTTTATTCAGAACTGGCCTGTTTCAAAATAACGTTCATGCACATAAGTGAGGTGGGGCTGTAAAGTGGTTCAGTAGTTAGCACCAATAAGTGTGACTGGTTGTCTGTCTCTATATGTCCGCCCTGTGATTGACCAGTTCAGGTGTATCTCCCCTATTGTCCAGTGACACCTGGGATTGGCTCCATCCCACTTTGAGCCCAAACAAACAGCAAAACCAGTATAGACAATGGATGGATGAGTGGTGTAATCACCTGGTACAGCTCATGGTTGTAATGGCACAGTTTACAATATCCTTCACTTGTTTTCCCCTCGCAGGTGATCTGACGCCAAAGGGTGAAGAGGAGGACACCCAGACTCACCAGCCGAAGAAAGACAGCCCTAAAAATGGAGAGAAATAAGGGATTTGTTATCATGTTTTATAGACTGAGGTGATGTAAAGACAAATAACTGATTATCTTTCTCAATTTGCTTTTTTAATGCTACTTTTCATTTTTACTCTACTCTTTCTTTTCATTTACAATACTTAAAAAAAAACGTGTCCCTTTGTCACAGGTCACTAACTATAATATAATATAGTATTAGTGTTTGGCAGTATTCTTAAGAGTGAATTTGTTTCTAAACTTCTCACCTGATCCAATTTAAATACATTTTCAAGGCCTGAAGTAGGAAAAATATGTAGGACTAAAGAAAAATCTAAAAATAAGATAAAACATTTATTACAAAGTGTTTTTTTAAAATGTTCTTCTCTCCAGTTAATTTTCAAGAGCCCTTTAAATAAGCTTGTGACACTTAAGAGAGAAACTTTATCTTTTTCTGACTGTACATTTATTGAGCCCTAACTCTACCCTATAGTTTGCTGCAGGATGTCCCCCCCCCATGTACATACATAAATCAGCTCAAGGCCAATGCTGTGACTTAGAGACCAGTACAAACCTTAATAGTGCCATTATGACAGTGTTGCTGGGGGAGTATCGCTCTATTAATGCAATCTGGTCACACATCAGCGGCACAATGAAGTTTCCAGCGGTGATGACAATAGAAGGAAGATACTCAAAAACCAAACCCAGGATCCCTTCATTCCCACTGTTATCCTGTTTTTAAAGATAGGCCCGAATATCACCAAAAAATCGAGATTCACACAGCATTCATTTCATCATCATTACTCTTCTTTTACATTAACTACCTGGCTGAAGTTAGTGGCCTCGAAGATGGCGTAGAAAGCGGCTCCAATGAGACCCAATGAAACAAAGCCCATCAAAACACGAAGAGAGTATAAAATTATTTTTTGGGATAAAGTCAGAGATGCTCTCTTCTTCTTCATAGTTTCCTCTTCCAGATCCACCTGACAGTGAGAGAGAAGACGAAGGAGGTGAAGGTTATCTGAAATCTTCACTTCTATAGTGGGATTATCATTTGCACATGATTGCACATTTTTTTCTGTTTTACAACTTTCCACCATCATGTAAAGTAGGACACATCCCTTCTGACCTGTAGCTGGTAGTGGATGTTTTTCTGCTTCAGTTTGGTAGCTCGGTCTCCCAGGCAACCGTAGTCCCAGCTGGTGAATACTATCATGCTGTAGTTGCCTACAGTGCTGCCTCCTGTTGCCACAGCAACTCGAGCTGCAGTCCCCATGCTTTTTGTGAGCAGCAAGTCGGGAAGTAGAGAGACAGAAGTGGGTCAAGGTTAATGAACTCTGGACTCAGGCCTTTAAATGTCATGCTCTTTATTTTGTCTGTTACCGAAGCTCAGATTGTTTTACTCACCGTGCTGCGATACAAATGAGACAAAAGAAGAAGTAGAAGATGGCAGTGAAAAGGTAAGCCAGTGGGATGTTGTAGGAGAAGCTGGTGTCCACCATGGTGTTTTTGTAGTAGCCGTAAAACAGATAAGAATACTCCAAAAAACCCTGGAAACAGAGAACAGGACTGTCAGCATGTCAGAAGTCCCTTACATGGAAGGAATGTGGTTCAAATCTATTTTTATTATCACAGCATAAGGTACATGTGGATGATATATGAAAGCAGAGCAAGTTAGATTATCAGCTTTGATTTAAAAATATTAGTTTGTTCTATTCCTCCATCTATTTCCATTTTTAACCTTTATCCATGTTGTGTTTTGTTACAAATAAAAAGGTCAAACATTCTATATTGTATCTTTTGGATATCATTAACATTGTCTAAAATCATTATTGTTCTCAGTCAGTACAATGTTTTGACATTTAAAGAGTCAGAGGAGAATATCGAAAGCACTCTCCTGTGCAGGCAGGGGTGTTTATCTCTTAGAAAGAAATGACATTTTAAGTGACTGTGCAAGAAAGAAATCACATTAACTTTAATACGTTGCAATCCTGTATTAGCCAGATGAATAAATGTAAACAAAACTTCATAAGGTGTAAAGACTCATAATGTCCCAAATAGCAGCACAATATAATCTGTTTTATAATTTTTTTGCAAGTCTTTCTGTGCAGGTTATTTTAATGCTGCATGTTCTCACCGTTCCCGAAAGTACGTCAAGGAAGTAATTATAGAACACCACCAAGCCTTGAGGATTAGGTTCATACTGCATACATTCCTCTCGACCTGGAAAACACCACAAGGGTTAAGCTTTAATCTTTGTATGTATTCTCAGAGATTAAAAGTATGTATGCAGCTTTTCCCTCCACCCCGGAGAATGTATAGACCACTTCAACAGAACAGATATATGAGAGTGAAAGCTGCAGTGGTTATTAAATTCAGGCCTGAGGATCACTGGATGGCAGAGTCACAGGGTCTTAATCCCAAAATTGTCAAGAGCAGAGCTAAACTTAAAATGACTAAGAGCAAAAATTATAACGTTTATTAGAAGTTAAGTTGCTTTAATTCTTAGTTTTGTTTTCCTGATATATCTTCTATTTTTAACTCTCGTGTACAGCTGAAACTTAATGTCTTTGTATCATATTTACATATTTTTGGGGAAGTAGATATGGAACATCACAGCTCATATTGTTGCTGTATTTCTGTTCGGAATACAAACGCTACATTTACCCCTTTATACACATCTGATGACTGGAAAGTGATGCGTCAGTCTGAGAGATGCTTCATATCTATTTTAGAAAAAAAATGACATCAGAAATACTGAGATACACGACCCATGATAACCTCACAAACCACTGCCTTGTATTAACTTCAGGTGAACGCAGAAAAAATACTTTGAGATAAAAAACTGTATCCTGAACACGTCATTACCGGTGATGTTAACAAGACTGTCCCCAACAGATCTGAAGACGATGCTGGGGATGATGACAAAACCTGCGATCAGTAAAAAGGAAACAAAATTGAGCACCACCAAGAATCGCAGAAGAAGGAAATAGGACTGGACGCCACCGCCAAAGTTCCCTGTGGAGGAAACGGCCATGATTAAAAATAGTTGTAATAAATGAACCAAACCAAATGTTTGAAGTTAATTCAGACTTCTATTTGAATGGGTTTAAAATGTACAGCACAGGATGCAACATCTGCAGGCTTAAGCTAAAAACTTCTCCTCTAACAAAGCCCCTTAGTGTTCTGACATGAGGAGTTAAAGGTTTACCTCCAATCTTTTGGAGTGACTTGTTCCACAGGGCAAAAATGTAGATGAATTCTCTGGCATTGCTTTTAAGTTGACGCAGACACTTTGCCTTTTTGCCTCTCCAGGAATCTCTCTTGGAAACCACAGGTATCTGCATTTGTCTCACCTGCCTGTAATGGAAAAGCAGCATTTCATTTCATATCAGGGCTCAGCTGTTTGAAAATATTTGCATTAAAAAGTCACATGTAATAAGGTGGGTCCTAAGATGGGTTAGAATTATAAACAACAAACAATGTGCGCTGTTGGCTGAGTGCTTAGTTTGCATGCCCCATGTACAGAGGCTGCATTCATCGAAGCAGGCGCCCCACCAAACTGTGGCTCCTTTCCCGCATGTCCTTTTCCACTCTCTCTCCCCCCAATTTCCAAATGTATTCACTATCCTGTCTCTAAAATAAAGACACAAAAAGTCCACATTCACCTAAGGGAGGGGAAGTTCTTTGAGCTAAATTAAGATCTGGTACCACTAATAAGTCGAACCTTAAGAAATCACAGCTTGACTTAGTAAAGAAATGTTGGTTGTGGTTTCTTCATATGATTTCAGAGCTGAGTATTTGTTTGCATTATGTGATACAAGGGACAGACTAAAATATAAAACATTCAGAGGCAGGTTTCATACCATACAGCTCTCTTCAGTGCCATCGGTAGAGGGCTGCTCCTCAGGTCCCGCGACAGACCACTAGTGTCCTCCTCATCCTCCTCAGCTGGGGTTGAGCTCCAATTGAACTGGGGGTAATTCTGATTGGACACTCGAGATGGAACACGTCTTAACCGTAGGGACTGCTGGTCACCGGGGTAAACATGTCCTGTGAGTGGATGAGAGAAAGACAGAACAACAGTTCAAAAAAGTATGAAGTGGGCCAAGAGACAGTCAGACTGAAACAGATTAAGAGATGACTTGATCGAACAGTGCTGTTAGATATGCATTTCTCTTTGATACTGAGGAGCGGAACATGTTAACAGTGAGAACACACGCACCTTCAATGTCGTCGTAAACCCTCCTTGGGTCTTGTATCTGTGGGTTACGGTCCATTTCTTTAATACGCTTTCACAAAAACAGCCTCTCAGACTTTTGTCTTTGACCACATCAGGATAAAAAACGAGCCACGGCTTAGCTCTTGATGAGGAAACACTTCAGATCCAGGAAACTCTTCCCTTTTTGCGTTCTCTCATGGACTTTGCCCCCTTTCTAAATTACCTCACAGGTACTTCCTTGTTGGATTTAACCCATGACTTACAAGCAGATGGTTGCCATGGTTCCACAAAGTGCACGATTGAAAACAATCAAACAAAGGAAAAGTTGCATCAAACACACGCACTAACCTTCAGTAGCTTGTGCTGCTAAAGGTCTTTAGAGCACAGTGGAAAATACAGGAATAGTATTTGGTGAGTTTTAATGATAAAACGCAGCTTTGACATTGTGAATGAACCCTTAACGAACATTACATTCAACATGACGTTGTTCTACATGCTCCTTAGATTAAACACTGTGTGGCACTAAGTCTGCAGGTGTGTTTGTGTTCACTGATGCTGGAGAGTCAATGATTTCCCCTTCTGACAAAAAAAAAAAGCTTCTTAACTATTTTAATCTTTGCAACATATACAAGGGAAGTATAAAGGTCAAAATATACAAATAACTCAATGACAATCATACCAAGAAGACTTTTATAAATGAGGAGAGTTGAGTGGGAGTTATCGCTGCGAGGAAAGCTTGATATGTGTGCGAGTGTTACAGACAGTGAGGCTGGAAAACAAGATAAGAAGCAAACAGGGACCAGAGTCAACACAACTCTTGCTGTAAAATCATACAGAGAGAAACACGGCTCTTTGGTAGCACTGAGAGGGTAAACAATAAATCTGTTTGCAAGTTAAATGAGATCGATAACAAGATAAGGAAATCAGACTTTCAGATCAGTCGGTCACTCTCATTCAAAACAGTGACGCTTCCTCACAGAAGGTCTGACAGTCTGTCCAATAATACATGGTTTACTGTGGGCAGAGTTGAGCACGATTCAACATTATGAGAACAAACTTTGAATAGAAGATTAGCGTGACATCACATTATAAAGTTATCATTCTAGAAAGCAAGATGACAGAAAAACTACTGGATGGATTTATATGACATTTGGTTCAAATGTGTTTTGAGGATTTCCAGCCCAGCTCTGACTGTGCTGTTATTTATTCACAACATTGGCAGCTTGCAGTTATGATGCGACACAGACAACCCTTTGTTATCCAATGTTTGGTCCCAACCCTAAATGGTCCGTGATGGCAGTACAGAGACATTTTGGCAGTGAATGGAGTTTCGCTCTTCCACCCAGCGGACTCTACTAAAGAGAACACGATGCTATGCTAAGCTTTTCTATAGAGCTGACAGCGCTTGTGTTTCTGGTGTGATCTGGTGTGCTTACAGATACAGGGAGAACTATAGTAGGATGGGGGAGGGATATCGCTGAAACAGCTGTTTTCACTGGATCACAGGAGGAAGTCCTAACAAAGACATATTCAGGAAATAAACAGAACATAAGAGTGGAATTGTTTTAGGATGCTAAAAACAAAATAAAACATCTGGAAAATGAAATCTGGACCATGATGTGCTCCTTTAAATATGAACATTATTGCAACTGCTGGAGCACCCTGATGCTTTTATATTGCATTAAGTGAACTTATGTCTGTTGGTTAAGTTGATTCAACAAAAACTTTTCTCTGTTTTGACCACTCATTGCTGTAAAATAATAATAATAATAATAATAATAATAATAATAATAATAATAATAAGGGATTACGATTCTAAATGGCAACAGAAATACTTTCAGGAAAGCTTTGAAAATGCCGTCACACAGTTTTTCACATCTGAACCGTAATAATGGCACATTTAACATAATCTATTCTTTCTGCCCTCCAGACGTCATATTCTGTAACATTAAACAGCTTTTTGCTGTAGAAAAACGAATCCAATCAAATCTCAGTAAATTTGCCTCCCTTTTCATTATTTATACGATTATAATGAGGTTCCTTGTTGGACACGTTATATTTTGATAAACCAGCATCCTCACTTTTCAACAACATCATTTTGACCTGCGTTACGGCTCAACTAAACATTTTACACCGGGAATGTTTTCATGGAATAAAAGGTAAACATTCTGTACAGGCAGACGCAAAGAAGATACAGGAGAGGTTATTGCCTAGTTCAACCCAGGTTTCCATTCACACTACAAAAGTGACATTCATTGATCTCAAACATTCCTCTCCCAGAGGTCACAGTTTTGGTATGTATGTAAATATAATGTTGACCTTCATCAGGTTTTAGATTTTGTCTGATTTAATTTAATTCTAATGAAATCCAGTTGAACTATTTTGTAAACAAAAGATCCAAATGGACGTGTTGGGATGTTTGTTCCTAGAAAGCTAAGTGTCGGTGCGATCAGTGTTGGAAGTTCTTGTTATGATGTAACTCTTCTCATAGCTGAAAAATCTTTTCTGTCCCTCCTTTCAGTCGGTTTTTTCTCCAGTTGTCTCCTTCGTGTTCTCTTTCTTCTCTACCCCCTTGTCCCCTCGTCTCCCCTCACCTCTCCCTCCCTTCAGGACCTTTCCGATGACTATACAGCAAACGGCGAGAATGTGCACGATGAAGTAGATGGACGTCCAGTAGTTGATGGTGTCAGAGGCCTTCAGCAGCACAAAGCCCATGCACATGTAGTCGTACGCCCTCATCTTCAGGAACCACTGAACCCAGTCGAAGATGTTCTGTCCACGAGGGCCTAGTTTGGTTCGGACCGAGGCTTCCATGGCAGACTCAGCTGCGATGCACAGGGGGATGGTGAGGAAGGAGAGGTAGTATCCAGCGTGAAGCCCGTGCCAGTATGCACTGATGAACATGGTCCAACCGGCCCTGACAGTAACAGGAGGGAAGTCAATGTGAGGGGTTCTGATTAAATTCAGGTAAGAAAAATAAAGACGTTAAGGCCAGATCAGGATGGGTTGCAGCTTCGTAGATGAAGAGAAGAACTGGAAAAATGCCACCATGCTAAATCATTAGATGCTTGCTGCTTCTTCACACGATAATCACTTTACATTTGATTTCATTGCGCAGGTCTTACAGTAGTTTATGTTTCGCCCGAGCCCAGAAGACATTCGTGGATAGAGGAAATAACCAGAGCATATGGAGCCTTACCTGAGAGTGTATGCTTTAAAGGGAGAATTGGGGTAGATGTAGTGATGCAGCCACCACTGCACTGTCATGTTCCAGTAACGCATGCCGTGCCGGACCTTCACGCAGAAGTCAGTGTTATAGCAGTCGATGTTCTGGATGGTTCTGAAGTCATATTTCTCTTCAGCGGAGGGATCAGGGCTGACCAAAAAAGAAAACAAAATTACAAAATAAAGAGAAAAACAAACTGGCAGCTATACTAACTGTCAACAACACCCCGCAGAGCCAGACATCAGTGAGCAGTAAGTGATGCATAACTTGTTATTCAGGTGATGATGTACCTGTAGATGACAGTGGGTCCTCCTCCAGGTTTGGACAGAGCTTTCTCTGGATAGCAGCCCAGACCTGCACTGATACAGCCAGCTTCAGCTCCACACCAGGCTGCATAGAAACGCATTCGAAACACGAAGAACACAGCGATCATGTAGAAGAACCTGTGAATACAGAAAGAGGAACATTTTGATCCCTAGAATGCAAAACAACTGCAGGAATATTGTTAATACCGAGACTTTAGTAAAAAAAAAAAAAAAAACTTTCAGCAAAAGAAATCCTGTTTTTAATAAGGTCTTAACCTAAGCACAGTTTTTATTTTATAGAAATAAGTAGAGCCACGTTGTACAATGAGCACACAGAGTTTAATCACTAAACAATTCTTCTGAAAAAGAAATTTAACATTTCAGAGATATAATTCTGAAAAAATAAAATAAATAATAATAACAATAATAATAATTTCCTGCTTAGTGTGTAGTTAAAAGCCCCTAAAATGATTCATCCACTTTTTGGTCAATAACCAGCCTGAAAAAAGTAAAGTCAATTAATACAAATCTGTAACATCTGTAACGAAATATTATATTATTGTGCTTATTGCTTTTAGTCAAAAAAAGAATGATTCAATAAAAAATATTTTATTCTAACACTTTAATCTCACGCATTTATATTTCTAAAACCATGTCATGTACACATCTTACTTGAATGACAATAACATAAAACATCTAGAAGTCCTACACCTGGGATGTTTCAGTTATTTGAAGACAGTTTCACGGTTGTCATAGTTAAAGTACCTAAAGAAAAAGTTCTCATCCAGGAATTCCTCTGACCGAACGTAGGCCAGAGGAAAGACAGAGTTCACAGCCAGGAACAGAGCGCCGTAGACAGGAACCAGCTTCAGACGCTGTAGGCACGGCACCAAGCCGGGCAGGGTCTGCGGGCTTGGCTGCCTCAACCAGTCAGCGTATGTTTGGAAGCGAAAGAAGGGACCTTAAGGGACACGGAGGGATGACATAAAGGGATAAAGGCAGTGTTGAGAAGATGTTGTTGACCGACAAAAATAGAAAAATCGGGGTAATGCACAATGACAAGAGTTGGACCAGTGGAGGGCAGTGTGGTATAAAGAAAAGAAGGTGGGAGAGGGGAGTAAGAAAGACAAAAAGAGAAGTATGTAAAAAACAGAAGTGGTAATACTGAAAACGATATGGACTCACAATATTGGACAAGTAGCGGCGAGTGAGACAAAGAGAGACAACAGTTAAAAATTCATGCAAAAGCAAATAAACACCAACAACAACACACATGAATATCAACAGACCAGAATCTGCAAAGTGTCACATGTTTCCACAGACTTACCGGTCATTATACCAACATAACAGTAGCTATAGGACAGAATATCGTAGAGAGAGGGCTCCTGAGAGAGACCAACGATCACTGAGGACTTGGCAAAGGAGCTCACTTCCTTTTTCTTCTCCTCGTGGAAGGTGCGCACCTCGTTTGCCAGACTCACCATCTACGTTCAAAGTCAGAAAACAAACGGACGTTCACAAAGATGCCCAGGATGTGAGGATTGGCGTGCGTTGCTGTGATGAATGTATCCATTGAGTAGGCTGCTGTACCTTGAGAGTGAGGAGAAGCTGGACGGCGTTTGCAAAAGGTGTCGGAGGTGGCAGCCCGAACCAAGTGACGAGCCGGAAGAAGAGGAGGTAGAGAAAGCTCCAGCTGAGAGCGAGAGCTGGTGCATGCCTGGTATCAAGAGATGAATGCTATCAGTCAGAGAGATTTTTTTTCACTTTAATAATTATAAATAAATGACTTGACAAGCTACCAGAATGAGTCAGTGAAAATAGTTTACTATTGGCACGCATACTGTTCTAACATTTGAAGTAACACTAAATGTTATGCAGTGAAATCCGTTGGATAAAGAATCCATGTTTGTCTCTCACCGCCAGCTGCTCTTTATTATAATCCATGTTCCGATCACTGTCAGCAAGGAGTGGAGTGTGTGGATGTTACAGGTGGCGATTGTGATGGAGAGGCCCAGAAGAAGAGCTGCTCCCTGCTTCACAGGAGAACCTGAAGTGAAAGCCAGAAGATTCAGGACTCAGTTCAGCCACCAACAAACACTGAACACACGGTAATAGGCTGGGACAAGTACTGGAGACAGTGTCCTAAAATCTGAACAATTCTCTGACAAGCAGCACTGAAAACAGACAAAGGCGAAACGTTTACTGAAGCAGGTTGAAGGAGCCATGTTTATAACTAAAAAAATGTTTGAGGATTCAAATCAGTTTACAGGTCTTGGAAAGACTCAGGTGACGTCACTTGAGTCATCAGAGGCTGATGCATAAGACGAGTTTGAAAAGCAAAGCTATTTAATCATTTCAATATTATCAATATCACAAGTTAAAGTCACAGTAAAGTACACTTGTTCTCTCTTTAACGTTCGTCATCAGATTTTTCTTTTTTTTAAATTCCAAGACTGGCAAAGAAAACACAGAGCACACAGATTATCATGTGTGTTGACATCTTAAAGGACTTATTGTCACAAATATTTTTCTCGCACAGAGATCTGGCAATGCTCCCTGACACATCTAACTGTATGTTTTCAAACAATGATTCCGACCAAAAGACGAGGGTCAAAGTCCACACAGCAAGAACTTTGGAAAATGAAATGAGGAACGTTTACACAAAATCAAGTTTTTTGCTAATTACTGAAAGTGGACAAAACTTGGAAAAGAAACAGCTACACAACATACAACACAACCACCGCCGTCCACATTAATGCACGGCATAGAAAGTGTGGACATCAAGGACGTGAGGAATGTGAAAGAGAACACTTCCTGCATCTTATCCCATTTCCTTTAAAAGTGCAGGTCTTTAACCTGCACTTTTGTAAAGCATCTCAAGATCACATTTGTTATAAATTGGTGCGATACCTAGAATGATTTGTAATTTGGGTTCAAAGTGTAACCCGAATGAGACACTCACTGAGGTAACGGAAGAGGAATCCAATGGGGATGGAAGCAGCAAGGACTCCCAAGTACACCAGCTCATCAGGAGACATCGCTCTGCTGACACAGAAACACTGATCAGATCTGAACAGTCTCTTATTGATTTATTTATAATAGGAAACACTAGTATTGGACATCCAATAATAATGAGAAATGCCAGTATAGGAATAAAGTCCTATAATTCCATATGCATTGTGCGACTTAGTGAAGAGCATCACTCCATTATAGAAACAGCATCACAGTTAAAAAAGTTAAATGTAGATTGGGGGGAGTTGTTTGGTTATTGTTTGTCCTATTTAGGAAATGAAAAGTAAAATACTCTTTATAATTTGAAAAGCATGACTAAGTGCACCACCAAGGCTTGATGGGTTTGCCTATTAAACTATAAACTGGGGAGGCATTAGCTCAGTCCGTAGGGAACCGGAGGGTTCAAGTCCCGATGCGGACCAAAATATGGAAGTTGGTCTGGTGGCTGGAGAGGTGCCAGACAATTTCTGCCAAGGACTGCCGAGGTGTCCTTGAGCAAGTCAACACAACAGCTCAGGTCTGGGCAGCCGCTTCACACTGACATCTCTCCATTAATACATGTCCATAGGTCATGTTTGTGTATGTGTGAGATCCAGACCTGTGTGTTTGAGAAACATGTCTCTACAATAACAGAAACACAATTTCCCCCTCGGGGATTAATAAATACTTTTTTTTTTTTTTTTTTTTTAAATGGTGCCATAAGGTCTCAGTATTTTGTTTCTTCACCCTTTTCTGTCTCCATGTTGACGTGTGGATCTGTTTTTAAACCTCCATATCAGTCATTTACTGTATCTTGTCGAACTTGTTTGAACAGATTGGATGAGAGGAATCACAAAATGCCCGTATCACTTAAAAAGACAGCTTCGAGTCGGGGGATAAATAAACTTCATGTCACAACCTGTGTTAAAAACAGAACAAAGTACTTAACAAAGAGGATACAAACCTGTCACCCTTTTGCATTTTGAAAGTAACTTCCTCAATGCTTTAAGTTACATCACATACCTGACATGTTAACACCGTTTATCTTTCAATGAGCGAGGTCACAACGTGCTATTCTTACCATAACCAGAATCAAGTCAAAGTTAAATGTCATGTATTTGGAGGCTGTTGACGAAGGGGTTAACCCACCATGAACGTATTTAATGATCAGCCCAAGCACTGTCTAAACTCACCATTATTAAAACTACCGACACACAGCACGAGCAATAAGCGAGCTTTACTTTGAACATGCTTTTAATTACTTACTTCGTTTACGTAGTGGTCACAACGCGGTCTGTGACACAATCCTGCACACCCATGTAACCATCGACTCACAAGCTGCTTACTTCCTGGTTCATGACGACATAGTTTACGCCTCATTGCGGAATTGGACTACACTACTTCAGGAGGGGTGTGGGCTGTACCATGTTGACTTCTAGGATAACAATGCATGCATGTCTTAAGTATTTTCAAGTTTTTAAATTGTACTCAGAATATTACAACTTCATTCTGTTTGCATCTTGAATATAAAACAGTTTACACTTCAGAAGAAGAAAAGACAAGACTCCAAGATATCTGGTCTGACCCAACATTTTTATTGAAACTTTTGATAGAACAGGAAGCATTGAACATGACACCGTCTACAAAACATCCTTCTTAATCCTCCTCCTCATCGTCAGCTCCTCCAGCTCCACCCTGGCCCTTCTTGGCGTTCTTTCTCTTCACGCGGCCTGGGCGTCCACCGCCGTACGGAGACCTCAGGGAGAAGTCGATGTGTTTCTGGCTGTCCAGGCGAACCACGAAGGAGGGGATGTTCACCACCTGCTTACGCACACTGCAGGGGGAGAAACAGAATGAGGGCAGGGACAACAATATTCATAGTTAAGAATCTAACCGAGTAACATTTTTTGGAGGATTAAATTCTTCAGTTAAGCGTACATTAAAGTTTCCCTCCATTAATTACTGCAGGCTTCATTGACGAGGAATTCTTGACACCACAGAAAATCTGAATGTATAACTTAAATCATCAGCCTCAGTATCATTACATCAAAACACTAAGCACTTTTATTGCCCGAGGTGCAATCCCCCAAACCTTACCAGACAGCCACAACACCTGAGTGGCTAAGTCCAAGCCCTCAGTGGCAGGATTGGCTCTGGGCAATGTCTACTGACAAGGTATACGGTTTTGATACCGAATTGACCTTGCTGAAAAGTGATTTCAGCGGGGCTCATTACAAGCAGACGGTCCTCTGATGGAAGAGGAAGCATTGAGAGATTCTTATGAGTCCCTCAGCAAACGTTACCCCCCCCTCCTCTTGATCATATTTCTTCTTTTCCAGGAGCACTAGAGCTTACCGAATGTGCCTCTGGCGGATAAGAACTCTGGCATGGTGGATGCTCTTGGCAAGTCCAAGCTTGAAGACTTGTGTTTGCAGCCTCCTCTCCAAGAAATCTTCAACCTTCAGACCCAGGATGTAATCGAGCTTCATCTTACCCTCGTCCAGCACGCCGATCCTCACCAGACGCCTGAGCAAAGCGTTACCTGGAAAAATCAAACAAGCTCATTAAAAGCCTGAACACTGTGGACAGTTTGGGGATAAGTGACAGTAGTGGCCTCATTGACGAGGAATTCTTGACACCATAGGGAAGTCTGACAAGTTGATATTTAAATCATCGGCCGATGCACATTATAACATTTAAAGGTCTTAGTTACCTTCAAACAGACGCTTGGGGTCCTTCTCGTCCAAAGTGAGGAGCTCTCTGGCAGCTTTGCGGATCTTGGCAAGGGTGAACTTGACCCTCCACACCTCACGCTTGTTCCTCAGTCCATACTCGCCTGTGAAAAGAAAAAAGTTTGGTTTCATTTTGTCTAACAGCAATAAAAAAACAATCACTTAATGTGATTTAAAATCACAGCCTACCAATGAGCTTTAACTCCTGGTCGAGACGGGACTTCTCGAAGGGTCGACGGGGGGTGACGTATGTCTTGCGACAAACCCAACTCCTGGCAACGGGCATGGCTGCTTAGATGTGCCTGCAACAGACAATCATCTTAAGTTAATGGGAATAAAGACAATATAAGGAGAAATATTCAATACAAAAACACGTTGTCTCACAATGGTGTCTTTGACGTCATGTTTACTTTTAACTGACCTCGCCATTCACATTTAAATTCCCAAAAACTTCAGACATATGCTAGTGACGAAACTTCAGATAAATGTGATGTTTAAATTTCATAACAGAACTACTAGCTTCACTATTTGACTGGGATTATCTACAGTAGATTATGAAAGAAGCGGCCCCGCACTTTACGTGGATTTTAACATTAGGCCGCTTTTAAACATTTATACAACCGTTGTATGTCAAATAATACTTGCGCTTATAAAAGCTTAGGTTTTAATGTAAAGAATCAGCTATTTCACAGCAGTACGACCAGGCCGCAGCAGTGGACCACGTTGGATCGGATCGTTAGCTTAGCCGAATTAGCTTCCTACAAAATATGATGTGTAATGTTGGTAAAAGATTGTGGTCAATAAAACAGTCTTCTACTTTTAACCCCTGTTAAAGTTGTTGCATTTTAAAGTCATAAACGCGGGTTTTATTCTGTCAAGATAAATCACGAGGGTCGTAGCCATACCTGTCTCGCTCAGGCTCGCGCAGTAAAGAGGACGTAAAAGGAAGTCCACGTTAACTTATAGGTCCCACGCATGCACTACATGTTCCATCATGCCCATCGGCTTAAACGGAAGTAGCGATATTCATTTTGTCGCCCTCTGTTGGTCAAACTGTTTATAGCAGCTGAAAACACTACAGCTGCTAACATAAAGCGCGTTTTCCTGTTGACAATTTATTATGCGTGTATTTTTTTATTGTTATTTTTCCTTTTCTTTTCCCTATTGTATTCGATTCTATGTTTTTTAAAACAGGTTTTTAAATCGTTCTTTTACAGGAGGTGTGATTTTTGATGTTATTCAACCTCATTGATATTGAGTATTCAGCGTACATTATGTTACAAATACAGTTTGAAAAATAAAATTAACATGTGTTCCTCCTCTCCTGTAGATACGTTCATTAACTGTTTTTGATTATTTTAAGGGTAAAATTAAATTATAATTATATAATTAGACAGCGGTCTAAACAGCAAACATTGCCTCATACATGACTTAAAGAACTGTTCATTGATTGTATAATTAATATGCTTCATGCTTTCACATATGTTGATGACTTTTTTTAAACACTCAAGTCCAGTTGAATATGTTGTTGTTGTTGTACAAGTGTGTAACATGAAATCTTGCATGTCAAAGAGTAAGGGTGCTAAGGTGGTAAACTCAGAGAGAAGGACATGAGTGACTATTTATATAACTCTGAAATGGGACCCTGTGAGCATGTGTTTCTGTCTGTCAGACTGCATGATCAACAGACGCTCACTTGCTTTCTGTTTCATTGCTCTTTATCCCATCTTTTCGGGACAGGATCGCCCTTGTTTTGAGGACTTTGTGGGTTTTTTTTCTTTGACCCATCTGTGAGCCCATAGAGTCATAAACGTCCTTCTATTCAACCACTTGGATCATCTGTTTTCTCCTCCTGTTCGGATTTGTTTTTCAGATTTTTCCTCTCTCTACTTCCCTAACCTGACTGCCTTTCCTGTGTGCTTACCAACCTTTCCTCTGCTGTGATTTTTCTATTCCTCCTATCCTCAACGTTTCTTGTCTACCCGTGCGTGGTGTTTGGGCCATGCTCTCCTCACCCACTGTGATTCTCCAGCCTTATGGACTCCCTGTCTATCCACAGACAACCACATGCTACCCAAGCATAGTTCAGGTAAACTATCACCATTTCCCCCCAAAACTCAAGAATTGCTCTTCTTATGAATCGCTTTAAACATCTTATTCTGTCAGCCCTTACACTTACTCACTTACTGTCATAAATACATGAGTTTTAGTGTCACATATAAACCATCCCAAAAGCTTGATCCCTGATGGCTATAACAAAGCTCAGGATGTAAAAGAGAACAGAATTATCTCATAATTGAATGAGTGACATCTTAAATCTTGTTTTGGGTAGTGATGTCTTGTTTTGAAGAAACTTTTACATTTTATGCAGAGATAACATATTAAGGAGTCACGGCCTATGGGGAAGTACATAGATTGCGAAAGTTGTTATTTATTTTAAAGTAAGGACACATTAGGGGTTATCTTATATCACTGATGCCAGCAGGCACTACATGCGTGTGTGTGTGTGTGTGTGTGTGTGTGTGTGTGTGTGTGTGTGTGTGTGTGTGTGTGTGTGTGTGTGTAAAGCGTGCATGTGTAAGTGTCCTAACATACCATTAATGCCACAGTGCATCTGGTATCTGTCTACCTTGTCTCTGTGCTTCACACCAGCTGTATTTTTAGCCCTCCTTTCCTGAGCAGATAATCTGTCACCTATCTTGTTGCTTGGAGTCAACTACTTAAAATAGGTGGGAAACCTGCGTGTTTGCATTTCAATTCTAACTGTTACAGCTTTTTAAAGTATGCTGTTCACATCTCTTTTGTTATTCCAGAAAATTCTGGGACTTCTTACTACTCTAAAATGTAAAACTTCATGGTACTGTAAAATTATTCAGGGAGCTGTTCCCCAGAATTTCTATATGATCTGTTTAAAGAGTAATGATTTGTTACAAGTCCGTCTCTGCATTCTGTCTCTCTTTCTTCAGTACTGTTTTCATATTTGTTTTGATAAAAGGCAAACATGTACATTTCTAAATATCATCACAGGAACATGATTAGGAAAAAAAGAAGACAGTAAAGTCCTTTGTGAGAAGGAGAGTATTTGGTGAGCGTGTATGTGTTGGCTAACTTTTATGACTCAGTCAGCAGCACTCAAAGGCCACATCTGCAGTTAACATCGCAGCCTGTTTGTGTAAATCCTGAGGCAGCTGTCCCAGCAGGCACCTGGCTCAGAGCAGTTGACCTCTGGTCCTGAGCTGACAGCTGAGGAAAGAGACGAGAGAAAAGGGGAACAAATGGATATTAAAAAAAAGCCTGCCAGGAGGAGCATGGGGACACAGTGTCTCTACGCCTGCTGACGCTGTCATACTGAATCAGTAGTTTGTTGGGATGTAAAGCAGGAGATCTGATTGGGTGTTATCTCCAATATATGTCCCTTTATTATCTGGCAGACTCAGAAAGGTGGAGACGGTCGCACATTGGTTGTATCTTTATCGAAAGTCTCACAATCACAGTGACTACAGCTTCATACCAAAGTGTTCAGACTTAGAAACAATGACAACAACAAACAAGATGAATGCTTCTTTCCAGGCGGGATTGCTCTGAAATTATTTCGTCATGTAAGGTCTCCAGAAAAAGAAGAAGTTCTTCCTTCTCTTATGAATTGTTATAAGAAACAGAAAGAAAGCAAACGCAAAGCTGTAGTGCAGTCTATTCTCTCCCTGCCAGGCTCAGTGCTTCAATGAAACATAGAGACTTGGAACGTGAACATAAACTGTAAATAATATGCAGTGTATTATTTCCCTTGACAGACTGAACAAATATCTCTCATCTTTCTAATGCCGATAATTACTTAAAAGAAACAAGAACAACTTAGTTTAATGCAGTGAAACCCTTCAAGGTATAGAGACTGAAGTGTTTTGGGTTTGAGAACTTGACCCACCATAATTATGTCTTACCCCAAGTCCTTCTGAATGATAAGATCTGAAATCTACATCTCTCTCATTTTGCAGCAGCTGGGTTATAATTAAAGTAGATCCCTCTAAATCCTAAAGTTGGGTGACAAACTTGTGGCATCTCGCTCACATGGCAACGAATGCATGTGTATTTATCAGTCTGTTAGTATACAGTGATGGAGGAACTGCTTTAAGCCTTTGATGAAGTGAAACCGAGAACAATGGAATAGAAATAACTGCAACAGAATTAAAGGAACAGTTTGTAAACAGACTGAGTGGTCCCAGCTGCCAGTTATCTTATCTTTGCTAATGTAGAGTCTAAAAAGAGGGGGAGACTACTAGCAAGGTTCAAGCACAGATAACAAAATAGACCAATCTCAGCTCTAAGCTCGCTTATTATGGTTTTAAATGTTGTGTTCATTTTATCTGTAAAAAAGAAAAGTGTTCAGACTGCCAGATAACTTCACTTATTATTTCTCAGGTGTCATTCATAACAGAAACTACAATTGCGTATTTTCATTTGAAATTCCTGTAGTAATCACCAAACCAAGCTTATTCCACATAGGGGGAATCGTTTGGATGTATTGATGGAAAAATGTTCCAGTAAAAGTAGTAAAATCAAGTTGGCCTCTTTAAGTGATATTCTTAGAGTTGACCTTTAGTGTGAAGTACTGACTGGCAACTGAAGGGAGCATTTACTTTCAAAAATACCTCATCTAGGGAAGAGCTCTGTCTGCGATCTGCACTGAGTGTGTGTGTGTGTGTGTGTGTGTGTGTGTGTGTGTGTGTGTGAGAGAGAGAGAGAGAGAGAGAGAGAGAGAGAGAGAGAGAGAGAGAGAGAGAGTGTGTGTGTGTGTGTGTTTAAAGTGAAGGCAGTTACTGTGATTGACAATTACAGATGACCACAGCTGGTGTATCCCCCCCACCCACACACACACCCCTGGTCTTTTAGCAGTGGTAAGTGGCAATCGTTTGATGTGATTGGTGGATGAGTAGAACTTATGGTGCAGTAGGCGGGTGGTCAGCTGGCATTAAAACATGCTGCAGTTGTTGGACAATGCAGCAGAGATCGAGGAATGCAGTGAAGGGGTGAGACAATGTTTTGGCTTCTAACTTATTAAATTACTTGTGTCTACAGTAGAGTTGTTGTTCACTTCTGTTTCTGTACTGTTGAGGTCTCTTTTTTGCCAACATGAATTTTTCTCAGCTCTGCCTGTCCGTTTCTAACTTAAAGGATTAAAAATAAGAATGTTTTTTGTGTGGTGATTTGACTGAATTTAACCTTTATTTTAGAGATATTTTCACGTGTCTCAGTCAAAGTTACAGTCATTCAAACCAGAATTAGAGGGCTGTAAAAGTTCTAAAACTACCACAGAGCCAGTAAAACTCAAGTTTTCCAAATGTCAAAAGGAGCTTTTTGTAGTTAATTGTCATTATGCAGAACAGTAATACATTGTGTTTTATATTATATGGTTTAAGTTGCTGACGCAGAAGCATAACTTTAATATTGCAACCAAAGGTAGAACAGCACTATAAAGTTAATTCTAATTGTTTATCTTTTTTAACAACGAAATGGATATTTGGACAATTTAAGGAACTGTAATAATGTAAGGGTGTATAGAGGCTATGTATGCAGACGTGGATGTGGGTATAATGTGGGTATATGGGGGCTGGGGTTTTTCCTGCTTCACACCCCTTTTCAGACCTGTTCACCAAATTTAACTTGGTGTTTGACAAAAAAGTAGGAGGAGTGGACAATTTCACAGAGCTGCAACAATTTACAATATGTGAGAAATTGTACATCACATCATGATTTATTCATGCAAAATCACAGCCTTTTATTATTGCTGAAGAGAAATGCTTGAAGGACACCTACACTGTGATTATTATGTTTATCCTGCTGACATCTGATACCTTGCCCGTCATCAGGGGCTGATTCCTTTCTCTGTCTCTCTCCTCATCAGGGAGGCCCCACACAGGAGGCCGGCCCCGGCAGTGGTGACCCCACCCTGCAACAGGTCTACGCACCTCCCCCTTCATATCCTCCTCCAGGTCAAGGCCCGCCAACATCTGCAGGCAGACTGCCACCTCTGGACTTTAGCTCTGTACATGCCAGTTCAGAGTATCCTGAACACCCTCAGCTAAGAGTCTATCAGGGCCCTCAGCTCGACGGGGTAGAGGCTCTTACATCCAGTAACACGGTAAGAACAACATATGCCCTACTGAAAAGATCTTCTCAACCTTTATGTGACAGAAGCCCTGCTGCCACAGGTAGTACATCCACATGTCCTATCATGGCCAGATAGAGTTTCCGTCTATATTTAGAGTCCACTTCAACTGTGCTGTCCATATACGGGAATGCAGCTCACACTACAGCAAACTGGGGGGGGGGGGGGGGGGGGGGGGGGTGTTTGTTGATGAAAATAAATCCCTACTTTTCTTCTTCCATGTCTTATTTAGATACCAATAAAACAGATTGTTGCTGTGCAGTCTGTGTTATATTTAACACTTTATATGTACACTGATCTGTCATGTGTATCATCTTGAATAAGTGTAAACTTGATAGTGATCGTATGATAGTATTTCAACCTGATTTCAATAAAAACTTGTCTCCAATGATTTAAAAAAAAACAAAAAAAACCCCCAGCATTATGTTTGATATTCAACCAGACTTTAATAAAAAGTCTGAACAGCTTGATGGATTAGTAAAATATATACAAATATATTCAATGTCCACAGACAATTAAAAAAAACACATCTTGTAATCCTCTGACCTATTCTGGGTCTAAAATGTTAGCATGTTAACACAAAAAGCTAAGATTAAGCGTGCTGTAATGTGTGCAGAATACACTTAGCTTTAGCATGTTAAAACTCTCTCAAGATAAACTTAATTTGCTACATTTAAAATGTTGAACTGTATGTTAAATATTTTACTTGTTTATACATTTACATGTTGACATCGTGACCATGATGTTGTGTTCAAATTAACATTACGCTAATAAAAGCTTCACAAAGATGCTAGCATGACTCAGCACATGTGGAAAAAATCCTTGGAAACGTGGTTGCATTCGGAAACAGGTTGAAATATTCTATCATCAGATATACTGTATATTTGCTAGTGAAACAAAGACTGAAGAGAGTCTTGATACTTTTTGCAGTGTTTATAACAAACAAATGACCTTCAGGCATGAAAATGTCCACTATGACAAGGTCAAAGGGTTTAGTTTGATCTTTGTGGCAGGCTTGTGGTCCTGCTGCTATACATATCTTTACCTCCTCTTATAAATGGTGTTTTGTGGCCCCATCTATATATTTTATTACTAGAGCCCCTGACATACTTGGGTCTGCGCCGATTTTCGTGTGGGGAAAGTTGAGACGTCGCCATGGAGGAAGGGGGTCAAGGGGGAGGCTGACCAGATGACCCCCTTTCCCCCTCTGAAATATCGCTCAGGTCCAGAAACACTATTCTGCATCGTGACATGAAACCACCACCCAACTCAACTCTTTTTCCCTGTCACCCTTCCCCTGTGGCCTGTCTGTGGTGTGTTTGGGTGGATGTGACAGTGCTGACAATATAGTGAGCTATGGCAAACCAGTGTAGTGTGAGCCAGTGGCCTGTGTGAGTTTATTTGTGTAAATTACTCCCCTGACTGAATGTGTCTCTTTTTCTGTCTATCCCCAACTCATTAATTATGTCCCTTGACAAATGATCTTTAACCCTTGGCAGAAAAGCAGCACCGTGACCCCAGACTGACACTTTTGAAATGTTCAGTTTAAACTCTGCCTTCTTTGCCTTCCTCCCCATCACCCTTTTCAAGCTTTTTGTGCACCTTCTTTGCATTGTTCACTGAGGCCTTCTTAAAAAGCTGCCTCTTGGTAGAATGCTTATAATCCTACGTCTTTAAGTCCTGACCTCTGCATACATAACTACAACTTTCTTTCACATAGCAGCGTTTTTTTCCAGTAATTTTTTTCTGCTTTCTTAGTTCTTTCCAATGCACCCTGCTCTTTTTCTCGCTCTCACTGCTGAAGCTCATTGTATATTCTCTTTGCAGACCTTTTCACTCTCTTCTTCTTGTTTGGACTTATTCATCTGTCTAAAACAAACACGTCTTTAACAATTCTTTTTCTTGCAATGGTTGAACAACATATCCATGCACATACACGTGCACACACTGGCATCGTGGTGCATTGTGGGAGACTGAATGTTTTGGTTTTGGCACATTAGGTCTTGGTTCTTTTCTGCATGGTTACATTTTAATGAGGTTAATATGAGGGTAGTTGTACGTGTATTTACAGAATATTACAGCTGCTTATATTACACGAGTAATCATCAGACAATTTAGACACATTTCTTTTTTCCTGAGAGGAGATAAACCCGAATTTGACTTTTTATTGCAACAGCTTGATTGAAAGTAATATTATAGGCAGATACATACATATTTATTGTGATTGTAAAGAGCTTGAGAGGGATCACTGGTTGCTGAATGCTCTTTTGTTTGAATCACTTTACTATATGAAAACGATCTTTGCCTAATGATGTGATGCAAAGCAACTGAACTATTAGAGACATGAAATGATTATCAGAAGTTGCTGAATTTTATGTCTGAATTCACTTTGATTTTCCTTCTTTCTCTCTTTTCTTTCCTACTGATGCCCTCTCTCTGTTTTTTTATCTTCTCACCTACTCTATTCATTCATTCATACTTTTCTTTTTCCATCCTTTTTGTTCCATCTTTCTGTTTTTGTTTGTTCTTTCACGTCCCCTTCCTTTCCGTCCATTTTTCTTCCATCCACATCATGCATGCCCCGTCTTCTCTTCCTACTTCTGTTTTCATACTTTATTACTGTCAGGAGGATGCTTTGGCCACCGTGACCTCTGACCCCCAGTCTTTGAGCGTATCGGTGTCATCAGGGGGCGGAGCAGGAAGTGGAAGTGAGGAGGAGGGGTCAGGTAAGGCCCAGCCAAAACGCCTCCATGTCTCCAACATCCCCTTTCGCTTCAGAGACCCAGACCTCCGCCAGATGTTTGGGGTATAAAATTCTCACCATCTGTCTGCATCACAGTGCATTAATATTACTGTTGTCAATATGAGTAAGCTATACTGAGAAAATTATACTCAACAGAGCTACTTTTTTCTGACATTTTCAGCAATTTGGAAAAATTCTCGATGTGGAAATAATTTTCAATGAGAGGGGTTCAAAGGTGAGTATCACAGAAAAATGACAAGAGCTGAAAAACTACGTCTAAGAACAGAACAAAGAGTAAGACTATGTGATCCTGCAGGGTTTCGGGTTTGTCACCTTCGAAAGTGCCTCTGAGGCGGACCGGGCTAGGGAAAAGCTGAATGGGACAATTGTGGAGGGTAGAAAGATTGAGGTGAGAAGAGAATTTCCTATTCTTATTAGATTTCCTCCTTAATATTCTGCATACCTTTAACATTTGTTCTGCTCTGTGCCCTCCCAGGTTAACAATGCAACAGCAAGAGTTGTTACCAAGAAGCCCCAGACGCCCCTTGTGAATGGAGAACTTTCAAGTACGACTAACCTCAATGATATCTGTGGTTTTAACTTTCTTTAAACTCTTGAATCACTGTGACCTGGATGCCTGAGAACCTTTACAGACATGAAACTAATTGTCCTCTTTATTTTGTTGTAGCTTCTGGATGGAAGATCAACCCAATGATGGGGGCAATGTATGCACCAGAACTCTATACAGGTGAGTTCTCCTCTGTAACCTCTAATTGTAACGAGATCACATTTGTTGTACTTGTTCACATATTCATACTGTTTTTATTCTCTTTAGTTGCCAGTTTCCCTTATCCTGTAGCAACTCCCACCTTGGCCTACAGGGGCTCTGCTCTGCGAGGTCGAGGCCGAGCAGTCTATAACACGATCCGCTCTGCTGCAGCAACACCTGCCGCAGTACCTGCGTATCCCGGGTAACACTCCATTACCAAGTGCTACTGCCTGGTCTGCACTCATTTTAGTCACTGCTTAACTGTTTTTAACCCTTTTTTTTAACAGGGTTGTATATCAGGATGGGCTTTATGGAGCAGAAGTCTATGTAAGTCTATTCTCATTTTAATCATAACTACATGTTAAAGTTATTTAAAGTGTTGCATCTTTATTCAAGTGGGTTTTTTTCCGGTGCAGGGAGGCTATCCTGCAGCTTACAGAGTGGCTCAGTCAGCATCTGCTGCCACAGCAGCTTACAGTGATGGGTAGGCATCACACACAGTCTTCACATTTCTTATGGAAATGTTTTTCACATCATCACTAATCCTTGATCTCTTCTAGATGACATGTTCTAAAAATAGACCTATACATTGTTCACTCTGAGTCTGGCAATAAATATGATGATGGTGATCATGAATATAATGTCTAATTTGCTCAGTAAAAGCCTCAGCTTTCCCAAGGATAGGAACTACAAATTGTTGGACTGTACAAGATAAGCAGTAGAAAAGAAAAAGAAAAAACATTAACATTAAGGGGTTTCTGAAATGAAATTCACATCTTCTTCTGATGTTTTTGAACAGTTATGGACGGGTCTACACCACAGCTGCTGATCCCTATCACCATTCAGTCGGACCAACAACAACTTATGGAGTTGGTACGATGGTGAGTAAAAACCCACACAGGCTATCGTGTTACATGTGCAACCATGTCTGCTCACACCTGTTTCTGTCAACAGGCCAGTTTGTACAGAGGAGGATATAATCGCTTCACGCCGTACTGAGACTACCGGCAAGGGCAGGGATGACATCCCTCAAGAACTCTGGGGATCGTTGATCCATGGACACTGCAGGACAGCTGATAAGATCCTTAAAGTTTGTAAATGTGGGAATGGATTCGCCCCATCACCATCGCTACCTCTCCTAGAGAGACTAAACGGACTGAGGTTGTAAATACTGTAGGACTTATTGAAATGATCAATACTTATTTGGAGGAGGATATAAGACAAGAATACTGTGAGAATTGGTTTTTTTTTGCGAGTACTATCTACGATCACGGGTCAAAAAAACATTTGTACAACAGCTAATGACATGACGTATTTCTGATGATAGCTATTTGCTCAATCTGTGTTTTCAGTCTATTTGTGCCTGTTTGTGTGTGTGTGTGTTTTTGCGTGTGTGAGAGGCAGGTCGTGTATCAACACTTAAATTATCATCTGAGAGACAGCTGTGACTATGGTTTCATTTGTACAGACACAGGACTAATGTTGGTTTGGACTTGGACTGAATTTAGTTTGTTTTTTAGCCTTTCTAACAATCTACCTCGCATACGTTTTCAGCAGTCCCATTTCTTTATCCTACTTTTTTTTCCCACTCTGCAGAGCTTTCTTCCAACTTCACCTCTCTATTCTTTGCGAATCCTCACTTAGATATATTTTAGCTTCTGTTTCTTTTGTACCTCACCTCCAAGGATGTTTTTTTTTTATTTTTTCTTAACTGCTTTAAGCCGGTTTTAAATCCACACTTGGATTTGGCATTGAAAATCTGTCTTTTGCTACTTGTTCTAACTAACAAACTGAGGACTAAAGGCCCAAAGACAGCTTCCTCTAAACACAGTACGTATGCTGCAGATATTATAACTGTCTCCAAGTGGATTTATTCTTTCTCTGCTTTATTCTTCACTCCTGTGCCTTATTTCACTCTTTGCTGTCCCCTTCTTTGTGTTCTCTATCCGAGTTGCTGAATGCCTCCTCTACTTGTATTGATCATTTTCTTCTCTGCCTTTTCTTTGCTTCTATTTCATTCGTTTTCAGTGTGTTTGATGGTTACCTCTGAATAAAACCTGTTTTTCTCTTCCCATCTTTTCTGTCCTTCATTGATTAAAAAAACTTTGATTTCATTGATCTGTCCTGATGTTTCAGGAATAAGTTTTATGTCAGTCAGGTTTGAAAAACTAATAGAGCTTCTTTCCTTCTATACTTGTATTCAGCCTGTTTCCTGCTTCATTTATTTCTAATTTCTTTTCTTAATGCTTCTTGTCTACTTTTTGTGTTCCTCTACAGATAACACATTTTCTAATATATAAATTGCTCCAATAGTCCTTTAACTTTTTAATTGATCAACTTTTTCTTTATTATTAGTAGTTGTACACTCCTACTTTTTTTCCATACTTTTTGTATCTTTTCTTGCTTTTGGACTTTCATCCCTTCTCTCTTATTAACAAAACTTAAAACTTTCTCCTTTGCATGTTGCATAATATTTATCATTTCTTTCTGTTGACTTTTATAGGATTCTTTTCTCGTCCTTGAATTAGCTCCTTACTCCTCGTCTTGTAGCTTCAGTATTTCCTCTGTCAAGATAATTTAAACTAACTTGATCTCCTCTAGTTCAATGTTTTTCATCTGCAGTTGTTCCATTGCTCTTAGCTGGCTTTTATTTTTAGGTTTCATATTTGTAATGTTCTTATTTGACGGTTTGTGAGGACATTTAAAGCAAAGAACATTTAATTTCCTGCATTTTGTTGAATTTTTTTATACCACGATTACATTTTCTGCATCATTTTCTCTAGTTTGGGCTGATCAAATCAATAAAGCACTAAATATGAAGCTAAACCACTTTTTAATGACACAGAACTACACGTAGAGGGGAATAACTTCTTGAATTATCATTTTAAAGTATATACTGTTTAACTTATTTCTCCAGACGTTTTTTTTTTTTTAATTTACAAATCTTTAAGTTAAAAAATGTTTTTTTTAACATTTTATTAACTTCAAAGCATTTTTTAAATCTTTAATTAACTACTGTTGTTTGTCTTTTAGTCATCTTGAATTACTGCTTTAAATCTTTTTTCCTTTTTTCTCTTAGTACTGTCTTGAATCTTTTAGCGGCCAACTTTAAACTCATTTCCAATTACTTCAAATTCATTTCATGACGTGTTTCATATACGTTGGCCAAACAAACTAAAACAACACATGGATAGTGTATCTGCATTGAACAACAGTAGCCCTTTCTCTTCTCAATGACAGATGAACTGCTTATTCCATAATAAATTCTCCAGATCAAACTTGACTTTTTTCCAGTTTTTATCCTAAACCTCAGTAATCCAAGATAACTTGAAAACACAGGATGATTATCATACTTGTATTTTTATTTGTTTTGTTCAAAATGTACACAATATTTACAAAATGGCAGTTTGTCTTGTCAGAGCTGTAGAGAAGTGAAGGTTGAGGACAGGGTGGAGGAATAGCTGATAAACCTTCAGTTGTTAGTGAGCTGCAACATAAACTTAAAGCTTTACACAAGAAACAATACTTACTAGAGATTGTGACTGTTGCACAGAAGGCAAACGGTCACAAACATACTTAACGTTAAAGGAAACTATTTGAAAGAGAAAAGGACAAAAAGGTTTGGAGGGGAGAGCAGGAGAGGAAAACATGCAGGGAGTGAAGACATAATCAGAGGAAGATGATTTAGAAAGGAAAGCAGGGCGGAAGAGGTCGTAGAAGTGAGGGACATGGCAGTTCTAGTGTCAAATAGGAATGAGTTACAAAGACTGGTATCTGTAACATGGGAGCAACAAAATAAATCAATCTGAAAACATGAATCAAGCGTCAGAGGGAGAAAACACAAAAGCATCCAAAATGAAGATGTATAAAGTTAGTCGTCTAACGGGGGAATTTTCTACTTGAAAAAAATAAAAAGAAGCAAACATTGTGGGCTGGGTCAATGCTGAAAACCTGAGAGATCAGATGTTTACACTTCAGTCAGGAATGAAAAATCTTACATTGACACAAATAACAGAAGTTCATCACATGGTAAGAAACCAAATATTATTTTGGCATGGGAGCACACACCAGCAATTAAAAAAAAAAAAAGAAAAAAAAAAAAAGTTAGTTAATTATTAAAGACTAGGACTATAAAGAAAAAGAAAATCTGATGGGTAACAGCATGTTCAGTATGTCCAGACACAAGATGCTCTTTTGCAGTTCAATGTCTGTCAATCTGGCACAAACGTTAAACTATTCCAAATCAAATCGATTGTGAAAAAGAGATGATCATAACGACCAGTATTACCAGCTCACATTGTATGGAGGGGGGTCCAAGGGATTCAGCAAAAGACGCATAATATGCATCTGGACAAACAGAAGCCAGCACATATTAACTGTCAATTCTTCAACATTGCTTTTCAAACTGAACAGGTTTAAGTTTGCAGAGGAAAAACTGTTGAAATCTTTGTCTTAGCAGCAGAATCACATGAGCAACAGAAGGACATTTCCACATTTCATTGAGTGAGGCTCCCATGTATTTTAATTGGCTGTATGACTTCAGTGGGTCAAACCAAGACTTGGATTGCTCACAATTCACTCTCCTCGGCTGGCGGCGTCTGGAGGTGGTTGTTCGCCCACTTGTCACTCCTGTGTTCTCCCGCAATGCGCTACAAGGAGCTGAAGGATGAGAAGTCTGGTGGTGTGTGAGAGGAAGGTGTAGGGAACTGAGGGGGGGAGGGGGGAGGGATCAGCAAAGAGGACAGGGGTTGAGATAAATGAAAGTGGGAGGAAAGAAAAGGTGTTGAGATCATTGTTAAGACAAGAAGTTTGCTGAAATATGTCAACAATGAACAGTTTGGAAAAACAAATCTAAAAATCAAGGTTTCCCAAGGAGCCTGACAGAAAGCTTTTCATTGATGCTAGGCCTTAACATTACTTGTGTACGTGAAATGAAGGTCCCAATCACCACTGAATGTGTACAAGCTTTACATGGAACCATCTGCCAAATATAACAAACAAGACATCCTTCTGCCTGAAAGGACAGTTTTGACAAGCACATTTTAAATACGACTGGAAATGGAGATGACTTATTGCCACAATTTGGTTTGAAGGTCTTTCCAAATGTTGTCAAGGCTTTTTGTGGGGGGGGAAAAAAATCTAGCGGTTTTCAACTCCACCACGTCATCCTGCAGCTAAGTTTACATATTCACAGCAATGAGCTAAAAAAAAGAAAAAAAAAAAAGAAAGGAAAAATCACACTTACCCATGTGTGAACAAAAAAACCCTTCAATATGCACCAATTGAAAAGCAACCACAGCACTATCATACAATATTTACAGCCATATACTGAATAGACAGGTTAAGCCTGCCTCCTTTATCTTCAGTCTGTTACATCACACCCTCAAGTCCCTCAGGACCAAATGTTTCCACAGCTAATCCAATACCGTTTGAATTAAAGCGGATGTGCGATGCAGGAAAAAAAAAAAAAAGGCTTTACACTTCAGCACAGCTGGAGAGGGCAAACAGTGAGGCATAAGGAAAGTCTGCGTTGAGGGTTGTTGTTGTTTAAGTGAGCGTTCTGTTATTGTGGAGCTGGTTCATCACCTTTTTTAAGTGTTGTGACACAAAATATCACCTAAGACAATCGCACCCCGATCAATACGGATGTAGGGACTGAGACTAAAAAAAAACCTTCCTGAGGATAAGTCACACAGAGAACTCCAACTACGAGTCTGCTGCCTCTTACAGGTCTGTCAGGCTGAAGGTTTTCTGTTCTAAAGAACGACGATAAACTTCAGCTTTATTTCATAACATTAATTCACTGTTGATACATGGACATAAAAGCATTTGTCTCCTCTCTTTATTTCATGACTGTCCACATCAGTGTAAAACTTGTTCAAATTTAAATACTAAACTGGAAGCATGTATCTGTGCAGGAACACATCTCTGATATTACTGACTTGGTATCTGGCATTTTGGGATATTGTCCAATTATTATGATCCTTAATCCATCTGTCAAACATGAGGCGCTTTATTCTCTTTATAATGTGCTCTCGGACACCACTATTTTTTAAGGCCAATACTGCCGTCCACTAAACACACGACAAAACATTCAAGACGGAAGAAATGTGAGAAAACACCTCTGTTGTTCCGTCCGGCTCCTCCAGAGAAGTCCTTTTTCTTACCAGCAGTGCAAACACAGAGGCGCGTGTTGCATACAAACCACTCGTAGATAATCCTTCTTGTAGCAGCAGCAGGGTTTTTTTTTTGCCCCCCACGATGCTCCAATACCGTGAATTCACCTGGAGACCACCTTCTTTGGACTGACAGCTGGTGTGGACGGAGGGATTTGTTGGATTTCAGGTGCTGGCAGAAATTCAACCCGAGGCTGGTGGGAGGCAGATTTCCCATCTTCCTCAGGATGCTTGGATCCTCAACATTGAGCTCGGAGGAGTGAGGTGGATCACCTTGACGATAAACATTAGCCTGTATCCGTTCTCTTAAACAGAGTCAATGCCATCCGATGGAGACTTTCCCCGAATGCTGGCCAACTATTTCATTCGCTTCTGACCAAAAAGTTCTTCTGTATTAAATCTGGAAAAAGACTTAAGACTTTAGTCCATTGCTTTTATGGGCCATAAAATCAGGGACAAGGGACAGGATGAGAGGACCACTTTAGATGCCTTCAGGAAACGGGGTGCAGGGCAGGACATACAAACCACCAACTCTTCTTTCACACTGCTGGCGTCTCCTCACCTTGCTGTTTCACAGTCTCTTTGGAGGATTTGCGCGCAGCTTTGCTTCAAACAGGAGACAGCTGAATCAACAACTTGAAGAATTGCCTCTAGCGTTTCCCTTTATGCAGGACAAGGCTTGTAACTTCAGGGTCTTGACGCTGTTGACTTGAGGAAGGAAAAAAACATGACAGAAACACTGTTAGCTTTGACATCTGATGCTGAGAAAGGAACAGGAACCATGACGAGCGAGTGCCCCTCTGATCTGCTTCTCTGTGCTGAGACTGCATGGATCATCTGATATCTGAACTGTTCCCTCACTGGTCTGTCTTTGTCAATGCTGTTCGATGTGATGGGAGTGGGGCTACATGTCTATCTCAGTCAGACTGTATGTGCAGACTTGTGTAGAAAACTGTAATCTGAGCGTCAAAAATCACATTGTTGTTCAGAAATGTGACTCGAGCTGCAGAGTAATGTCGCAGCTATCCCTCTACATGGGTCTTCTAGAGTTTTAGGATTGCAAACTACTCTGTACTGGCTGAGGACTCTCAAGTGCATTACATTGTATATGTAAAGATCCCACCCTTTTTGGTTCTACACCCCTCCCCCCCCCCCCTCCATCCCTTAGGAAGCAGCCAAGGCAGTTGTGCTGGTTTTGCAGTCTATCTTTTGGGGGTCAGCTGGGGTAAATGAGACACCTAGCCCGTTAAGAAAGCTCATACAGGAATCTAAACAAGGGAAGCCCAGATTGGACTGCACATACTGCACCGGCACATCAGGCCTGAACCTGTGGAGAGAAGGGAAAGAGGAGGCACAGAGATCAGAACAGGCTTTAAAATGGAGAACATTTTGTACTTCATGCTTCAAGAACTCCTCTTACGTTTTGACTATGGCCCGAAGAGCAGCCTTTCTTTCCCTCTCTACAAACTTGTCAATGAGGTACGAAGCCATGCGGGGGGCTTCAAGGTACAGCTTAAAGAATCTGCGGTAGTTTCCTAATGCCCAGGCAGCACGGAGTGCGAGTGCGTGAGCCACACACACGTCTGCCCGCAGTGTTGGGGTTATATATACCAACTCAGTGGTCAGATCTGAGAGGAGGAGGAGGAGGGACAGCCAAAGTTAACATGAGGAAATAAAACACTGATGTGATGTGTGAAGAGAAAAAAATACAACACGGGCATACCTCCAGAGTTTTTAGTGAAAATGTAATACAGCAATCTATAGGCTGTAAACTCTCCGATGTTCTCTGAGGGATGTTCCTTATACAGAGCTTTCAGCTGGGTCTGACACTGGTTGAACTCTTCATGGTCTCCCTAAAGACAAAAGCAAGTAGTTTAAAAACTAAAAGCACCGTCATCCCTTTATGCTGCTCCCTGTTTTTTTTTCTTCTTCTTCCACAAAGAGACAATGGCTCACCTTTTCCAGAGCGATGCGTGCGTGACACTCGTACACTTCCACTGTGAAGTCAGTACGAACTCCCTGGACCTGGACACACACCGGAAGAAACGTAAACATACAAAAAGGAGGATGACAAACTGAACCCAGTCTAGAAATCCGCCATTGTGAGTAGGCTGAAAAGGAAAGTAAGGTGTACGAAGGTAACTAACCGTGAGGTCCTGTCGGATGGACTTCATCTGTTCACAGGCGTAGGTGTACTCCTGGTGGGTTTTCCAGTGGGTTTTCACAGCCTGCAGAGATCTTCTCAGGACCTGCGGGACACAACGAGTTCAGACCGAGATCAGCCAAGGAGAAATGTTGATTCTCCAGCATCAAATGCAATGAAACCATTTGCTTACATACTCATTCCCTTTATTGGTAACAATAACTGAGAACTGCTAAGAATTCAACTTACCGACACAGGGCGGACAGTGGAGGGGTCTGGGGCACAGGTGAGCCTCAGGTAGTGCTTTGTGATGTCCTGGCATGTTCCAACGATGGGGCAGTCCTCCCAGCTGAGACCCTCCTGAGTTCCGTCAGGCAGGTCCAGCGAGTGGATGGACAGAACCAGCGGCTCGGAGCGGAGCTGCTTGTGGAACCGAGCTGCTCTGCTCTGCTTCTTGGCTTCTCTGTTGGGATCATGGAAGTCCAGACCGGCATTGCCGCCTTTCCTCTTCTTTCCAGCGGCTGCATTGGTGTCGTCCATATTTCTAAGGGGGTAACAGTTGTGGTTTATCACGATCTATCACCGTTTCATAGTGGGACACACTAAGTCCTCTCCGAAAGAACAGTGAGGAATTAAAATGAAAGATATCAAGTTAATTACCTTCTTCCTCTGTTGGCCTTTCCTCCTCTTCCTCGTCCTCTCTCTCCACCTCCACGTCCTCTGTCTCGGTCATTACCACGGCCGCGGGCTCCTCTCTGGCTTCGTCTTGACAGCTGAGGTCGGAGGTCACTGGAGATGCTGCTGTCAGACTGGGAGCCAGAATCACTGGAATAGAGACGCGAGACATGAAAAAAAATCATAATAAAGACAAAAGAAGGTCAAACTCAAGAAATCCTGAACAACCAAAGGAAAAACAGTCTTACCTGCGCCTGTGCCTTTGGTTGCTTCTGTCCCTGTGCCGGCCATGAGAGGGGGACGGGGAGCGGGAGGACGAATGGGAGGAACTAGAGGACGGACTCCTTTGGGAAAATATATTTCTGTAGTGGCCAAGTCTATGTCCAGCGCCCCTGCCTCTGGAAGCTGCGGCTGCTGTACTTCCACCGCGACACACTGAGCCATCGGACGCCCTCTGGGGTTGAATTGATTCCCAACGTGATTGTTTGGCCTTCAGTCTATAAAACATACATCCGAATGTTTAAGTTCAACCAGCAGGCGACGACATTTAAAAGACAAATAAAAGGAAAATATGTCTGTTCAATCAACTTTTTGAAGCTGTATAAGGAAATGTCAACACTTAGATAACTGAAATATACAAACTAGGAATACACTAAACTCACTCTGGTAGCGGCTCACGAGTCCAATCAATGGTGTAGGCAGAGCCGTCCTTTAACCGGTCCTGCAGAACTTCTTTCAGAACTTTCTCTGTACGATCTTTGTCCTCCTCTGTTTCACAGGCTGTGAAGCAGCGCTGGACATATTCCTTCATGGCTTGGGGCCAGTCCTGGGGCCTGGAGAGAAAGACTTTGTGTGAGGCTACAATTCTAGGATTGAAAGAATAATAAAAAAAAAAAACATACAAATCTGGGGATATCAAAAAGTTCTCACCTTGTCTGAGCACCTTGGGGTGCAGCTGATGCACTCGCTGGGGAGGAAGGAGATGGGTTTAACCCTGAGGGCTGCTCGCCGGGAGGGAAAGACTGATTGGAAACTGGACCACACTGAACCTGATAGGGCCTCTTGGAAATATTGAACTTCACAGAAGCCGTCCCAGGTGCCTCTGTGAGAACAACAACAACAAAAGTCAAACTTGGAAATGAAAACTAAATAAGAATGTTTTCATCCTGGCTAAACCCTACTAAATTCAGAGTTCTCTTTATGTAATCATTTTCTCAATCCTGCCATGAAGTTAATGTAGAGTTGCTAGTTTTAGTCGTAACAAGAATAGTAATATTGTATTGAAAAGCAAGTTTTGAATCTGTGATATGGAGGACAAGCCACATCGGAGAAACATTATAATCATTTCAACAAACTCTGTGGAAAATGTTATACATAGACTACCTGATGAGAGTAAATCTTACGTTTCATACGGTGCCACAGTTGCTGTCCTTGTTTTTGGTTTTTGTTGTTGTCTCCTCTGCACAGCCCTGACAGGTACTGGCCTGGCTGCTGCTGGTGCTGCGGGGTATTCTGAGAGGGCTGATAGGCGTTTTGGGCCTGGAAGCCCTGTCCATAGTTGGGCCTTGCCTGGGAATGGTTGTACATTTGCATTTGGTTGGGGTCATTAGGTGGGTATGACATTGAGTTGTTGGCGCTATAGGAATTTGGAGAAGGGGGAGGGGGGAACTGGGAGTTTGACTGGGAAGGAATAGGTGGGGGTGGAGGAGGAGGTGGTTTGTCTGATGTGGTCGGGCTCTGGGGAGGTTGGGGTGTAGTAGGGGGAGGAGGCTGTGGTTGAGGGGGGTAGCTGGAGGACTGGTCTTCCATTCCTGGTACAGGGGGAGGCTAAAATGAGAAAAGACAATAAAATATTACGTTTCACTAAAATCAACCTTTTTTAAAATTCCTCTGTAGAAATGTCGGATTAAAAAAAATTATCTTAATTAAGATTATGGATTTCAACAACTTCTCGCATGTACCTGTCCATTAGAGGTTGGAGGTCCTGGGTATGACCCTGGTGGTACGCCATACTGATTGGGTGGATATGCAGCGCCATACTGGATATAAAGAAAAACATGTATTGTCACTACTGCCACTGCCTGACATTATTCGAGACTATTTAAGGTAATTATCTGACATGGAAGCCTTGTGGTGTGTGTCTGTTTCAGAATGAGATGTTATTAAAGTAAGAAAGTTCTTCAGTGTACTTACTGGACCCATTGGGTAGTAGTAGTTGTACGGGTATGTGTATCCAGGGTAATGCTGCTGAGCCTGCTGGTACCATGGATAGTACTGCTGCGGCTGCTGCATGGCAGTAGAATCGGATACTGTTGGCTGAAACTGACCAGCCTGAAATGAAGCCAATACACACACATCTCTGTAGTATTATTCAGAACAGACAGAAAATCATCTCCGAGGCACAGACATTGCAACAAGAATGCCTGACCTGTTTACCATCAAATAACAATTAGGTGCATGCGTTCATGCTGTAACTACAAACTGGGTGATATCGTTTAATATTGTTCATTTGAGAAGTGTTTTTGATGTATTTTTCACGCCATCTTTGAATAGGATAATTCACAATTTGGATTTCTTGAAATGTTTCTCCTCCACAAATTTTCTTTTCGATCACATGATTTCATATCTGGGATCAGCGTAGTAGACTGAATCGAATACCAAATATGTCAAAATCTAAAAAGGCACACCTCTGCTGTGGTCTGGTTGGCTTGTGCAGATTTAGCTGAGCTCTGACTCTTGTTAATGGAGGCTAGTGCTTGTCTTGCCTTCTCCCATTCTGGATTCTCGTGAACCTGGGCATCTCCAGCCGCACCATAAGACCTGAAAAAAACGTAACAACTCCTGTCAAGAGAATCTTTTAACAACTGAAGTTACAACAAGTTGACCAAAACTAACCTAATGGTAATAATTCTAACATTACATTAAACTATATGAAAATGACATTCAACAGCAGGCATGAGAAGAACAACGTTGAATTCAGGACAGCTACTGTTTAATGTTTGTAATTGAGTTAAGCAGCGTCTAATCTGTGAAGAGGAAATCCAATAAACCGTTGGCCTTCAGTTACAATAAACAGACAAAGATACAATGTCGGAGGGTGCTGAGATTTACGTTGTTTACATTCGACTTTAATACATTTAACTTCCTCAAGCAATGACAAACAAATTATTTCAATACAGTCAAATGAACGTCGTTATTACGTTTGACATTAACCAAACCATCGGCCTGTATCTGGCTAGCTGTGCTGCGGTTATTAACAAGATTATTGGAAGACACTTCTACTTAAAATAACAAACACCACATATAAGAGTATCAGTCTTAATGTAGGCACACTTATTGAACGTGTGTGATGGCTGATGTTTAGCACTGTGACGGAGACCTACCAGTTCGATGTCGGGGTTGCTTGTGCCGTGTTCGCCGCCATTTCGCCACAGTGTACAGTTAACGCTGCGGCAGTTGTTCGCTAGCTGGGCTAGCTGACTTGCTAGCGAGAGACAGTGCTAACGTCGTTAGCTCTCCTGCTAAAGTAAAAGGTAAACAAGATACAGTCTGACACGTTTAACTAACAAAAAAATACACTGAACCGACCGCAACTGTGACCTTCTAAGCAGATAAGTCTAACTCTAGCATCTTTTAAATCAGGATGCACTTGATTGACTTGAAAATGTAAGTCAAATTCGGTTAATTCGCCTCCCTGGTCGTTGACTACCAACTTGATCGGACCGGATGGTGGAGACACAAAATGGCAGATCTGTAAAATTAGTCAGGCTCAGTGACGCTACGGTGACGGAGGGTTTTTTAAGCCCTGAGTTTGTTCTCACAGGCAACATCGGTAACTGTGGTGGTGACACCTACTTTAAGTTCTGCGTCCGCAAATCTTTTTGAACATTCTGAATAAGTGAATCTATTCTCAATAATAGGCCTATCAGCATATATCACCACTTCGCCAATGCGTAACCTATTATCTCTCGCTAATCTTTAATAAACTATTTCAACAAAACGTTCTGTCCATGGTACCAAGTTATTATTATATTTCTTTAAAAAAATGTAATAACGTATAAACATCCAGGCCTACTCGCTGTTGTTCATATATGTTTCCCATTATATTTCTGTTTAGCACACACACACACACACACACACACACACACACAGCTGCAGGATGTGTGTTTGTTTGACCTTTTGCGTACCAGAGAGATGAGCCCATTTCCTGTGACTCTCTCCCACACTTGAACCCCAAAATCATCCAGATCTTTTCGAAGTGTTGTACAAATTATGTTTAGCCTACAACAGGTTTAAATTTTCTAATATATATATATATATTAATAAATAATGATATAGACTAGTGCCTTTTTAACTTACAATATAATAAAAAAAATACCAGAATGGCAACAAAAAACCCCCCCTCAGTTTTCTTAATTCAAATACATTCAACACTATCTTTCTTTCAAAGGCAATATCCTTTCTACGTTGAGATTGCACAACTTTCAAATGAATGAGATACTGTATTGAGTGTAATTTCCGAGCCATTTCCCACAGTGAATGACATAATGTTCCTGCTGAATGAATAATTTGTAACAATTGTCTTGTGGGCTACATCATCACACAAATATGTTCAGCATTTGTGACAAGATCTCATAAACAATGACTCCCGAGCCAGCACCATTGTATGAGTACCTGCTGTTTGGTGGTGCTTGTTTCTTTAACCCTATAGGGAGGAAGCTGGATATTATGGACTCCTCTAACACATCTCCACTCCGTTCCTGTTGTTGAGCCAAATTCCAGTTGTATTTTTATTGTTCCAATAATACTGGATTTCTTACTCAGCCTTTTGGTTGTTTGTGTGATTAAATATAGGGTATTTTTTATTTGGTGACCATGCGTCAGACTGATACCCTTTAACTGTCGTCAGCTCAGTGGTTTGCTTCACTGTCTGCATTCCACTGTAATTGCAGTAGACTTGAAGTCAAACCCTTCATAGCAATTTAAGTGTGAAGTTACATTGGCCGCCTTGTGTACTGGTGTATGAGTTTATGAGTGTATAGCATGAGTTTTAATAGAAATATGTGTAACCCAGGCAGAGGGAGGGAGTCCAGGGGTCAATGTCTAATTTAGGGATTTTAGCAGTATTGGCATTTATGTTCACCAGTCACAAAAGTGCACATATTTAGGGCTTCTGGTATTTAAAATGCATATTTAAAATGCATTTTGATAATCATTAAATGACATGAACCACTTACAAACAAATATACCTTAGCAGCAGCTAAGGTCTGATACCCTGGCCTTCATTACAACAACAACAACAACAACAACAAAACGATTAATCATCATCTGGTTCTTTGGTTCAAACGGACAAAGGCAATTTAATTTATTTTAAATATTCAGTTCTGCACCCAAAATTACTAACACGTTTGCAAAGTGTGTGTAGCCTGTTATTTATCAGATAGATAGATATAGGCCGAGTAGGTTTAACTTCAGTCTCAACTACCTGGTTAAGACAAGTTAAGTAACTTTTGCTATTTAATTTATTATATTTCCTTTTAAGATTGCCATCTTAAAACTGAAAGAACAAACAAGTTCAGCCTCATATTTCAAAAATAATATTCTACCTTTAATTAAAGAGCTAGTCTCACTTTGGCGATACACCGCTCCACTTTAGACACTTTGATAGTGTAATTCAGCGAAGTTCAATTTTTAAATTGATGATCAATTTTATTTCGAGGACACCTTCCACATGTCAGCTTTACAGAACAGAGCGCCAGGTAAAATGAAAAGTGATTTCGTTTATTGAGAAAACCCCCCCCCCACAAAAATACAATAACACCTTTTAGAAGTAGAACAACAGCCTTATGTCTACATTGTTACATAACATTAAAGTAGACATTGTGACAAAGCATTTAGTCATAGTTAACTGCACATTTAAAAACTTTATTCCCTGCTATTTAAATGATCCTATTATTAATTACAAATATAACATATGCCTCCATATGGAGCCCTGTCTGATTGTTGACCTCGTCATGTTGAACCATGTCTGCTGAAGTCGACAGCTTCTTTGATCCAGCGCTCCCCAATAAGTGTCGCGTCACTTCCTCGCCCCATGCCCATCCCTTTGGAAAGAAAAAGAAAACTCACACTAAAAACGACGGCGAGAAAAAGAGCGAGGGAAAAGCCGAGAGAGAGAGAGAGAGAGAGAGAGAGAGAGACAAGCGAAAAGCCAAAAGCCAGATGAAAGCGTTGGATACTGCTGGAGAGGGAGCCGACCGAAGATAAGAATATTGTCTTTAAAGTAAGTTTCCCTCTGTTTTCATGTGTCGGGGACGCTCACTCACTTTGATTAGTTTAACACGGATCTGAACGATACCTTCGCCACTTTGTCAATAAGTGTGACCATCGCGTGCGCTTCCTATTGGTAATTACTTATCAAACAATAAATTAAACTGTTTCATTAACATTAGAAAGTTGTCAGGGTATAGATAGGCCTTGAAAGCCCCTCTCAAATATATCTCACACTTTCGCACACGTACTTTAGTTTTTTTTTTTAAATGTAGGCCCACTTCGGCTTCAGATAATCGTAATAAAAAAAAAGTTACTTAGTTCATTAGAAATCATCAAATAGATCACATTTGCTTTCGCGCAATTTGACTGTGATTAAGTGTTGCCTTTTTGGCCTACTTTTGTCATGCTGAAATTTGAATAGTATTCCCACCAAAGCAGTTCAGCTCAATGTCTGCTGTCAATGATATAGTTATTTTTTTTGTTGTGAAGAGAAAGTAACATCTTGTTTTGGTCTAGTCACCCCCTGAAGGGAGAGGAAAGTATGTGCTAGCGTTGCACAGTGTGTTCAAGTACAAGTCTCAGCATGGCCGTCAAAGCCTCACAGTGCCAAAATGCTCATTGCTTTCCTCCAATATTGCACAACGTGGTTAAGTGTTACAGCTACCCAGTCTTATCAGGAGGCCTTGGGGGAGGATGTATTTGATTTGCTTTCTGCACATTATTTACGCCATGTTATTTGTTCAGAGGATCACATCTGTCATTTTACCCATCCCTCCTAAATAAGAATTGTTGCCTTCTTTCTGATTTGGTCTAACAGTCATGCCACTGCACAAATCAACCCGGGCCCCCCGGCTGGATCCTACAATGATCTCCGCCCCATTAGGTGACTTTCGCCATACCATGCACATTGGGAGGGGAGGCGACGCCTTTGGGGACACCTCCTTCCTTTCCACTCTTGGCCCTAGCCAGGCCAGCAATGACCCAGGAGGAAGAGGATCTGCGGCTGAGCCTGAGGTGACAGACAACCACAGTGATCTTCATATGGATGCTTCTGAAAGCCAACAGAACCACGAGCTTCAGCACTCTGAATCAGTGTCTTCATTCGACCTGGACCTGGACCTGGGCCCGTCCATGTTGGGAGATGTACTAGGTGTGATGGACGGTTTGGGGCTTGACTCCAATGAGGAGGATGTGTTCGGCCTCAAAAACGGCCCCTCCTCAGTGGGCCCAAAGCAAGGAAAAGGGCCCAGTGAGATGTCTGTAAACATGCTGAACGGGAAGGACTTGGTGAGTTTGGATGGAAACCAGGTGGGAGACAGCAGGATACCAGATGGGAACGGGATCAAGCCAAAGGGGTTACGACCAAAAGTACGATTCAGTGACAAACGAGAGGAGATCATTCGCCACGCATCTGAAGAGGAAGAGGGTCAAGGGTTCAACTTCCAGGATGAGGATCAGCTGGAGTGTCATAGTCCAACAAGGGGTGAAGGTGAAACCGAGATCCCCAATCATAGATTAGATCTGCCACCTAGTCCCGCCTCATCACACAGCTCAGAGTATGAAGGTGTGACCTCGTTGGACAGGAGGAGGGTGGACAGCGGCCACTCAGAGACTGATTCAGAGGACGAGGAGGAGGAAGGAAAGGGCTACACATTCGAAGATGAGTTTGATGATGAAATCGGTTTATAGGGTGGCAGGTACACTTACCCCTCGAAAGATAATCTTTGCTGCCAACTAAATCGCGTATACTGTATTTTCCTTAAACTCATCATGTCAGTATCATTTGAATGGGAGGCTTAAAAAAATGCAAACTGGATTCCTAAGGACTTAATGGAAGATTACAGTGTGACGATGTTGCTCAACTGGAAAAGACGTTTAGTGTTTCATCTGCATGGGTAACAGATTTGCAAAAGATGTATCAAGGTGTTATTTAGATAATAACAAAGAGGTGAACAGCACTTTGGACTTCGTTCTTCTGGATATGATATTGATTCTCAGTGAAAGCTTAATTACTACGTTTGCATTGTAAAGTTTTAATGTCTTACATTTGCCATTTTAAGAGCACACTTGCCGTGTGCTCAACATTTAATGCCTCAAATAGAGCTGCATGCATTCATCGTTATACCCTGTGCCTTATCAGTGTCTTAATAGTTATATCTAATATTGCATGTTTATTACAGCCTTCAGGTCTTCTCGTCTCGTTTAAGCTTTACAAATTGACCACAGAGCCTTTATGAGGAAATAAATCCTGTGTACAGTTAAATACTGTGAATGTGTCACATTACAAATCCGACAGTGTGACGTTTGTCCACGTAAAATCTGATCCGTTTTCTTGTTGCAGCGATTTACAATGTTTCTAACTTACCAAAGCTTTTCTTTTTGCCGTTTGGTTCATACTTACATGCTCAGACAATCTTGGGAATTCAAGGGTCCGATTTAAATCATCACCAGTGGCATATTAATGTACATGTCTCTTTCTTATATATTGCTTGTTATTAAAAAAAAAAAGAAAAAGTAATGCATTACATTTTGCTGTAAGAGGGACAGACCATTATGTTCATCTTTTTGACAATGCTGGATGTAAACACTTTTTTATCCCGTGGTTCCAAAAGGATTACTGCGAGTACAATAAAACACTTATTGGGATTTTTAAATATTCAAACCGTGATGGCTCAGTCTTTTATTTTTTCCCTTCAGGAATGACTTCAGGGTGAAATTGGAGCACAAAGGGAAACTATTGAATCTTAAGACGATTAGGCATTTTCCTACAACCACTTCCTGAAATCAAGCCGTTCTGTCCTTTCCATTGGAAAACTATAAACAGATGAATGTGCTCACAAAAATTATGCACACAATACAAATATGGCTTTTAAACATTTTATTTTAAGCACGTTAAAGAGACTGCCTAAAATATTTCACACATCTGTAGAACATACAGAAAGTTTAAAAGGTAAAGATTATAACACCTTATGGCGCTTTGTTGGCCAATAAGTGTCAAAAGGAGCAATTATCAGCTGCACAGCTTGTTATATACATTATTGAGAATTACTGCTCATAACACACATATGATGTGTACCACTAAAATTGAGAAAATTGTTTCTTTTCCACACATTCACACAGAAGCATACACACTACACTGATATAGTCCTGAACAGGTTGAACCCTGACAGGGCAGTGGAGACCATCACACCGGGGATCTGGGGGTGCCAGTGGATCTCTTTGATCTCGGACTGACCCTGGTGCAGGAACAGCAGCTGGGGGGGTAAGTCCTTCACCCCCTCCACCCTGGCACCCACATCACACGACTCCACGGACAGATCCCACTGACTGAGGACATCGTCCGCACCCGAGGCAGCAAACACGCTCGAGTCCATGGGGCTCCACTCCACGGACGTGACGGGAGCAGTGTGCTGTTTGAAGTTTGCCACAGGCCGCCCGGTCTACAGGTGGAACAAAAGACACTTTTAACTTTTCTTATCCTGCACCGTATCAGGCTACAAAAGGTGTCAAAGGTGTTTACTGATCAACCCCTGATTTTGGTTTTGGTTAACAAAAACACAGAAAGTGACATGATTTGGAAGCCTGTTTTGAAAATTAATCAAAAAAAGTTTCTGGTATGAGGGGGAAGGAGGGTGTGGTAACAACACACCACTGTGCACTAGGCACAAAAGTGAACAAATGTTATTAGTTGGGTGGGGCTGCCCAACTGAGGAGGTGTTTGATGAACTGATTATGTAATACAAAAAGAGCTTAGCCGTGTTTGTCTTACTGCTTTAATGTTAGGTTATTATGTCGTGATGACACTAACAAATCAAACAGTAAGCATCATCACTCCCTGTCATACATAAGCAAGCAATGATTCATACTTGTATGGAAACAGCTGACTCTCTTCACACGAGCTGAAACTTTAGTATGAAGTTATTTTCAAATATCAAATTAGACTTTTTTTTTGTATACCTTAAACTGACGCAGGTCCCACACTTTCAGAAGCCCATCGTCCCCTCCTGACAGAATGAATGGTTCGCTCCTGTTCCAGCTGATCACATTGACGTCTGATGAGTGAGCCTCATTGACTGAAAGCATCGAGTTTGGCGGAGCACGGATATCCCAGACACGGATTGACTGATCCACTGAACATGATGCAAAAACCTGCGTGGAAAGAGAGAAAAGGAGTTTTCTTGAAGCAAATATACACAAAACAAGGCAACAACTGGTTGCCCCACACAATGAACTCTACTGTATGTACAGTATAACAATGGCCCTCCTCGCTGTTATGGCGTTCGGAGTCACAAGCTAGAGGAGGAAGTAGAAAAGCATTCTGCTCAAGAGAGAGAAAGCAAAATACAACATGTTGAAATTAAAGTACCAGTATGGCATCAGATCATATTTACTGGTGGAGACTTTGGGCCTTTATTGTTAACAAGTAATCATTGGGTTTGCCATGCCGGCTAAATTGCTCAATAAAAACTTTTTGTCAACATAATTTAGGTTGCACCAACATGCTACACTCGTCTGAGCAAAAAGGTAACAAAAAAACTACCTGGCCATAGGATTCCAAAGCACATACTATAAACCAGTTTGGTGACTGAGTAGCTTTAACACTACGACATTGTTACTTTCATATTTTAGTGTTAACAGGTGGTGTTTCAGAAGGGAACATAGTTTTACTCATTCCGATCATTCATCCCCCTCCACAAAGCCTGTTCTTCCACCCAAACACATGTAAAACACCAGGAGGCAGCTGAGCTCAGTCTGACATGATCAATCCGTGTGAAGGAATTCATCTTCTTCAGAGAATCATCCCAGCGTTTAAGGATCGCTGAGGTCAGGGGGCATGGGGGATAAATAAGTATGTCTAATTCTACTCAAACATACAAGGCCCTCGTGTACTTAACACAGTGCCCCAGCCTGACCCTCTGTGACGTCATTATCTTTCTATAAACATACCGTCGCTTCAGTGGGCGACCACTGCAGGTCCTCCACGGACTTGCTGTGGGAGCTGAAAGGTCGTTGGTCGATCTGCCACGTAGTCCCTCCCTCCCGGGGCTCCCAGACATGAATGTTCTTTTTGCAGTCCCCGCTGACCAGACGACCTGAAGACGAAGAACAAACAGAGGACTTGAGTCAATGATAATGCATTTTATTTAAAGGCGCCTTTCAAAACTGTCAAGGTCGCCGTACAAAGCAAAAGGGATATAAACAAAAGATATATACAAGCAATGTTACAATTACATCAATAAAATTAACATTAAAAAGACAAATTAGAGGATGTAGTGGATTTATGAAACTGGGGAGAGAAGAAGGGAACGATCAGACAGAATAAGGCGATTTAAAAATGGATTTAAAAATTAAAAAATTAAAAATGGAGAGAGTCGATGTTACAGATGTGAGGTGGGAGGGAGTTCCAGAGGTGTGGGGGGGGGGGCAGATCGACTGAAGGCTCTGGACCATATGGTGGACAGGTGTTAAGGTGAGTTGAAGGGAAGAAGAAGAGCTGAGAGTTCAGGTGGGTGTGTTGATGTGCAGGAGTGTCAGAGAGGTACGGCGGGGCGAGGTTAAGGAAGGTCTTAAAAAGGTGACGAGCAGAATTTTAAAGTTGATGCAAAATTTAACCGGGAGCCAATGAAGCTGCTGAAGGACAGGAGTGATGTGATTGATGTCTTATATGACAGTTTGAGCTTTTCATCAATGATGTCATAGACACACACACTTAAGTCTAATTTAATTTGAAATGTGCACGTCAAACTTTTTTTTTCTTCTCTAATATGTCAGCTTGTTTAGATGAAGTCCGACGAAGGTAATAGCAAGAATATTTGACTTAAATCTCATTTTGGTAATTGATGGATGCTCCCTTCTCTATCTGATTGTTTCTGTCACTTCCACGCAGTCATAACTACGTTTCCTCTCTGCCAATTTGTTCCAACTAGTCCGTGCATATTTTAGCACAAATAACACAATTTGTTTGTAATGTGCATACTCAGGATTTATTCAGAAATGTAGCAAGCTGCATCATGGGTTAAGTGAAGTCACTGTTTTGTTAGGATCTTGTTCTAAGAGCTTAAAAATGCTGGACAATGACAGCCGAGGAGTTGCTGGCCCATACGCACTTCATCAATAAGCTCGATAAACATATTTTTATACAAAATATGTGATCTGTTCATCTCTGGCATAAAATGACTGCCACTTGGGATGTACACAGAAATCTGTGGTGCTGGGTTACAGACACATACACCAGGTACAAGCAGTTCTTCTCTGCTTACTCTCACATTATGAAGCTGGACTGAGGCCTGCACTCTGAAGCGAGCTCAACAACATACCCAGGATATCTCTTCATTATCTGGCTCGACTAAGCCATCATGCTAAGTGGTCAGATGATACCGGTTATGAACTCTGGAGTTCAGCCCAAGGCTTCCCTATCTTAACCATGAGGGTGTTTGAAAAAAAAAAAAAAAGAAAAGAAGAAAAAAGGTGTTGCTTGCAGCGTAGGACAAATTGTAAACATCACCATGTCTTGTGGCAACAGAGGAGCATGTGTACAAGAACAAACTATGATACCGGACACACAGAAAAAGCTACACTTAATCCAGGCAATAAGCAACACGTTTGCAGCAGCTAAATGCAGGAAGGCCAGCCGTTATAAGAATCCTGGCTGTGTGAACGCAAAAATTAAAGCTCTGTTAATATCACTGCCACATTGTTGGGGCAGGAAATTATTTTTTTTGACTAGAATTATATTCTAATATTAAAACAGCCTTTGCTGTATTCTGATGTCTTGACAGTTTGAGCCTTTCATCTGCAACCCCTGCAGGGTCCAACATATAAAAAAAAAAAAAACAATTTTAAAAAATTTATGAAGTAATCAGGACAACTTTCATATCCTTTAAGTGCAGATTGACAAAGCTCAAGGGATCATTCAGACCCGGGATGATATCCTCAAGCTATATATATATATATATATATATACACACACACACACACACACACAGTTTTGTTTCTAAACTAAGCCCACTTCATGATCACATAAAGCCATCTATATGTTTTAATATGATGTTATGTACAAGAGGTAAATGTGTCCAGGTCCTGTTAGTCCTGGAGCAGCATCACTGCAGGCCAGTGAGGTAATGAGGACAATCATGCTGAAGCACAGGCCACTTTGAGTGTATAGTACAGTTTTAGAAGCCAAAGGACTTTACTATCGTTTGAACCCTCTCCCAACATCTCTGTCAGCACATCAAACTCCTAGATTATATGTTTAGGGTGATGCACTTTTTCCAGAGCTTTGATTGATGACAAGGTGGTGCTCTTATATTTGAAGAAAACAAAAAAAAACCTGCTTTACATTGCAGGTTTAGTCCTCACTCACCAGCTACAGTTGGTGACCAATCAATAGAAAATCCTTCCGTCATGTGTCCAGAGAAACTGAAGAGAGCTGTAGCTTCTTTCTGCTGGTTGATAAACGCTGCCATAGCAGCAGAGCTGTGCACGGCATCCAGCTGAGGTTGGAGGTCGAATATCTCCACCTGTCCCTTCTCCGACCAGACAGCAGCCAGAGACTGTTTTCCACGCTGAGTCACCTGGAAATATAATACACAAAATCTGGTAAAGTAGAAACCTTTACCAGGAAAAGTCCTCATACAGGGAGACATGAGGTTTTGAATTTGAGAGAAAATAATAAACTACATACTCGGACTCTATTAATGCCTCCATAGTGAGGCATCATGGCCAGTTCCATCTTTGGCTTCTTATCTTCATCCTCCTCCTCATCATCATCACTTTCTTCATCACTGCTCTCTTCCCCTTCCTTTTCTTTCTCTGTTCCATGAAGGTTGTGCATGCGCAAAACGAGAAGTCTGCAAGAAAGTTTGTGTTTTATCACTCTGTAGATTATAAAGCCGATGGTCTCTTTGGTCTTTACATTATTACAGAGCGCTGTGTCCATTTAAAGCCTTTTAATTATTCAGAGACAGCTGTCGGTGGAAAAACAAGGTATTAGATAAGTATCTGATGTGGTTTGTTATCTGTATTCAAGGACTTAGTTCTGATGTAATATAAACAATCGCTGAAAATGTTTTCCATCACCCTTTAAGTGATGAAAGTTTTAGTGTCTCTTTAAAAAAATGCTGTAATAGTGATTTAATGAGATAACTAAAACGGTGTATAAACAAAATAAAACAAAAAGCAGCTGTTGTCGTGTGAATTATTCCTCTTGTACACTTAATTTAACACTTTCTGCTTATTTGAATATTTAATATTTTCTATTTTCCTCCTCTGAAACATGTAAGAATCCTGAAAGTAACATGCTGAACACACTTTCACTGCATGTAAAAACTTCAAATTGAAAAAAGAAAAAATCTTTCTATACAATTGACTTGTTTCTTATATATATTTTTTTTTCTTTGGAAGAGTTTTTAAAATTAAATCTGAGAAAAAAATATTTGCAGTGAATTTAAATCATTTTTGAGCTGCTGTTCCCTCATGTTTCATCTTCACTTTCCGACTTCAACTACTTTAAATGTACAGGCAGAATTTCCTACTCTTAATTATTGAAGTATGTTCTTATTCTCGTTTCGAGTCTTGTAAAAACAAAGAGACTAACAAACTGTTGTGTTTCTCTCGTAAACAGCCCATCTTCAGAGGCAGCCGTTTTCCGTTTCAGGATGTTATGATGAACTGCAGATTTGATGAGTCACCTAAAACTAAGTCTTCCACAGGATATCCAATCTTTTGAGAAGCCTTGCAGATAAAAAAATCCTATTATTTACATGTGTGGGTTAATGATTGTTTAAATTCAGTCTCTCCGCTCTGCAAAAGAGTCAGCTGTTAACTATAAACACACATTAGGCAGATAATGCTGCTTTGCCCAAATTTGCTTTGAATTAGGTTTGTATTTGACTCCTCTCCTCCTCGTCTCCTGTTTGCACCTCAGGTGGGAGGGAATACAAAGTTAGGAGGAGAGGAGGCAAAAATAACAGAAAAGTTGTTCATTTCCTCTCCATCTGTGTTAGTTTTGTTTGCCTTGCCAGTATAAATGATGTCCTAAAGTGTAGTTTGTTTGTGTCTTCTACGAGGTTCTTTGGATCAGTGATTCATCTGTTTTGAACACTGTCATAATGAATATCCATACCGTATTGTACTAGCTGTCTATACTATACACATGTTAGACATTTTAAATTGTATAATTGATTCATACGTTTTTCACTTGATTAAGAGCTGCAAGTTTGTCCTAACATGTTAGCCCATACAGTAGGTCAATAATAAATAACACAGCTACGGCTAATTGTGGGCTTGAGCTTTGTTTTGTTTTTTTGTAATTCATCAAACTCTTTCAATCTCTGTGCCATGTCTGGTTTATACTAAACTTTTTCACTTGTTGTCAATGTGCATTAAATAAATACTACATACATTTCTGCTATCCCTGATTCCATTAATGGCACATCTATCATAACTCCAAAATCAGATTCATCGCTTTTCACAGAAAACGTTTATAAGCAGTGGTTTGTGAGTGTGTCTGCCATCGATTATAAATGATAACATGATGTATGTGTACCTGTTGCTCAGAGCTGTGTCCGCCTGTGTGCCCGCACACAGCAGCATGGACAGAGGGAACTGCTCCCTGCCCTCTCCTTCACCATCCCTCAGGACGTCAAAACTCAAACATGGCGCACCTGGACACATACAACACATATTTACAATGAAAGATGCAGTTCATGAATTCTTTACGGAGAACACATCTAATTAGTGTCGATCTTTAGCCGCCTGTGCTTGCCTGTTTGGCATTCGTGGTACATGCGGTACGCTGACCGGTCCATCTCCAGCTCCTCTCCGGGCTGAAGCGGCTCGATCCCGGGGACATACACCTTCTTTTCTGCTTCTCCGCCCGCTCCTTCCTCCTCCATGTCTACTCCTTCATCATCATCGCTACCAGCTTCATCCATCGCTTCCATCGCAGCTCCTTCCTCAGCAAACGTGTCCTCATCGGGCGCAGACATATTGGGAGTTTGCTTACTTCCGGTATTCGGAGTGGCCACGTGTTTTGAACACCCTGCGATCGCCCCCTCCCTCCTGTCTCCTTCCCCGCTCCCCTCCATTTACGGGAATTCAGCTGGCTTCGCCTGACGCTTGTGTTCCTGTTGCCAGGAAAAATCCAACTTTCAAATATTTGTGTTGTAAGTTCCACAAACTACGATGCTTAAACACAAGTGTTAATTTGTTCTGATATCTGGGGATTCAAGTTGGTGGGTCAGGGTGTTCTCCCCCTTCATGCACAACATTTGTGAGAGATCATTAGAATCATTTCAACATTTAGGGGTCGTGTGCTGACCAGGGACAGGACCTCCTACATTCTCTGAGTGAGTCAGAGTATTGCATTTATTTTAATTAAATGCAACATATGCTGTACAGAGGCAATAGGAAGCCTGCAGTTACCCCTGCAACCCTGAAGGAAACGTGTTTTGCCAGAGGCTTTAATGGAGGCAGGTTAGATATTGAAGCATTTGACAGTAACATGCTTTGACAAGTCCAAAATGTCCTCTTCTTGTACTATGATGGTCTAACTCCTTTGGTATTTAATGTCATGCTTGAGTAAATTTGCCCTCTTATCAGATTGTAATGAGAATTCTGTCAAAATTGACAGAAAAAACTGAGATGCAACTCAAAATTTTGTTCCCATGCTGGCCTAATAAAAATGCCTGGATCTGTGTTTTCAGTATTATGAAACTTCCAGGGAGGACAATGGGGCACATTACATGCGTGGGCGTTGACAAGCAGGGGCAAGTGTGAGCAGCAAATGGTTCACTTTATTTCTTGAGAAAATCTTGAATAAAGTCAGAACACTTCTGGAGTCCTTTTTCATCCAGAGCGCATTCCTATCTCATCTGCAACTCATCTAACCGTGTTTATCCAAGTTACAAAATAGTTCTGTAGGATTTGTAGTCTGGGAATGACTTGTTACAGACAGCAGTGATTGTTGAGCTCACATGAATCATATACAAACCGTGTGTGCTGTTGCATGTTTAAACATAAACCAAATATCTCTATTAGCAAAGTTAACTAAAATATTTAGGTAACCTTGCTGACACACTGTCGAGGAGGAAGACGTGTTTCTAGCTTGTTATTAGCAATAGTTTGACAACAAGGCAAAACATGTAGCAACAAGTAAACATCAAGCAATCAAAATGTATCAAAGAATGTGAAAATAGATAGGCCTATTTAAATGCACCTGAAGTTTAAAAAAGGAATATTGATAATAATCCCTCTATAGTTGAATTATATTATTCTATTAAGCACATTTTGCAGATGTAATAATGAGTTAACATTTCACTTTTATAGGAGATGGAGTTTTAGATAATTTAAAGCCTTTTTTTAGTTTAATTAATATGCATCTTATCTATAAAGTAATCCCTTGGTTGATATACTGGGATACAAGTACAACATCCATCTAAAATTAAGGGTTGTACACATTTAAAGAAGTGTGTACACTTGTGTACAACAATTAAACTATTGTCTAACTATTAAAAGTAGCTCCTAACTGTTGTACTTCAGTAACTGGACTTTTTGTCGATGGCGACAAACAGCTGAGTCCACAATAAATAAAGCCCAGCTGAGTTCAACCAAAAACTACCAATGTATATATCTAAATGTCTTTAATTTACAATTATGTACAAAAATAAAAACCCACAGACTTTCATATTTTACATTTACATCAAACTCATTGTAAACAGTGATGAATTCCACATCAATAGACGATGGCTTATGTGCATTGGCTTTATCTCTTGTTAGCATACAGAGCATAGCTAGCTTTAGCTTGGGACTAGCTTTAGAGATGATGGCTATTATAGGTATACATGTGTGTTATTATTTGTTACAGAGCACTTCTGGGCAGTGAAAGTAGTTATGTGGACTAGCTTTGGACATTAAATGCAACCTGTGCATGTCACTTCAAATAACAAAAGCTAACTGCATTCATACACAGAGATACACATATAAGAAAAACAAACATTCAGTGCCGGGAAATGTCTTTGCATTTTGTGTGCATCATCAAAAAAATAAATCTTTTTTCTTCGTAATTATGGCAACATCCACCAGTATAGTCTGAATAACAGGGGACTCCAGACTGAAGCGTAATATGAGGAGGATGGAGAGCCACTACTGGAAGGCAGCTGTGTAATGTCTATCATCCTGTCAGGCTGATCATCCACCTCGCTGTTGATGGCTCGAGTGGTCAAGAGTCTAGCCCTCGAGGGACCGTAGTCCTTCCTCTCGACCGAGGGGGGCAAAGTGGGCAGGGTGCACGTCTCAATCCCAGATGAGCACCCGACGTCAAGCCAGCGAGTAAAAAGTTCTGACGTTAGCTTGAGGAGTTCTTCAGGACGGGAAGATAATGTGGAGAAATGATCCAGGTCTGTTTCCTCATGGAATCTCTGGGACAATGAAACAAGACACACATTAACATCTAACATGGAAGGTGAGATGCTTTTAAACATTTATTTCATTTTAGTTTGTGAATTAACCAAGGGCCATGCAAAACACAACTGTCAGGCCAGATTTGGCATCAAAGGTAATCTACATTCATGGTCCCTGGGCAGCAAGCTATAAAAACATACATAGCAAAAAAAATGAAAATAACACAAATGAGCACCTTTTACATAAAATATGATGAACAATAAACAATACAAAACTAATTTAATTTTGCCTTAATACACATTTGAAACATGTATTTACTTTCTCTATCAGAAAGCCAGAGTACATCAAATAAGCCAAAATGCCTAATTTGTTCTACAACTTTCCCCAAAAAGTAAAGTAGTTGGGTAACCTGCACATCAATAAATGAACCCTACCTCTGTATTTTTGTTCCTCTTTATTATTGTATCCAGTGTCTGCTTCAGATCGAGGATGAGAGAGTGATTTAGGTGCTCATCCCAGAGGTTTCTGAAGAGCACATGCCAGGAATCCAGGAGTACAACTGCAGCAGGGAACACACAGCACTGCAGAGAAATGGTACAACAACGCAGCAACAAAGTTAAGTTCAGTGTTCAAAGCCCAGAAGTGACAAACCACCACAAAAACCACATCCATTGCAAACAACCTTTTGCGAAACACATTTTTCACAAGAGCTCTCACAGAATATGAGAGGTCAGACATTATAAGTTTATCTTCTTTCTGCTCCCTTTCATTTTTTTTAAAGAATGAAATAAAAAAAGAAAAATGAAATGAAATGAAGATGACTTTAACGTCTAAACTGCTTGATGATGGCCAACAACTAGAAAATAAGCTCAATATAGGATCCTGTCCTGTTTCATGTCAAACCTCTCTTCCCCTGTTCCTATCTGATAACACACTCACCGGATCAGTGTCACACAGCATGCTTCTGGTGTAGTGGTGTACGACATAGTAATCTTTTGGAAATACTTTCCGCTGGAAATGAAAACATAAACAAAGAAAAAGATCAGAATAATCCCACGGATGATCAAATAATTTAGAGAAATCGCAATTTCTTTACATTTAAATGCCCTAATCTGACATCTTAAATTTTTTTAATTGAATCAAATTTACAGGTTGTCAGTTGACAGCTTAAAGTGGGTCATTCTTATTCAAACTGATCAGATCTTTGCTTTTCACTTCAGATAAAGGAATATGGCAAAGTAAGATAGGAAATAATATTACCACAGACAGAGAGGATTGTTGTCACCTGACAAACACCACCCGATCTACAGTAAATCATAAGAAGTGTCAAAGGTTCTCAACTTACAAATCCAGTGGGATTCGAGTCAATGGTTGCTTTAATGTTTTTCACACCTTCCCAGTCAAAGTCACATCCACCACATTGGACAGTCAAGAGTGATAGCAACAGCAAAACTGTTTGAGGCATGAGCAAGAAGAATAAGAGACAGAATGCGTTCAGTTAATTGATGGAAACTTTCTGTGGTTTTGTAGGTTTTTCAAATTGCATACCTACTAAGAAACATTACATCACATCCTGCTTCAATTGCTTTTTTCTGCTGAAAAAAAAAAAATCACCAAACTTTGCCCGCTGTTGCAACAGCTCTGATTAAGCATTTCCATTCTGTTCTTGTTTAACTAATAACACATAAAAATCGGTTCATTCAGCTTTTAAACATCACTATTTCCCATAGAGTTTTTTAAAGGAAAGTTTGCAAAAAGCTTCGCCATGCACCAAACTTTCTTTCTCACCTGGCAGTGACATCCTTTTTATCTTTCTAAGAAGGGGCACTTCTCCATTTCTTCTTGTTGACAGCAATCACTCTGCAGACGGGGGTTTCTGTGTCAGTCTGTGAAAGGCAAAGTTTCCTCTGTCGTTTCTTGAAATCTTTGACACAAAGTGTGCAGCTGTGTCTCCTCTTTTCATGGCTTGATATTCAGTCCTCTTGTTGACATGCCTTTTGCACTTCGTCCTTTTGAGTTCTTTCGGTACTTTCCACAAAAATGCCTCATTTATCCTCTCACGCCATCCTGCTCTCTCACTTTGGATTTTCCCACTTAAGCCTGAGAGGCTGCAGCCTTTTTCCTATGCAAGCTTTTGTTGTTTTTTTTCTCCTTTTGTTTGTTCCTATATCTCTTTCCCTTTTCCCCTTTCTCTCAACACTGACCTAGAATCTTCCTCAACAGCCTAATTTGAATCGCCCCCCCCCTCTCCCTCGCAGCTGGTCAATGGATAAAACGAGATAGACTGTGGCCTCCTCTTCCTCTCTATCTCTCCCTCTGGCCACCCTGTGTATCCTCACTCGCTCAAAGTGAAAGTGCTGGGCTGGATTGCTTGTCTGCTCCCTTTAAGTCTCAGCCACTCCCACTACTACACGTTTTACCTCACTATAGACTGACCCAACCCCCTCCCCCCCCTTTACTCCCCACATTCCCTCTTATTACCCCCATCCTCCCTCCCTCCCTCCCACCCAGCAAACCAGTCCCAAGGAGGCTTAGTCATGCAGTTGGAGCGTATGGTTTTCATTTGGACTCTCCCCCACACCTCTGCGCCCTCATATCCCCTGCTCTTTATCCATCCTGTTTAATGATCACATGATCTTTCTTTTACTTTTTTTGTTAGTTTTAAAAATACATCACATTCCTTTAACAAACAGGGTTGCAACACCACATTGTCAGAACTTGCAAGTCATCCCATGTGTGACAGCTTTCTGTGATCATTACTGTTAAAGTGGGCTGCACAGAGGTGGGTGGTGTTGATTGTGATATCTTATATTGGTCACAGCTGTCATCACATTTCCCCTCAGGTTATGTGAAGACTCTTTATAAATGACTTTTCCTGTGAAGGGAGGTGTTAATTTCTTATGACGGGGAAGGAAAGCAAAGTGGTTTCTTCAAGTCAAAGACAAGTTGTTCTTCTACGTGTCCTTTTTTGAGCAGAAGCCAAAGGCAGCAAGACCATTTCCCCCAAGTCCCCTCTCTGCTTCAGACGAAAAGGAAACTAGAGAGCAGCCGCAAGATGAGCACTCTCAGAGGCATCGTCATCTCGAAACCTCTTCACCTACTCTTTATGTTTTAATGACAGTTATAAATATCCAGCCACCACGTCGTCTTCCTGTTTCATACATTGCTTGCATATTGGGGAGGGTAAATATGCAACTCGTTTGTGGTGCTGTGACAAATTATGTTGGTGCTTCTATTTGTGCAACTTGCAAAATGAAATCCAGATTTGAGTTACTTAGAAAACCATGGCAATAAAACAGTCAAGTCTATGAGGACTCAGCAGCGCACCAACAATGTAACGTTTTTATTACAAGAAAAGCTGGACTCAGAACTTATAGTTAATTTGAAGCACAAAGTGAGCTTGAATTCCTTTTTTTTTTTTTTTTTTTTACTCAATCACTAAATAGGCATGGGTCAAGACAATAAAGCAGCCCCCGAACTTAAGCAAAGCCGTATGTTGCTGAATTTTTATTGACTAAAGTCTGCAAGCTTCAGCAAAGCAACAAGATCAAATAACTCAGGTATGAAAACAACTGCTTAATAGTGGATCAGTGTGCGACGGGCTTGTCGAAATCCTGCTGATGTGGTCGGCTGTGCTGAAACGAGAGCTTGTTATGCAACAGTGTTGTACATTTTAGGACAGAAGGAAACCTTAAAAAAAGTGATGTCTCACACCACTTGGGGCTTGTTGGCCGACGGCCTCTCAAACTAGTGAGTGGGAGCTTATGTTGAAGAAATGTTGATCTGCTTCCTTCAGTTCACTCTGTTTTCCCTCTTTGTTCCTTTTCTTCACCACAAGATGGAGCCAGGTGTGGAATTTGAAAGGAGAACGAAGCCAGTGACTGTTCACGCTCATTTATTTTGTTTAAAAACATCAGCAAAAAAAAAAAGTTTAGAAAGTGCAAAGTCTGTTTAATAAGTTAAAAATACACATTACTACAATAATTCCCTTTGACAAACACTGGCTGAATCTGAGGGGGAGAATAATCAGGTTATTGACAGAAGATTTCAAGTTACTTGGAATAAAACAACAATTAAATGAGCCAAAGCATTCCTGACATCCATTCATGGTTCTCTTTCATTCTAAAAAAAAAAAGAAGAAGTCCCAAATACATTAATCAACTGATGATCTAACACATCCCGCTTTGATTTTCCCTTCTTTAGTAATCCACCCCCCTTCTCCCCCTCACTACATTCTCCTCTCTTTATCACTGGCTGGGGCTCCTTTCCCCTCCTCGCACAGCGGTCATGAGATGACTTTTGTAGGTTTTGCTGAGTCCAGTCATCCAGAACTTGAGTAACCTGACGTTGTCCTCCTCACCCGGCCCCGTTGCCCCGAGGAGGGCCAGAACCTTCTGGGTGTCCTCCCTTCCCCGCCCGTCCACTTTGGAGAACTTGAACAGTACTTTGACCTTACTGAAAAGAAGAGACTCAGCTGTGAGTTGCGGAAACGTTGCATCAACCAGGACAGTTTTCTTTTAGAATTTATGAGTTGTACTTACTTCATCCACTCCTCCTTCAGACACAACAGGCAGTGAGACACAACATCCACAGACAAGTTCTCATTAGACAGAGCCACCTCAAGCTTGTTCAGTAACGTGGGACCTGAAAAAAAGACAAGTTTGAGAGTTCACTGTTTGGCCATACTTCTATTGTTTGAAGTGTTTCCTGTTAACTTAAATAGTCTTGCTTTTTTTTAGCAAGAGACAGTTGTTGCACTACTGTTTAAAGACCAGTAACCTCCAAGATAACATTTATATTCTTCTTCTATCTTACTTTAACAGATAGATAGACAGACAGACAGATACTTTATTGATCTCGAGGGAATCAACAAAAAATATCTATCAAGGGATTTCTTCAGTCACGTTTTCAGGTATGTAGAATAACAACCTGTCTGGCAAAAACAAGTTCTTTTAATGGAAGTTTTTTGACCAGGCATTTCTTGACCCCATGGATTCAATTGAAACCATTACAAATGGTATTGTTGCTGACAGCTGAAGTCATTTATTCTAATCTAATTCCAAGATGTGTTTTTGTTTTGTTTATAGAACCCTATAATATGGGGAACAAGTAGGGCCCGAGTCTAGAGTGGCTTTTTCCTTAAAATACTTCAAGTTGTTGTGTTTTTATCCATGAACTATATCAAAAGTTGGCGAGCTGAACAGATGAAATGGCAGTTGGAGAATAGATAACATTTTTTTTCCCCACATATAAGCCGACCGTGGGATCCTTGGTACAGGACATGTCTGGACATTTTCCTACTCTTCTGTTCTGACTTTGATCAACAACAAATCTGGCTCACATTAAGGCCAACCCTCCAGCTACGTGTGTTTGGATGCTTATTACGAGCCAGTTGATCAAAAATGTCTCAAATAAATCCTGGGATAAAAATGAAGAGAGTCAGCACTAAATTGGCAACACTTAGCATTCTTAATTTTTTAATTGTATGTTTTTACGCGATAAGTTGTATCTACTGATCAGGGGCTACTTTTAAACCATGGTCTGTGTGCTCACCTCTGTCTGTGGGCTGTGTGTTGGCACTGCTGATGGTAAACTGATAAAGTGAGGAGATGTCATCTTCACCTTGGGCTGAAGTCTGACAACTTTTCTCTGAACTGACATCCACCAGCACGGAAAACTCTACAGGATTTAAAAAAAAAAAAAAGGACAAATTCAATACAATATAATGTGTATGATGCGGAAGTACAAACGCTCAACATGCTACTTCAAGACTACTGTATCTTGTACCTGACGAGCTGACGTGTGCTGGGATGGGCACATCTGGGCTAAGACCCAGGAAGTTGCATTTGTAGGCCTCCTCATACTGAGCACTGTATGGCACAGAACGCACACAGCCCACTGGGAGTAAAGACTGGTTGGAAGAAGGAAAGACTCATGTTATCATCAGCAAAGAAAGCAGGTGACTGGACCTGATGACACACACGACTGGGACAAGTTATGTTATTAGCAAGACTTTTGTTTTTTCCTCCACCAAAGAGTCAAAATGAAAGTAGTGGAAAGATAAGAGGGAGTAAAAAAAAACTTACAACAATACAAAAGTGTGAACAGTTTGAACCACAAAAAGATCACGTATAAAAGTGTTGGCAACATTAGACTCCAACAACCACTGACATTAAAACAGATAAATATACAGTATAAAAACCTGCATACATAGAAATGTAATACTGCTGCTTTTGTGTACAGTATAAATCTTTATATAACTTGTTATTTTATTTTTTGTATCTGAGTCCTTTTCTGTTTTTAGTGCTACCTGCTGCTGGAATCTGAATTTCCCTGAGGGAACCTTCCCAAAGGGTTAATAAAGTTCCTATCTAAATAAATAATAATAAAATGTGAACAGTTAGATGTTCTGTCTCGTTGATGAATTCTGCATACTATATATATATATATATATAAAATACTTCTCAGCTGGATTGCCAGGTCTGTGTGACAAAACAAGCTCAATGGGCAATCAAAACAAGCCCAACAGCTAATAAAACCAGCCCAACGCAGGAAATCAAAATGAGCCCATAAAAACCTCTGAGTGCGAGCACGAGGTCTGCGTCTGTGTGCTGGCTCAGAGGGAATGTGTGTCTGTGTGAGAGAGAGCGCATTTGTATTTTGTTATGGGACATACTTATTTGTTGATTTGGTTGGATGTTTGACATTAACAAAGTTCATATTGATATTTATTAATAATCTAAATGAAAAAGTAGCCAATAACTGTAGGAAAAGTGCAGACCTGAGAAGCCTGCATTAGTAATGAGACTGATTATTTCTATATTTTTTATTAATGCCTAAAACCACTGCTAAGGGGTAGGTGTCAGCATGCAACAGCAAAAGAGCCTTTTTTTTTATTTTCACAATAAAATGTTTCAATGAGTAAACATTCGACAGCTAAAAGAAAGCAGGATAGAATTTTTTGTTTAAAAGAAAAAAAAAAAAGATGCACAGGAACAAGATCAGCAAAGAGATCAAAGGAAATGCTTTGTCCTCACAGGAGCTTTAAAGACTTTTGTGTAAAGTGAGTGTTATCTCTAGAAGAGTGTTAAACTCTGATTATTTGAACCAATGATAAATGAAGTCTTAGCTAATGAACGGTGACCTCTTGTCCTTATTCACGTTTACCCACATTATAAAAACACCAGGCTTCCTAACCAGATGGAAAGGGTTTCAGGGCTAGTACCTTGAGCACTATGAAAGCTGATTGGATGAGCCCGGGGTCTGCTCCTCTCCATATGACCTGATTTCCCATGAGCACGTGCCACACAAGCTGACGAAACTCAGCCGCCCCGAGGACCTGCAGACCCAATCAGACTGTGATGTACAACAGCTCACAGACACGCAACATGAGCTAATATCAAGATGAGAATTAAAGTCTTAAATAATGTAATAATAATTGAAATATTTTGAGTGCCAAAAAGCTATATAGTTATTTGTAATGCTCTCACTTAGAGGGCAAACTCAAAATGCAATTATCACCTGTCTAAAATGCCTCAGTGACCAAAACTTGGGTCCTGGTATTTCATCTAATTTTCCATCATCACACAGGAAGTCGTGGTCCAGCTCGCTGTCCGACTGGATCCGATGTGGCGTAGGACCGCCTCCTTCTGCGCCCTCCCAGCAGCTCATTTCCTCCTCTTGCTCTGATGGAAAATGAGAAAGCGATAACAGAATGCTGTCATGATGTCGGGGGAAGTCCACAGGAAGTTGCCATCTCGAAAGACTGTCTTAATATCACCCTTTGTTTACAGTCTGCATGTGACGCTATCAGTCCTGTTTCCTAAACAAAGTGAGTGATCTACATCTGACCTCTTTTTTTATGACTTACTCTAAACCCTCAGAACACAAGAAAAAGCCACAACAGAATGAAACAGCTTTTAAAACTAGTATTTTAAAGTGTTTATTTTATTTGTATTGCTTATTAAAAAAATAGGTTATTCAATCATGTGATTAATGTGCATTTATTTATCCCGTTGTGGCGAGGATTTGGTAAAGTGCAACAGAAATAAAGTTAATCCCCCGACGATATTATCATGAGTGAAGAGGAGATTAAAATTCCACCATCTAAGAGCGGGGTTGTACTGGGAAACATCTGTGTAAATCTTTTAATCACTCTCTAAATCTTGAAGAAAAATAATGTGTGAACACTTTCTGGAAAGGCAGTGTATGTGCATACAATGGTATCGTGAATCACTGGTTTTCTGTCTCTCACTGACTGACCCAGTGAATCAGACTTTCACAGGAGACTTTGCAGACTGATGATAAAACTACGACACATTGTGCAAACACATGGCATCCGATGATGTCAGCCATTAGGAGGCCAAAAACATGTTGGAGCATTACTCCGGTTACTGAAGCAAACAGTCAGCTCAGTTCAAGTCCATTCAAATCAATTTGATTCCATTTTAACACTTAGCTGGAATGAAGGTTTCAGTAAGAATTCCAAAAGCATAAAACTAATCAACCATCAAATAATAATATCAGGAGAACTGAGCCTGTGATATAAATAACACCATAGTGTGTGTTGTCTGGATGGCTTGTGAGTGTGTGTGTGTGTGTGTGTGTGTGTGTGTGTGTGATGATAAGAACTGGGCAGCAAAGTACAGTATGCTCCGTCTAAAACTGTGTTTTAGCTTTGTGAGGTGGCAAAGCTCGTACAAACCTTAATCAAGAGAGGTCAACTTGCAGAATACGTTTGGCTTTCATCACTTAAAGTTGAACTTAGTTGGACTGGAGGAAGAGCATTTTTGTCTCAGCCTCAAGCGCCAAACCCAAACAATTTATTCCATCTTCCTTTTGTCATTATGATTGTTTTTTTTTTTTTCCTTTTTGGATTTCATCTGTTTCTGATCACATTCTTTGAGTATCAGGAGATACTCTTGTGAAAAGTGATCTCTTTTGAGGGACAGAATGTACTTTTTCTCGAGCCTGACTGACACTAGCTTTTTTTTGTTTTTAGAGGACAAAAGAGCAGATTACTGACATGGAAGCAGGTATAAAAATGTCTTTGAGCTGTAAAGAAAAAAACATGTTTTCTGTGTTGATCGAGGACCAGTCAAGAAATGACTTTGCAAATGAGACGGCTACTTTCTTATAAAAAAAGATTCACAATGATTGATATTTATACTAGTATCCTCATAACCACCCGCCGCTCGTCTTTCGATGTTAGTTTGAGGTGCAGCAGACAGAAGTACGATATTATTACAATACTTGAGTCACAACATTTTTTGTACATATTCTGTTATTTTAGATGATGTACTTCCTGCTTATTATTTGTTTACCTGCCCAGGGACAACAGATGTAAATGAGCTATTAGCTAACTCTGGTGCAATTATATTTAATTGTACAAATACAATAAAATACAACAACAACAAAAAACTAAAACATTTTGCGATATGCAGAGAATTGAGATACAATATAGCACAATATGTCCACAAATAAAACTATATAATAATAATGTTTGTGGAGTTTAAAGTCTTTTAAAGGCCCATTTGACACCAGCATTGAAAAGGAGCTTAGGCTATAAATGCTTCACTTATTTCATTCTTGTCCCCATCCAAATGAACAAATAAATAAATGAGTGCATAAATAACTATTTAATAACAACAACACCTGCACAAATTGAATAGTTTTGCAAAAACAGCACAATTCCATCTTTTCTTACAAAACATGATGGAATACAACTCGTGTTTCATCTCACTATTACTGCTGTTAAAACAAACACATTTACATCAAAATCGTTGTTTGCTTCAGTGAAGTTGTTATTTAGCAGGACTGAACGTTACGCAGAACTCTTTATGTCACATATTTTTAGGAGCAGAGCACCACTAAATGTCGGATCCTGAAATCGCCTCTAATGTTGACAGCAGCTCATTCAATGTTTATACCCTGCTACAGGTTTAAACAGGTGTTAGTAGAAACCATACCATATCATCACGATACGTTATCATTGTGATTTTAAACATTTCGCGGTATGCTGAAATTTGCAACTATGAAAAAGGCTGCATGCACCTCACAACCTGATCTGTTTTTATTTCAGTCTAATCGAACTGAACTGAACACAAAAATGTATGAACGACTGCAGTCGTTTTTAACAATACAACTTGTTCAATATGAATTGGGCATTCCTTCAGAAATTAAAAATTTTAAAAAGCATATTTTGCTAATAATATAATTAAAAATATCAATACTTGGCGACCATGAGACAATATCATATATGAAAAATGTTGCAATACTATATTGTATTGATTTCTTCCCCCATCTCTGAGCGTTAGTTTACCAAAATCTGCATTACCTGTCTGTCTCTCTATGAGCACCAGTGTGTCCTCTGTGGGAGCTCCCTCCAGCAGCTTCTCTGTCAGACGACTTCCACAGGCCTTCAGCAACCTGGAGTCATTATGATATAACACAAATTAGCATCTAATAATGAGCTTTGAGAAAAGAGAACTGCATGCATGTTACCGCAGGACTGCAGACGGTACATGAGCTCACCAGCTGAAGGAGGAGTGCAGACTGGCCCAGAGGTTGGGATGCTGGGTTAAAGAGGTAAGTGATCTGGCTGCATTTCCACTCCTCTGATGAGGGAACACAGCAGGTGAGAAGACGCTGTTCATTCTCACTGCTCGCTGGGGACACACTCCTTGTTCACTGTCAAACACCTGAATGGACATGAGAGTGAGAGTGACAAGACATTAAGTGACTCTTAATCCCAACAAAAAAAACCCTCCTCATGTTTCTATGTAAGTAAGCCATATAAAAGCATGGTGTTGATGTGTGTTCTCTACCTTGAGGGCTGTGCTTTGTAGGCTCTGTATGGTGAGTCTCAGGTGACGTAACAGGAAGGGCCAGGAGTTGATGAGGTAGATTCTGTCCATTGCTACCATAACAATACTGTACCAACGCTGGAAGCCCCTGGCCAGGCTGTCTTTGATAAAGAAGGTGTGTGAGAACACAAAACCGTGTTGCTCATCTCCAAAGAAAATTGGCCCTTCACGTCCAGGGCAAACCTGATGAAGCAAAAAAAAATACAAAGGTAGAAGCATTTGTTGCAAATAAAAATGAACAATATATATATATATATATATATGAGGGATATATATGCAAAATCTGTGACTCCAACACAATACATAACAGACGTACGTCACTGTTTACCTCACAGCTGAGGCTGCGTACACAGGCCTGCCGGACCACACTAAAAAGCTGTGACTGTCTGGGATGCTGGTGGCTCAGGAAACGTATCCCTGTTTCATCATCGATGCTTACAAAGCCTGGGTGAGATGCAGGCAGAGATCGGCATCCCTATAGGGCAAAACGAGGAGGCAAAATCAATTATCACAAACAAGACAATAGTCTTCTGTATAATAACATGTTTAATGTTAAAGACAGGTTTATAGAAGGGTGCATTTTTCTAATGACTTCACATTACATACACATACTGCCCTCCTACTGTCACCCTCCACTCACATCACACATCTCTCCTCTCTGGCTGGCTGAGCTGTTAGCCCTCATAGTAAGCCCCTCTCCTTCCCGGTCAACATCTCGGTCCCTGTCCCCAGGCACAGGGGCCCCTGTCTGGGATGAAGGAGATGGGGATGGAGGATGCAGTGCCTCTGTGCAAAACAACGTCCGAGGGCCATGGAGCTCACAGAAATGACAGAGAGCAACCAGAGCGTTCATCTGGAGGACAAGCAACTAGTTAAATCTCTGTTTGCTGTGCTGAATGCTTCTGTTAGACTCTGACATGAACAGGAACAAGCAGTTCATTACATAGCGTTTATTATTATTATTAAAAGCATGATATTTATCGTGTAAGTTATTCTTACCTTCAGCACAGAGCCAAGTTGGTACTCAATGCTACTTCAAAGATTGGCATTCATTTGTCGCAACATCAATAAAACAGTCGTTACATAAATAGCAGCGTCATAAATATGGATTTAAAATAAAAACTCGATTCTTGATATAGGCCGTTTTTCAGAAGTGCATCACTCTCAACAAGTATAACGTGAGTTTTCTACACTTTTCCTTGGACTATTTTCAATCCGTGCAGCTGCTAGCTGACAATAACACAGCGTGTCACGTGACGAGCAGTCACGCGCTCGAGCTGAAGTGACGCATGGCAGTTGACGGCATCTCTTTATTTTTATCCTCTAATTTAACCTTTAACTTAAAAAATACACGACGTATTGTTCAGAAAACGAGAAAACCAGTTATCAAATAATTCACTTTCTCGAACAAGACTTTCTTAAAAATCACAAGGAAAGTAAAATAAGACGAAACTAAAATAGAGAACTTCATTACCCAAGGTTCCCCACGAGACAACAAACTCTGGGTCAAAGGTTGATTTAAAGCGAGCCTCGTGTACCTTTATGGATAATGTCCTAAATATATCATATATATCTTGTAAATATATGTTAAAGACGTTTTTACTTTAAAAACATTTAACTAGGTGTGACTTCTAAATATTTATTTTAATTTTTGAAGGTTCGCGGAATTTAATAAGAACCCTCTTAACAAACCACTTCCGCATTAGCTAAAGTGAACTCAATTTTCCTTCTTAAGGAGTGTCCGGTCATTATTTGACTTTGTGTTAGTTTAAAGCAGTTCAAGCTAAAGGTTTAGAGGCAAACTTTATTAGTCTTCGGCATGGCATCGGAGGACGGATTGGAGATGAACCCAGCTCAAGAAGAGGATCACAGGAATAGTGGGACAGTCACAGACCAGGTGGAGGTCCCACCTGACCCCAGTTCCTCAGCAGGTAAATTAACCTATTTTTGTGATGATGATAATAATAACAATAATAATGTTTTATTTGTATAGCACCTTTCATACAGGTGTGCAGCTCAAAGTGCGTCCAGCAAAACAAGACATAAAATTAGCATAAAACATGAACAACATAAAAATATTATAAATTACACAAAACAGCATGATAAACGGCATCTGTTGAAAAGGATTCTTCACACACTTTTTTCAACTTCAGTTAATAAGTAGTAAAATGAGTCGATATAAAGTAGCCTAGTAACCTTGAAGAGGCTTTTATTTATCCTACTTTATAGAAATGCTTTGAAATCACATCACTGGGTTTTGTCTTAATCTTTTCTATGTTGTTGAATTTAATCAAAGTCCTCCTTCTGTGATTCACTTCCGTATAAGAGTGAGAAGTTGAGTTCTGGTAACTGCTATCTCATCTTGTGGCTGAAACTAAAGGGGACTCTCCAACAAGCTTGTTGACCACTAAACTCTGCCAACATTTAATGCTGGACCAGTTTCAGGAGCTGGGAAGTGAGTCATATACCAGAAGTATTTTGACGTTGAGAAGAGTTTGTCCTTTGTGTTTGCATTCACTCCCACTGAAATCCAATAAAGTTTCAGAGGAAATTCATTATTATTTCTTTACCCAATTACTGTACTGTCTGGAAACTTTACAAAAAGTGTATGCTCATGTTTTCCAGTACAAGCCAGTGCTGTCTCAGTGGAAGGAGAGATAAAGACAGCAAATAACTGAAGGATTTTGGTCGTGAGTCACTTCCAGTGTTTGGTCTGGATACAACATTCATTACAAGGCTGGTGGTGTGTGTTCAGCTTTACAGTCAAGCACATCTCAACGAACTTGGCTGACATTTGAGTCCCATTGGAGAAAGTCATTGGCACCTGTTATCGGATTTAGACCCCCTGAGAAGTGTAATGGAGAGGAAGTCAAGGGTTATACACATTTGTTACACCCAGAGTCAGTGTCCTCGAGGGAATAAATCAGCACTATGTTCACGATCTTGATTGCAGTATCAAACCTGATTTTATATGAGAATTACCAAATAACGTTTATTGAATTTTATGTATTTAATATTCTGTAACATTGTCCAATTAAGACACATTGGATGCACAGATAATGTTCAGGTTTAAGGAGTAATATGAATGGAAATGGTTATTTCTTATTTTTATTTTCATTTATTAAAGTATTTAAATGAATTAAAATGAGCACTCTGTGAAGAAACAAGCTGAGAGTACGGTCAGTGTTATAACTGATATAAACTGGTGGGATGTACTGCGTTGTTCCTTTGGCCCTCTCTCTTTTCTACACCCACTGCCTGATTGTCAGAGAGAACGGTTGTGATTCAGTGTGAGGGGAGGCCAGGCGTCTAGCAGTTAGTGCGTGTGGTCCATGTGCGGAGGCTGGGGTGCTCCAAGCCAGAGGCCCAGGGTTTGAATCCGACCTGTGTTTTCTCTCCTGTATGTCATTCTCTCTCTGATTTCCAACTCTATCTACTATCCACCATTGCATTGTAATTTAATTCCACAAGTCCTGCTCACTTTGAGTCTTTCTCTTTCATCCACAGAGTCAGCACGACAGGATCAGAGCGGAGTCAATGTGTGTCAGTTTTTCCTGATGGGAAAGTGTCACTTCGGACAGAGATGTCGTTTGTCTCACAGGTCTGCTCGCCTTATCTTAGCAAACTCACAAACAGGATGTAGAGTGACTTTCAGTTTTGAAGCGTGCCTAACTTCTTGTAATTAATGAAAGCAACATTAAATGAGTTTTGCAAATACCTCCTGCACTCTCAGAGAAGCTGTTCTTGATGTTAAATGCTCATAGAATTTATAGGATGTAGAATCTAAACCTTGTTTGTGACTGCAAGTTGAAATGCATTAAAATGGCAAAAAAAGGCTGTTTCAGCCACAGTAACTGTCATTTCACATGTGAGTATTGATTCAACATAGATTTGAAAAACTCTGTATTGATAAGTTGTATCTGATACTGGTGGCCTCTAAAGTCTCCTTTCACCTCCACATATAATACTTTTCTAACAGCTGAATCCGTTGAGGAGTTGAAAACAATTGCAGCACAACTATTAGTGCCTGAATATGTTTTCCTTTTTGCTTTGCTTTTTCTGGTTTTGGAAAAAAAGCATCTTTAAGAAAAATAGCCAAGTGTATTGTGTAATTTTATTCTTGTTGATGTCAGTTATTATTTATATTGTTCACAAGAAACAACGAGACTTAGTCATAACTAAATACAGATGGTATACAAAGTTCATTACTTTTACTTGAATCAGTGTCACACAGGATTAAGACTCTATTTGAACATGTTTTTTCCTCTGTTGTTGCACTCTTTCTCAGTGACCCCTCAATAGATGATTCAGGGGCTGCAGCTCTTGACCAGGACGACAAACCAGGTCAAGAAAAATACAAGAAGAAAGTGAACAAACCAAAGAAGCCCACATATGATGCAAAAGGTCAGCTCAGGTCCCGATAGTTCCTTATATCATGTGCTAATGACATCACACTGTCCTACCGCCAGTCAGACTTCATTTGATCATGACTCACTTTTTCCTCACATTAATCTGTCAAAAACATTCTTCATGTAATCCTCAAACAGAGGTTGAAAAAAAGCCCCGCATGCGCACAGCAGATGACGTTATTTCCCGGATCCTGTGGGACCCCACAGTGGATGCATCAGAGTTTGTCGTTGGGTACGTGGATCGCTTCCTGGGTGTGCTGGAGCGTCCCTTCTGTGACTTCAACTGGGACACCAATCCCTGTGACTGTGATTACACCACTGATCTGGCCCTCCCCAGACACAGGATCCAGTACTTCACGCTCAGAGGATACCGTGTGTGGGATCGTCACAGCAGGACTGACAGGGTGTTTGGATCCACCGGTCAATCTCTGGCTCCCCCCTTTGGAGGGGACGAGGAAGTAAAGAGTAAGAGAAGACCTGTTTATGCTAAAATGCAATACACTTGTCAAAGAGCCAGCACACATTAAAAAGTGCACACTGATGAAATGTGACCATTTTGTTTTTACAAGAATTGAACACGGAAAACAAAGAGGAACAACAAGAGCTCCTCGAAACAACAGAAGAGCAGCCACCTGCTGCCTGTGGGCAGGAGGAGAGTGAAACAGGGGAGCGTGTTCATACAGACGACACACATCTGGAAGAGGAGAAGCAGAGGGAGATGAATATTTACGCCGCTGACTCAACAGCAGCAGCTCCTCAGTGTGGAAGAGACCCTTCTCAGGAACAACAGGAAACACAAGGAGCACGTGTTGCGGAGGAGGCTCATGAAAGGTCTGCATGTTCGTTCGTACATAGACTTAAAGTGACGGACAGCAACACATGCAAAATGTTGTTTTTTCGTGCCCACGGGTTCGTCCTGCCGTTTGTTCAACGTAAACTTAGCATTAAAGTGAGACAGCGTGTTTAGTTTGCTGAAGTGACTAAATGATATAGATCTGCAGAGATACATTTATTAACAGTGTTTTTGATAATCTAATGAGAGACCAGTTATTTTTTTTAAAACATTGCCCGCTCCAACTTTTACAAAGGAGTAGTTGATGCCCCACGTTGCCTGAAATGAAACCAAACTGAAAATCTTGCTAAATTCAAAGAGGCATGTGAAAATGGGGGATGATGAAAAGTGACATCACTAACTGAATCTACAGGCTCCTGTTGTGTGATTGATGTGTTGCTGTGACCGCACAGCTTCGTTATTACAAACGTAACATCAGGATTCTAAAAGTTTACATGAACACATCACATCATCTGAGGAGCTCTTCTGAAAGTGGAGAACATTCACAGGTAATAAGGAATTCAAAATGACCGCACTTTACGATGGGTTTAAAGCCGTGACTCTGAACATCGAAGGGATCGCAACAAGGTTAGAACATTCGGAGGAAGTTACCATGGTGATCTAGACGGGTCAAAAGAGAACCGTCGGAAAACCTCCGGAAGACCCTCTTATCTAGCTTGGGATTTACTCCCCAGGACATTTCTCGGCCAACGTTTTGACGAGCTATTTGTTCACATAGAGAAAACTTTTACTACCGTGCTCTTAAGTCACAACATTGAATCTATTTTATAAACATTCAACTGTTTGTTTTTAGGACTTGCACCAAAATGTGTCATGTCTGACAAGAAAATCAAGCTTACTCTACTCCCACTTTAGTGATTTAACTCAGCTGTTTTAATTTTAGACCGGAGACTTCAACAGACCAAAGTTCCTCATCCCCGAAAGAAGGAGAGAGTGTAAAAGAGGAAGTGTCGGAAGAATGGCAAGAGAGCTGGGAAGGAAAGGACGATGCTTTGGTGAGTACAGTAAACACTGTCAGTAAGATGTGTTTTTTTTTGAACAGGCTGATTCAACATGTGTTTTCGCCTTCTTTTAAACCCAGAGTCATCTTGCAGCTCTCAACATCTGCCAGAATCCATCAGCACCCCTGGAGCAGAGGGAGAAGAAGAGTGGCGGTCGCCCCCCTAAAAAACGACCCACACACTTCATCACCTTAAGAGCCAACACTCCCGCCGTCCTCTCTAGTTTCCAGCAGCTGCAGGAGGAGATCACCTCCCTCCTCCCCTCCTCTGCCCCTCACTGGCTGACTGCCTCCAGCCTCCATGTCACCCTGTGCCTCCTGGTGCTTCCCGGCCCTGCTGAGGTGGCCGCTGCCGGGGAAATCCTCCGACGGTTCGCTCATTTGGATCGTAACCCTCCCGTTGCTCTGACCTTTCCCGTGAAGCTGAAGCATTTCAACGGGAAGGTGCTGTACCTGAGCCCCCAGCCTCAGCTCCTCCTCCAGCAGCTCAACAGCGGCATGCAGGAGGCCTACAGGAAGGAGGGCCTGCTCCACAGGGACTCCTTCAACCCACGCTACCACCTCACACTGGCCAAGGTAAAGGACCCTGAAGGGGAGAGGATGTTTGAAGGGGTGGGGGAGCTGAAGGTGGGGAAGGGCTTAAACTTTGGTCGTCTGCCAATAAACACCTTACACCTTTGTGCCATGGGTGGCCCCAAAGTAGACGGATTTTATGAGATTCTGTGCACAGTAACTCTGAGATGATAGAGGAGTTTATGAACATGCACACACTACCTACATGTACAGTAATAGTCAGAGATACATGGACGAGTGTAACTACGCTGGCCATGCGGCCTTTTATAACCAAATCTGGTGTTTGTTCTTTAAGTTTTAAATTTGATTTAATTGTTTATTTATTCGACCAGAAGCACTTTAATGAAGGGTTTTAAATGTAAAAGGAAGGTCTGAAGGAAGAACAAATGAACTCGATGCAGCGTGACAAAACGCCAAACGCACCGTGCCATAACCAAACGTCACGTTACACGATACCTATTAGTTACATTAAAAATAAGAGGTCTGGGGAAAAAAACAGTTTTATTTCACAATGTATTTACATCAATTAACGACATTTCCTTTAATATTTCTGGATGAAATAAATAAATGTATGTCAGAGATGTTCTGTCCCAAACGTGGTGTCAGTGCAGACGATTCCTTTAGCGGCTGAACAGAAGAACGTAAACGAAGTCCCACTGAATGAAGATTAAAGACAGACGCAACAAATTAACTCAACTTCAGTCTGCACAAGGCTGCTTGTTATTTCACGTTTCAGAACTTGTTGAAATGAAATGTGTTTTAAAGCCTATAATTGAGTTGAACAGAATTTTATTTGTTAGGGACTTTAATCAGGGATTCAATACAGAGCATGAGACTGCCGTGCTGCACAGAAGGTTTATTGTTTTTGCTCATTTCTAATTCTATTTGGGCCTTATCAGACGTGATTTCTTAAAACAAACCTGTCGGATCTATCTATTAAATGACTATTTTAATTTGGGCAAGATGCAAGCAACGTGTGTGTTTTAGCTTCTCCATTTTAAGTAAATGTTGATTGCTCTTAATTTGTCTTACTATCTTCTTAAATGTAATGGACCACATGTAATGTATTTCTGTAAGACATTAAGTAACAGATCTATCCATCACCATGATCGACGGTCTTTGCAGAATTAGTCGAATTGCAAACTCTAAAATAAGCCCTGAGAAACAGCCAGTGTAAGCATCCCCAGCTGTTCACCTGGAGTCGCACACTAATAGACAGTTGAAAGGATTTGTCGTGATCTTTTGGACTCGAAGCTCACTAGAAATGAAGAGCAGAATACCAACCTTCTCAAAATAAAGAACCCATGAGTTGAACAATGGGGAATAATGGTTTCCCCTTTTTATGATCTGGTGGAACAAACTAGGCGTACGGGGAACGCCACACATACTTCACTTTGATATCTACGTTTTTATTGCTGCAGAGACGGGACGTTTGCGCTCGCTGTTAAGGCTTAAGGGCCAGACATAGATTGTTTATGAGGGGAAAAGATTACATTTTCTTTACGGCCATGAATTAACCAAAGTGCTTGTAATCTGCAGCTCTTAATGATACAACCTGTTATCTATGAATATTGTATGCACTGTTTTCAACGGAAGTCTTTGTATGCTTGTTTTCTATGAATGGTACAGACTTTATTGTAAAGGTCATTAAATATAAAACTGGCTGTTAAAACATCCTGTGTGTTGTGATCTTTTATCATCGCAGTGATGGATGTCCTGGATGCTGTACTGTTGCTGTGCTCTAACGTTGAGACACACGGAGGCTGCGTGAACGCTCCCTCAGCAACTCTTGCATGCATAATATAATTTTCTGTCGTCTTTCTCATCTTCCACACAGATTCTTCCACTATACATAGTCTATATGAGTCAGTGAGTATGCTCTCTGGCTCTTTACTGTTTGCTCCCTCGCTCGCATTATCTCCTTTTCCTCCCTTCCCCCACTCCCTTTCAGTGACACAGAAAAACCAACGCCGCCCCCTCCCTCTTTGCTCGCTCGCTTCTGCCCCCCTTTCTCTAAAAACACCATACTCTTTTTCTTTTTTTTTTACTCCTTTTTGCTGCCATTAGAGCTCAAATCTGCAGACCAATCACCCATGGAGCATCTCCATCAGGTCCCTCTCCATCACTTCAGCTGAACGTCTCCTCAGCCTCCTGTCCCCTGAATCAGAGCTGATGCTGTTCTGCAGCCGCCGCTGAAAACTGCTTTTGCCTTTTAAAAATCCATTGCATGCCCCCCCCCCCCCCCCCCCCCCCCCTCCCCTTCTCTATTCATTGTTTTCTCCATTTCTCTCCCCCTCCTCCCTCTTCTCTCAGCATCCCTCCATGGGAACCCACTTTTTTCCCTCCTCTTTATCTAATGTTGCTCTCCCCTGAATTTTCTCCTCCCCTCAATAATCTGTGTGCCTGTTACACTCTAATTTAATCTCTAACTTCCCAGTACAACTCCAGTTAAATCATTTGTGTCTAACTTGCGAGTGGATTTCTAAACCAAACCTCTTTGCTCAATCATTCAGCACTCACAGTTGGCCAGTAGGTTGGCATTCTTTAGCCCTTCTCGCAGTAATCTGGTCAAGGTTCAGGCTGGAAAACCGGGCACAGATTGGTCAGGTCGATGGGAATGTTGGTGGATGTTGGTGGGGGTTGGCTGTAGAAGTGTGCCTCTGGTATCTGGGTATGAAGCGAGAGAGGGGCTGGACCCCTTCTAATCCCCGTTAACAGATTAATTATCTTTGGGCAATATCGTGTTGCTGCAGTGTTGTGGAGTCGTACGGGCGCTAAACTACGAAGAGCTACAATGCAACGATAAAGGGTCCCTTAGGGGTGTCTCCTCAGTCTTAATCCCCCCTCTCTCTCTCTCTCTCTCTCCCTCTCTCTCTTTTGCTCTCTGACTCTCTCTCTCTCTCACTCGCTCGCTCTCGCTGAGAGCTCCTCTCCTATCCATCACCACAAGCACCTCTCCACTGTCACCAGACAATCCTACAATTATCGGCTTTTTAATTTTTTTTCAATAAATGCAAGAATTACCAGCTTCTTTTTCCCCCTTTTTCTCCCCATTTTGACCTGTTTTTGGTATGTCAGCAAGCCTTTTTTTTTTTCAGGATGATGTTTTTTCAAGAGCATCAAGCGCTGATGGCTGGCAGTGTACCGCTTTGAGAGGGTAAATATTTCACGGACACCGGTGAAGAGAAGAGACAGAAGGAGAGAGAAACCTCCCAACGCAGCCGATAGAGGTAAGACACTGATCTCTCTCTCTCTTTTGAATTGAACATGTGGCTGCTTAAATCATCATTACCAGCCAAATATATGTAAATGC